>NW_003314266.1:3152247-3213305 GCF_000143415.4 Selaginella moellendorffii | reverse complement strand
TTCACTTTAGTTTCAGCTGAGTGTTGATCATGCATAGCTAGCTCTTTCAAGGCATGCTCAGAACTGTTGACTAAATGCATTAGTGAGCTTATTGCGGTTGAGTTGGATTCGAGTAGTCATTTAGTTTGTGCTTGTCTATGAACTTTTATCTCGTACTTGGGGTATTATGTTCATGTTGGACAAGTATATAACTTGATGACAAGAGTTAGTGTTTGGGTCTTGTGAAGGCAAGTTAAAGGGTGATTGTTAGTTGCTTTGCGACTCGTGATTACTTGTAGACTTTGTCAAAAAGACTGTTGATACTTGCTTTGCTCGATGATAATTTAGCAGTGATGGGCTTGCTTTACCGGATGGTGTTGTGGAGGATCGTGTCGTTAGACTTACATGAGTTTTTCATGTTGGCATGTTGACTCTACCTCTGTTGATATCATTTGGTTACATTTTGTCCGTAGTGTTGGATTTCATTGAGTCTTGAATGTGGTGACTCACTCCTTGAGGAAGTGTTATCTGTAACTGAGTTTTGCTAAAGGATTGGTCTCGGTTACTAATTAAAGTATCTTCGACCTTGGTTAGCTTGGTTGCTGGAAAGCTCCGAGTGGTGATTCACTCATGCTTTCTTCTAGCTTTGTTTTGGTGTTGATGGCATTGAAGTGATGCTTTGTCATTGACATTGTTGATATTGAGATCTGAGTGAAATGAGATATCCTTCCAAAAGATTGATATTGAGTTTCATTAGTCTTGATGAATATAGTGTTGATGATTTGGCTATAGCTTTGTGTTGTTGGCATTCGTGCATTTGCTAGTTAGCAACTGTGTTGACGTTCAAACGAACTGAGTGGCAAGTTGAGTTAGTTGTGTTCTAGACAAGATTATTTAGTAGAGGGTTGAGCTTTAGCTTTTCCTTGAAAAGTGATTTAGTCGTGGACTATGCTAACTCTACGAGAAGAAGAGTTAGTGATCGATATTAGAATGTTGAGTCCTTGCTGGATTTGAGTTCGGAATATAGCAATCATTAATGATTCTTTTTGAGCTTGTTATGAAGTGAGTTACGTCTTGCTATAGATGGATTCATGGAGGATCGTTTGATGATCACGTGTTGAGCATAGCTTCGTTATACTTAGCTTTTGGATTGATGCAAATACGCTCTTCATTAGCCTTGGCATTATGAAGTTTGGCTTATGGATGTGTTGAGGAAGATATTGTGGGTTGCACCATGATTTCTTCTTTAGCATTGAAGTTAGCTTCTATGTGACTCGTGATCATTATTAGGCAAGACTTAGTTATAGGCTTCTTCGAGCTTTGGTTCTTTGAGTTTTATGCTCATTGTTCCATTTGTTAGAAGTTGTTGGGGAAGGCATTTTGGCTCATTAGCTTCGATGTTGACGTTTGCTTTTGCATCTAGCAATCATTGGTGATAATTGACTATCATCTAAGATAGTTGATTATCCTTGTCAAGGGTTTTGCTTGATTATTGTTGGTATAGAATGATTTGCTGTTCTTCGGGATAGTCGATTCTTTCTTCGATGATGATTATGCATTTCTCTATTGATAGGATGATTGATGATCTTTTATGGTGGTTAGTTGTTCTCTTTGATGGCTTGTGGCTTTTCGCAATACCACATATTCTTTGTGGTTTGCTCTGGATTGGTCTCTTGGGTTTGAGACGTCAGTAGGATGTTGCTGACACTTGCTTAGGCAACTTGAGTTCCTTGGTATTGTTGGCTGGGATCTATTCAGATTGGCTTTTGTGATAGTTGGCAGAAATGAGTGTTTGTTGGTCTTACCACATTCATTCTCTTCTGTTGATCATTGCTCGAGTTAGTTTTGATAGATTTGGATGTTATTTCCTTTAGGTGATACATTCGCGAGCATTGTGCTTGTTAGTCAATGATACTTTGTGTTCTTTGAGTTCTCTCTAGTAAGTTGTTGGCTTACTGTCTACTATCTTCGATAGTTAAGTTTCATCATTGAGTTTCCTTAATGATATACTAGCTATTGAATTTTGTTGGATGGTCATTCCTGTGTTTGCCAAATTATGATAATCTGTTGGTGGTTCCTATCTACAATACTACTGGTTTATCGGATGATAACTTGCTTAGAATACTTTTGTGTTCTACTCTAAGATATAATCACTAGTAATTAAGCTTCTCAGATATCATTGTCTCTGACTTTGATATTGTCCATCTATTGCTCTTTGAGTTTGGGCCAGTATAGGCAGACTGGCTTCGGCACTTCGTGTGCATGGTGAAATCTCTAGTCATGGGGTAGCTACTGTCGACTGGTCACATAACCCGCCTCTCTGTCGATGTTCCTTGTTCCGTGAAAGGGCGTGACCGTGTAAACAACTCTAAACTGCCTGTTGACAGTAGTCTATCTAAACCTTACCGACGGGTTTGGTTTCTTTGCTTAGGAGGGTTGGGGCCTCTGGCTTCTCTCTCTATGTTCCTGCGGGCAGGGGCATATCACACTTTTGTAAGCTGGGTGACTCCCAGAGCAGCAAGGGTGGCTGACTCCGTTGGTCATTTCCTTGTCGGCGACGGCCGGAAGGTGTCTGAGCTGGTAGCGCATCCGTGTTAGACAAAGAGGTTGCCCCCTTAACTCATTTAAGTTGGTGCATTTCTCACATAGTGTGAGTACCGTGAACTTTTTCTGGAGTTGTTTCCTTGGCGGTATTCTAGACTCGAGTGTGCATCGACGAGGACGTCGATCTTCCCAAGGGGGGGAGAGTGTCGCGAATGTGACTTCAGGTATCGAAAGTTACCTGTCGGCCAGTCCTTACGGACACTCTTACCTTACTGCCACGATGGCAGGAGGTCGGTATTGCTGGACCCGTTATCAGTTCCCACTTGAACTAGTTGAGAAACTGGTCAATGAACATGCACTTAGATTGGATAAACATAAGGTAGGAACCCTATGTGTTTCTTGCTGAGCATACTCGGCCTGGTTTGAGAAACTTGAGTCATTGGCTTGCACTTGCTAGTATCAAGAACCCCCGCGATATTGAGATTGGTCCCTCAACATCGCTAGATGATAGCTTACCGTGTCTGCCAAACACCCTCGCTATCATGCCCTTTGTGTTAGTCTCATTTTGGTCCCAATGCTATTTATGGAAAGTGTCCAGATTTGCTCATTTGGCATATCTACGGAATGTAGAGATCGTCCTGAACATAATGGTGTTCGTCCCATGTCCAAATTCGCAATCTAGGGACATTCCATATTTAGTAAGTTTTGAGCTTGTCCCAGAGACTAACTCCTGATACTAAGGGAGGCTTGGGGTGAAAGCCCAAAGCGTGTGTTCCTCAAGGGGGGGGGGCTATGGGGGGTTCCAAATGTATAGTAGGGATAGTGGGTAGGTCGGGCATGGCCGACCAACCTGAGGCATAGTCTAGCTCCCGCTTGCGTGCCTGTCCTTGTTCTGCGTCCGGCTTGGGTCTAAGCCCAAGTTCCATTCCATGCTAGTTGGTGGAGTACCCATACTCTCACGTTAGGCCACCGGTATGCCGAAATAGCGCCAGACTCCGTTTGGCTCCGTTTTGCGTGCTGGTCCTAGCATTGGGATGCTGGTTGCTCTAGGACTGTTCCAAGTCGCTCCGGGCCCCTGTCCCTTCGCTCCTTGGGCTATATGCTCGGGAGTTGCTCCGTGGTCCGGTTCCATCACTCCTTGGCGTCACGCTTGGGAGTTTGGCACCGTTCCTTCGTTCAGTGGCCCAAGGCCCTGAACCTCGGGTTCCTATGGACACGTGGCATGGACACGTGGCATGTGACACGTGGCATCTGTCACGTGGCACAAAGAGGGTTTAGGTTCCGCTTCGTGGTGTTATCCTATGGTAAATCACCATAGGATAAAGGGTCAAAACCACGTGCGCTACACACGGTAAGCTATCATCCGGCGATATTGAGGGACCAATCTCAATACGCGAGGGTTCTTGCCAAGCCAGTGCAAGACAAAGCAAAAGAGAACTAAGAGCCAGGCCGAGAATGCTCAGCTAGAAACACATAGGAGTTCCTACCTTATGTCCATCTGGCTAAGTACAGATGCTAAGCCCAGTAAACTAACACTTGAACAAGAGGGGCTGATAAAGGGAACCAGCAATACCGACCTCCTGCCATCATGGCAGTAAGGTAAGAGTGTCCGTAAGGACAGGTTGACAGGTAACTTTTGATACCCGAAGTCACATGTGCGACACTCTCCCCCCCTAGGGAAGATCGACGTCCTCGTCGATGCACACTCGAGTCTAGAATACCGCCAAGGAAACAACTCTAGAGAAAGTTCACAATATTCACACTATGTGAGAAATGCACCAACTTAAATGAGTTAGGAGGCAACCTCTTTGTCTAACGCGGATGCGCTACCAGCTCAGACACCTTCCGGCCGTTGCCGACAAGGAAATGACCAATGGAGTTAGCCACCCTTGCTGCTCTGGGAGTCACCCAGCTTACAAAAGTGTGATACGCCCCTGCCCGCAAGGACATAGAGAGAGAAGCCAGAGGCCCCAACCCTCCTGAGCAAAGAAACCAAACCCGTCGGTAAGGTTTAGATAGACTACTGTAAACAGACAGTTAGAGTTGTTTACATGGTCACGCCCTTTTAACAGAATAAGAAATATCAACAGAGAGGCGGGTTATGTGACCAGTCGACAGTAGCTACCCCATGACTAAAGATTTCAACATGCATAGGAAGTGCCGAAGCCAGTCTGCCTATACTGGCCCAAACTCAAAGATCAATAGAGGGACAATATCAAAGTCATAAACAATGATATCTTAGAAACTTAATTATCAATGAGTATATCTTAGATTAGAACACAAAAGTATTCCAAGTAAGTTATCATCCGATAAACTAATAATATTGTAGATAGGAACCACCAAGATCATCATAATTTGGCAAACACAAGAATGACCATCCAACAAAATTCAATAGCAAGTGTATCATCAAGAAAACTCAATGACCAAACTTAACTATCAAAGATTGCAGATAGAATGCCAAACAACTTAGAAAAGGGAACTCAAAGAACACAAAGTATCATCGTCAAGCAAGCAAAATGCTCGCGAATGTATCACTCGGAGGAAATAACATTCCAATCTATCAGAATAAACTTGAGCAATAATCAACAAAATAGAATGAATGTTGCATGGCCAACAAACACTCGGTCATATCAACTATCACACGAGCCAATCCAAATAGATCCCAGCCAACAATACTAAGGAACTTAAGTTGCCTAAGCAAGTGTCAAAAACATCCTACTGATGTCTCAAACCCAAAAGACCAATCCAGAGCAAACCACAAAAAACATGTAGTATTGCTAAAAGCCAAAAGCCATCAAAGATAACAACTAACCACCATGAAAGATCATCGATCATCCCATCAAAAGAGATATGCATAATCATCATCGAAAAAACAATCTATCAACAATAATCAAGCAAAACCTTTGATAAGGATAATCAATTATCTTAGATGATAATTAATCATCACCAATGACTGCAAAATGCAAAAGCCAACTTCAATATTGAAGCTAATGAGCCATAATGCCTTCCCCAACAACTTCTAACAAATGGAATAACAAGCATAAAACTCAAAGAACCAAAAGTTTGAAGAAGTCTATAGCCAAATCTTTTCTAACAATGATCACAAGTCTCACATGAACTAACTTCAATGCTAAAGAAGAAATTATGGTGCAACCCACAATATCTTCCTCAACACATTTATAAGCTAAACTTCATAATGCCAAAGTTAATGAAGAGCATATCTGCATCAATCCAAAAGCTAAGCATAACGAAACTATGCTTAACAAGTGATCACCAAACGATCCTCCATGAATCCATCTATAGCAAGACGTAACTCACTTTATAACAAGCACAAGAAGAATCATCAATGATCAATATATTCCAACTCAAATCCAATAAGGATTCAAACATTCCAATATCAATTATTAACTCTTTTGCTTGTAGAGTTAGCATAGTCCACAACTGAATCATTTTTCAAGGAAAAGCTAAAGCTTAACCCCTACTAAATAATCTCGTTTAGAACACAACTAACTCAAACTTGCCACTCAGTTCATTTGAACGTCAACACAATTGCTAACTAGCAAATGCAAGAATGCTAATAACACAAAGCTATAGCCAAATCATCAACACTATCTTCATCAAAATTAATGAAACTCAACATCAATCTTGCAGAGAGGCATCTCATTTCACTAAAATTTCAACATCGACAATGTCAACGATAAGGCATCACTTCAATGCCATCAACACTAGAACAAAGCTAGAAGAAAGCACGAGTGTATCACCACTCAAAGTTCTCTAGCAACCAAACTAACCAAGGTCGAAGATACTTTAGTTAGTATCCGAGACCAATCTTTTAGCAAAACTCAGTTATAGATAACACTTTCTCAAGGAGTGAATCACCACGTCCAAGACTCAATGAAATCCAACACTATGAATTAAACGCAACCAAATGATATCAATAGAGGTAGAGTCGACATGCCAACATGGAAAACCCATGTAAGTCTAACGACACGATCCTCTACAACCCCATCTAGTAAAGCAAGCCCATCACTGCTAAATCATCATCGAGTGAAGCAAGTGTCAAAAGCCCTTGACAAAGTCTACAAGCAATCACTAGTTGTAAAGCAACCAACAATCACTTGTCTTGCCTTTCACAAGACCCAAACACTAACTCATGCCATTGAGTTACACACTTGTCCAACATGAATGTAATACCCCAGATATGAGATAAAGGTTCATGGACAAGCACAAACTAAATGACCACTCAAATCCAACTCAACCGCGATAAGCTCATTAACACGTTTAACCAATAGCTTTGAGCATGTTTTGAAGAGGCTAGCTATGCATGATTAACACTTAGTCGAAACTAAAGCGAAGACCATGAGATGGATCCATATCGGTACACAACCTCCTTATAGACAAAGTTATAATACAGGTACCAACATCTTAACTGCAAACAACTAAGTTGGATATCACTATCCTCAGTCAAGGCGCAGGTCCACCAAGACCAAGTCAAGATCAATGAGAGCTCACTACTCTCATAGAGTCTAACGAAATGCAAAGTGCAACCTGCCACCAAGCATAATGCTACAAAAGAAAGGCACAAGCGTCACCTTTCTAGAAAAGTGCAACGGCCACTTTTCTACACTAACTCCAGACTCTATCCAACTCAATTGCCTTAGCCCCAAAAGTTAGCATCCCTTTCGGGCTGCATCATACAAACTATATACTAAGGTCTAAGTTAACCAAAGTCAACTTCAACCCCTTCACTAGTTTGTACTAGTTTACGAAAACGGAATGGTTTTCATACAAAGTGATCAACAGATTAGCCATTGGAAGAGCTTAAGAAAATTTGTGGAAAAATTTCCATCCTAGAGAAAGAATGACTCTCAGTCTAAGAATGCAAACTTTCAAAACTCAACCAACTTCCTCCTACTAACAACTTCACATAGGTTCACCTCAACACAAATTCTCATGACCCATAATATGCTTAAGCCTTGAACATCTTTTTACCCATTCTTTCGACATCCAACACTGACATCCGTAAAATGCAAATGGAACATCTAAGGCTTGATCACGAAGACCACATCTTCGGATATCCACATTGCACTAACACTCTTCTTCAACCACCTTCAAGATCCAATGTGGAGCTAAAACACTAACAAGAAAAATGACATGGAAAATTAAGCTCTAAAGAAACTTCCTCATCACTTAAAATAACAATGCCACTTCCACTAACACAAGTGCTAGTAATGTCAATGCCTCAACCTCACACCTTCTCTATCCAACAATCTACTCCAAATGTTAACGGATCAACTAATGAGCTATAGCAAATGAATGCTACAACCCTTTCCAACACCTTAATGAGCAAACTCTATGAACTAAGGAACCAATTTAAGCTTAGCAACTATCGAGAATCTAGTCAAAGCTACTACAATGCTACTTCGTGTAAGTAGACTAGCTTCACCATCAACCACTTTAGGGTTGATCATCGTTTAACCAAGCAACTTCGTAAACACATTGCTCATTATCACATGGATATGATATGGTAATCACAATGACTTGATCATCAATTGAGCAACACTATGAGCAACACCCATGTCATTACTTCAAAGGTTTATGTGATTATCAAGTGTCAACTCGATTCGATAAAATGCAACATAAATGCGACACTCCACCAATAGAGATTTACAACACTCAACACCATTAACTTTTGTTCACAATATGGACAAGCTCATGCTACTCTCTATCCGACCAAACTCAATACTAATCCAACACCAAGCTACTCAAGGAGCAATAGCAAGGTTCTCCGGAAAAGAATTGAGCATTGCAACCCCAGTCTTCCATAGCAATCTTAGACAAAATGGTATAACGTTTCACCACTATCCATCCCATGACTCACCACTTGTAAGACGATCATTTCCAACATGCATCAAGGTAGGGACTCTTGATTGCATAATGTGAACACGAGCAATGAGTTAACACCTCGTTGCAAATTATCTTTCCAAGAAGAGAAAATGATTTATGTGTTTGATCCTTCGTCCCCGACGACTCCTCATCTTTGACTACACCTCAAGCTTGCATTCGCACTGCCTTCAGTCCAATCCAAGAAAAGTTTATGAGAGAGCACAACAATGGTTACTTGAATCAATAGACTCATCCCTATAGTCTTGATTGATTCACTTGTAATCATGCCTAGGAAGGATCCACTAGTGCCGTGCTAAATAGCTACAGACCAGCCTATTGCCACTCATAGCAAACTTAGGGAAGGTTTGCTTTTACCCATGGTACATGGAACAACTCAATCCCTCTTGTGAGCCCAAGCTCAAGCTCACAGAATATGGTACAACAAGGTAACCGAATCCATACCCAAGGAACAAATGTGAAGTCTTTGCACCCAAACGTGTACCCACTCGGATCATCATTTTCATCTCTACGTATGCAACGAGACTAGTTGCCCAATCTCATTGAATAATACTCGTTGAGACTCTTCCTCTGGTACCAAATGTAGCACACGTGGTTTTAACCCTTTATCCTATGGTGATTTACCATAGGATAACACCACAAAGCGGAACCTAAACCCTCTTTGTGCCACGTGACATATGCCACGTGTCACATGCCACGTGTCCATGCCACGTGTCCATAGGAACCCGAGGTTCAGGGCCTTGGGCCACTGAACGAAGGAACGGTGCCAAACTCCCAAGCATGGAGCCAAGGAGTGACGGAACCGAACCACGGAGCAACTCCCGAGCATAAAGCCCAAGGAGCGAAGAAGCAGGAGCTCGAAGCGACTTGGAACAGTCCTAGAGTAACTAGCATCCCAATGCCAGGACCAACACGCAAAACGGAGCTAAACGGAGTCTGGCGCTATTTCGGCATACTGGTGGCCTAACGCGAGGATATGGGTACTCCACTAGCTAGCATGGAATGGAACTTGGGCTTAGACTCAAGCCGGACGCAGAACAAGGACAAGCACACAAGCGGGAGCTAGACTATACCTCAAGTTGGTCAGCCATGCCCGACCTACCCACTATCCCTACTATACATTTGGAACCCCCCACAGCCCCCCCCCCCCCCCCTTAGGAACACACGCTTTGGGCTTTCACCCTAAGCCTCCCTTAGTATCAGGAGTTAGTCTCTAGGACAAGCTCGAAACTTACTAAATATGGAATGTCCCTAGATTGCGAATTTGGACACGGGACAAACACCATTGTGTTCAGGACGATTTCTACATTCCGTAGATATGCTAAATGAGCAAATCTAGACACTTTCCATAAATAGCATTTGGGACCGAAATGAGACTAACACAAAGGGCATGATAGCGAGGGTGTTTGGCAGACACGGTAAGCTATCATCTGGCGATATTGAGGGACCAATCTCAATACGCGAGGGTTCTTGCCAAGCCAGTGCAAGACAAAGCAAAAGAGAACTAAGAGCTAGGCCGAGAATGCTCAGCTAGAAACACATAGGAGTTCCTACCTTATGTCCATCTGGCTAAGTACAGATGCTAAGCCCAGTAAACTAACACTTGAACAAGAGGGGCTAATAAAGGTAACCAACAATACCGACCTCCTGCCATCGTGGCAATAAGGTAAGAGTGTCCGTAAGGACAAGTCGACAGGTAACTTTCGATACCCGAAGTCACATGCGCGACATTAGCTCCATGCTTGGGAGTTTGGCACCGTTCTTTCGTTTAGTGGCCCAAGGCCTTGAAACTCGGGTTCCACACCACTATCCTTTGGACACGTGGCATATAGAGGGTTTAGGTTCCACTTCCATGGTTATCCTATAGTAAATCACCATAGGATAAAGGGTAAAAACCACGTGCACTACATTTGGTATCAGAGGATAGTCTTAGTGAATACTATCCAATGAGATTGGGCAACTAGTCTCATTGTATATGTAGAGATGAAAACAATTATCCGAGTGGGTATACATTTGGGTGTAAAGGCTTCGCAATCGTTCCTTGGGTAAGGATTTTGTTACCTTTTTGTACCATATTGTGTGAGCTTGTGCTTGGGCTCATAAGATGGACTGAGATGCTTCGTTTGCACGAGTTTGTGCCTGGGCTCATAAGTGAGGCACATTAGCAACTCAAGGTTACACTTTGAGTTGGCAGGATTAATATTAATCTATCGATGGTTCCATGAGTTGTTCCAATGGTTCCATGAGTTGTTCCATGTACCATGAGTGAAAGTAAACATTCCCTGGGTTTGCTATGAGTGGCAAATAGGTTGGTCCGTAGCTGTTTAGCACGGCACTAGTGATCCTTCCTAAATATGATTATGAGTGGCTCAATCAAGATTGTAGGGATGAGTCTATTGATTCAAGTAATCATTGCCGTGCTTTCTTATAAACTTTTCTTGGATTGAACTGAAAGTAATGCGAAAGCAAGCTTGAGGTTTGGTCAAAGTAGCCAAGTCCTGAATTGGACTTAAGGAGGTTGTGAATGAGACTCCTTCAAGCGGTCGAAGGTGTGGTTAAGTGACTAAAGTAGAATGGAAAAATTAGTCGCTTACAACTTGGTATCGGAGCTATTCCTTAGTCCGACTTTTATTGGTGCTTAAGTATATCACCATTGATATTGGCATCGGAAGGTCCTAGGAGTGGGCCTATCCTTGAGGAGTAGCACGTCGAGAGGACAAGGCTGAAAAGAGAGTTATTAGGGACGAAGGATTAAATATGTAAATCATTTTCTCCTTTTGGAAAAATGATTTGCAACGGGGTGTGACTCATTGCTTGTGTTCACAATATGCAATCAAGGATGCATGTTAGATATGATGGTCTTATAAATGGTGAGTTATGGGATGGATAGCAGTGAAGCACTAAGCCATTTTGTCTAAGCTTGCTATTGGAGACTTGGGTTGCAATGCTTAATTCTTTTCCAGAAAACCTTGTTATTGCTCCTTAAGTAGCTTGGTGTTAGATTAGTTTTGAGTTTGGTCGAAAAAAGAGTGGCATGAATTTGTCTGTGTTGTGAATAAAAGTTAGTGGTATTGGGTGTTGTAAATCTTTATTAGTGGAGTGTGACATTTATGTTGCATTTTGTCGAATCAAGTTAGCACTTGATAGTCACATAAACCTTTGAAGTAATAACATGGGTATCGCTCATGGTGTTGCTCAATTGATGATCAAGACATTGTAATTTTATATTATATCCATGTAATATTGAGTAATATATTTACGAAGTTGCTTGGTTAAATGATGATCAACTCCAAAGTGGTTGATGATGAAGTTAGTCTACTTACATATAATAACATTGAAGTAGCCTTGACTAGATTCTCAATAATGATTTATGATATGCTAAGCTTAAGTTGTTTCCTTAGTTCCTTGAGTTTGCCCATTGTGGTGTTGTGCCCAAATTGCTTAGCTAACAATGTGATCAGATGGGCAACATGGATCTTTCTAGAAGATTTTAATTTCTAATTTAGAAGTTTTTGTACTTTCAGAGCGGCATTTAATAAAGGACCTAGGGAAATTGTCTACATTCATCCAAAGTTGGAAATCAATATACAACATTTCTATCATGGTATCATAATATCATTTGATTTTTTTTTAATCCTATTTCTTTTTTGATATAATGATTAACATTTAAATGATAATTATTAAGATTTGATCTGTAAGGAATATATCTAGAATATTTAAGCATATTTTAGAATATTCTTATTGTGATTTTTCTTCTTAAACTTTTCTCTTAACATTAATATTATTAATTATTATTAATATAAACCACATGACTAAATTTCAAGGAGAAATAGAGATCTTTCCATAGATGGGCATTCTTGGATTTTAGAGGTGATGGGGAGGCCATAGCAATGCGGCCACGACCATGGCGGCCACAGCCATGGCCGTGGCTATGTGTTCTTGTTCCCAGTTTTTTTTTTCAGGCTCTCATGGTCAGCTCGCATGGCTGAATGAGACTGGCCAGCTCGCGGCCAGTCCATGGCTGAAGGGATTGGCAAGCTGGCCATGGCTGAATGAGGCACGAGGGCGTGGCGAACGGGTGTGGGAGCATGTTCTTCAATCTTCCTTTTCTCTTTTTGTGCTTGATCTTGGGTGATACTTTTCCAAGAAAATATCTAGATATTTTTCAGCGGCAAGGGTTAAACGTGACTACATCTAGCGGTGGATCTGAGACTCTGGTTAGACGGCATGGTGTGGCGGCGGCTGTTAGGTGAGTGAGTAGAAGAGCGCAAGACCTCGGCTGACATTTTAGCTTGTGGGCGCAGGAGTTATCGGTGGATCTGCCCGCGGATGCAGCACACTCGCGGAAGCTCGAGTCCGAGCTCGTGCTCGTGTTCGTACTCCTGCTCCTCCTCTCAAGCTCGTCTATGATAACACCACCACCTCCTTGTTCCTCTTCTCCGATATCTGCTACAACCGGGAGTTCACTGCATATGGCTGCCCCGACACGACGTTGCTCGATCACCTGAGCTACGCTCATGGAAACATCTGTCCCAAGAAGCGTCGTACACACGCAAATGCCCTTTACTGGGGAGCGCCTTGGAGCATTCCAGCCTACGTGTATGACAACGAGATGGAGCCTTCAATGACGCCGCTGGAACCATGCCAGATCAGGAGCATCGAAGCCGTGGGCTGCATCTCCACATTCGAGCTCGGCCTGCGGTGGCAAGGCCCTCCTGCGCAATTCGTGATCGATGAAACTCTAGGAAAGCTCGATGCTAAACAAGTCCTCGTCTATAAGGAAGCGGATTCCATCTGGCGAAATCGGGTCTCCACCGGCTACATCCTTCTGGCGGTTCCCACCAAGGCATTGGAGTATGGAGCTCTGGACTGGGTTGTCAACTACGAGGACTACCGGGGCATGCCAATGACAATGTCGGCCAGGAAGGTCATCCAGGCGTCTCGTGACCGCAGACAGGATCCTGTCAAGGAGCTGAACGCTGTGGACGCGATCGGGATCAGAAAGTGCGGTGTGGTGGATCTCCGCGGCATTGGCGTCAATAGAAAGATGGGCCTCTTTTTCTCCGAAGATGCTCTACGTGACGTGCTGCCGAGTGGGTCTGGTGCCAAGCTTGTCCCTGCTAAGGCACTCTTTGACGATGGTCTTTGGGACACGCTTGGTGTCCAGGACATGGTGGCCAAGGATGCGGCCGTATGTGACATAATGCATTCTCAGGGCATAACAGAGATGGTGCTGCTCAAGTCGCAGGTAAATTACTCTTATTACTTGTGATCCTTTTTTTTAACAGGATTGTGGGGGCAAGGTTGAAAATTCTGAGGGTACAAAGTTGGTCGAGCCAAAATCAGAGATAAATCACTCTCTTGTCAAACCAGAATCTCAGGTAAATTTTGTTTTTTGTGATGCTTACTTCCACTTCTATATTAGTTGGCAATGCAAAATGCCAGCTTCACATTCCCTGCCTTACACTAATTGGCGATGCAATGTTTAGGTAAGCAAAAACTTTAAATTTTAAATTTAGTGCCTATAGAGTGAAGACAAGAAGAATGGGCGTACGGACGTGTCTCCAGATTGAGAACATGGCGATATTTCTTTTTCTTGTCGGTGCTAACTGAATCCTCTTGATCGCTGGGTGAAGCGTGGCTGAATGAGGTGGCATTTCCAGAATTAGGGTCTCGCAAGGGTGGAGAGAAACTGGATTGCGGGTCTTGGAGCAACGTTAGGGTACGCGCTTGGAGCAAAGGCAGGAGCAGCATGGGTGGGCTGTGGTGTTGCAGCTAGATGCCATGCTTGGCGTTTGAGTAGCCGTAGGGAGGAATTGGGTGCCATTGCGTGTGCAGTTGGAGCTGCATGGGCCACGGTGAGGGCATGAATCATGCCATAGCAGGGCTGGACGACTTGTGTGTCGATCACTGGGTCATTTCTTGGGGCAGTGGAACATGCTGGCTGAGCTGAGGTACGGGGTTTATATATGCAGTGCTCTGATCTGTGATTATTTCATCTGCAGTGCTGTCACTTAACTCGAGCTGGTGTAGGGCTTGGGCATTCGCTGGGATAATGTCTATATCCCTTGCAACGAGTACACCAAATATTCTCACGTTCAGTAAAAGGCTGAGGTAGTGTTTGGACTCCTTGAATCCAGTTAAGCTGAAGCTTGAACATTTTCTTGGTGAGTGTTTCCAAGTCATCACGTACTTTGGAAATTTCTTGCGACTGTGGCAGAGCTGAAAAGGAAGTAACTGTGGCAGGAAGTACAGGCTGCTGGAGGCAACTGTACTCAACACTTCCAGGAAAAGGTAAAGTCGCTGGGTCAGTGAGCAAAGAATATGGCTGTGATGCTGCTGATGTTTGCAGGGAGGGAAAGGTTGGCGGGATCACTGGAGGACCACAAGCACTGAAGGAACGGAGTAGAAAGGCTGCTGGAAGCGAGCCATGCTCACATGGGCTTGCTCCCAACTGGAAGCTGTGGAAATAGCCTCAGCAAGTGTGGTGGGGGTCTGGCCCTTCGTGAAGAAAGCCAATTCGGGAGGCAGGCCGTTCGTGAAGAAGCGAACCTGATAGGAGGGTCCTTTTTAGCGACTAGCCGCCGAAACCGGATGATAAACTTTGTAAGCTTTCGTTTGGCAGCAATCGAATGTAGTTAAGTTCCTCACTAACTCGCTGTGCGAATCCCACGGGTTGGAAAGCAGCGAGAAAGGCTGATCGAAGCAGGTCCCAGGTCGCAATACTGGCTGGTGCAGAATGCTGGGCTTGGAGATACCACTCCAGAGCAGCGTCCTGGAGTGTAGCAGGGAAGAACCGAAGGGGATCGGCTTCATCGGCTTCTTGATTGGCAATGCCAACAGTCTCAAAGGAATTGGGATGTGCGTCTGCATCGTCGCCCGCAATGGGCGAGAAAGAAGGATACCTCATGCGTGTAAAATGCTGTCCTGGCAGAGGAGGAATTGGTGGCGGCAGCAGTGGTGGTCCACCTCAGGATCCACCAGCGCCGCTCATTCTTGGAGGAGTAGAAACGGAGATGAGTGGGGGAGGGGCTGGTGGTGGGGACAATTGGTACTCGCCCTAAGCTTCCTCGTCAAGATCTGGTGGGGAAGAAGGCTCCTCGCTTGGTGATGAGGGTCTTACGCGAGGAGACAAAAGTGGCGTAGAAAGCGCCTGATGTCGTGCGTAGCAGGCTGCCCGCTCGTCCTGCTGGCGTCGGATTTGCTCCTCCCGCTCGGAATCCAGCAAGATTTTAACTAAATGATCGTGCTGCTGTCTAGTCCCAATTGTTCAATTGTGGTACTTGGTTCGGCTCTCCTCGCTCGAACTCTGTAGGTTTATTGAAGAATGGGTTTGGGCAGTGCACCAGTGAAAACACCCCAGGGAATGTCTAGGAGTTTGTTCTAAGGTAAAACCGCTGCCCACAGTGATGGTGGCTTGACGACGCTCTCTTTCTTCCCTTCATACTCGAAGCCGCTTGTTCACACGATCTAGAGCAGGAACTCTTTGTTGAGGCATCCTTTATTCTTCTTCTTCACTTCACTTCCTTACATATGATGATCAACTGTTTTTTCCCTTTGTCCCCAATGGTCGTGACCCTAGGCAGGGAAGAGTCCAGGAACCTTGTAATTGGAAGTGATAATCTGATGGAGGAATTGTACAGATTTACTTGGTGCTCCTTAACTGGTGCTCTCTCACCTCTTGCTATTGCTTCTCATATTGGCTCAACCTTTCCTCTGTCCTTCAAGAACATCAATAATAGTCAATTTGATGAAGTCCTTATAGTAGTAATATCATAGGTGTAGCTTGCCATTGTTTGCACAACTTTTTAAATGTTAATTGGAAATCTGGCTTGATAAGGTGGTAGTGTTGGTTTAGGCTCTAAGCCCAATGGAACTTACAAATACTCTCACGACCTTCTAGGGGTTGATTATTCCCAAAGACTGTTTGGATACCATTCCAATTAGCCCCAGCCCCATCTGCCATGAAACTGCGAAAGTTGGCAAGCTTACCAGTCCGCTTCAATAGAATGTTGGAGAGGGATTTCCAAAATATTTCTTGAGCCATCTGGTCTTGTACTTTAAACTCTGTTGTTGCAATTGTCAAGTTACAACGTAGTCTTTGAAAAAGGTAATGCTTAAAACCATTTTAAGATAATGAGAAAAAAAACTACCTCGAATCATACACATGAGCTCCCATGGTTGTCCAACCTGCCACCCACTCCATATGGTCAAAATGTACCCATGCATTAGCAAGGTCACTCGACCCAGATATATCCATTCGGGAAACAAGATCCACACCAAAGGCGGGGCCCATGGTAGATATTTTGAAAATAAAGGGGCGCTCTTGCTCACTAACGACTTGATCTGGAAATAAACTCCCATGGATAAACTCGTAAGGACAAGTCTGTTTTAGTTCAAGGATTGAGTCGATTTATTATTGGAGTTTCCCCTCTCGAGATTCACACATCCAAGACTTTATCCTAAATAAAACAAAATGTAAGAGAGATATTATTAAAAAGTATGTAATAATATTTTCATACCTTCTGAGGCTAGTTGCAGGTTGCACATGTCGTAGTAACTCCTGCAAACTAGTCTCATCCAGTTGAGTATTCTTGTAGTCCGGATCAAATAAAGTGCTTGTGATAAAATCCTTGAGCATTGTCTTTTGAATATGCTTCAGAGTTGCAGATGAATTTCTCATAGTTTCTATCTGCACTGCATCTTTGAAACGGTTGACTAAACTCCTTTGTATCCCTTCTTGCATTGGATGTGTGTGCGTGCTAATATATACTGCAACTCTACTAGCCTCTCCATCCCGTGGAAGAAAATAGTACATCTTGGCCCCGTAGATGGCACGACACAATGGAGCATTCTTGTAAAACTGACACTTGAATCCAACACCAATGGTATCACAGATGGAAGGATTGGTTGCAGATCCTTCAAAAAATGTGGAGTTTTTACTGCGCTCTCGATTGCATGCTTTATTCACACAATCCAAATATCCACCACAATGAACCATGGACACTGTGCCTTCGAAATGCTGGAAATGTGTGGTCTTGATCTTGCACCAGTTGTGGACGTCCTACTTCGTTTCCATCCCCTTTCATTTTGAGTTGACAAGAGGTGGTAGTTCAAAGAAGATATTGCCATTGTATGTAGATGGGAGCTCGCTAACGGGGCTATGTAGAAAGGAACACATGTCGATAGAGAGGCGGGAAAACTGGAAAGCATTGCAAACAACTTTGAATATCGGTGAAGTTGGAGTTTGGAAATTCTTGGCTTGCACTGGACTAAAATCTCCACTAGAACTAGAAGAGGAAGAAATGATAACGACCGACTCTTGCTTCACATTCACTTTGGCAGGATTGCAACCTTGCACTTTGATTGGAGATCCAAAAACTCAAATCTCCTTCGACTTGGAATGTTGCAAATCCCAATGTTGTCCACCTTCACCTACACCCGAAAGAAGAAATTCTGATCATTCAACTACACCAATGTTGTTGCGAATCACAGCCTCCAATGAAATAGAAAAAAAAGAAAGATCGAAACGTCGGCAAAGAAAACTTTCTGAAATAAGACTTTAGGAGAAAGAAAGCGGTGGGTGAATGCAAAAGGAAACTCTCCATTTTGTTGCCTTTAGGTTTTGGAACTTTGAACTTTTATAAAGAAATGTCACCTCAAACATATGCTATGCCATTATGTGAAAAGAAAGGGCGATTTTATTCGAGGATCTAACATCGAATAATGTTGTTATAATAAATTCTGTATGAAGTATATAGGACTATGTTGTACAATATTAAAAGTCTGTATACATTGAATTCAAAAACATGCTCAAATTTATTATATGGACTAACTTTTGGTAGAACAGAAAGAAATATCACCTCAAGCATGTGCCATAATATGAAATATAGGAATGATTTTATTCTAGGATCTACCATCGACCAACTGTTGCCAAACAATGTACATATTTTTAGTACTTCATTAATGCCAGAAATCATCACATTCTTCTGAACTCATTTAAATATATTCCATCTTTGTACTACCATCTATCACCTACAGTAAATTATCTATATACATTGCTTTGGAAATAACACCTTACAATTTAATAATCTTATATTTTCTGACAAGATGCTATTACTTGCAAGAAACACATAATTCTCATTTATAATTTCGTACTGTGATAAATTCAACACATGCGTCTGTGACATTATTTCCACATTATGGCATAGTCATATTAGAGCACACCTCCATTATTAAATTACAACTCAAAAGGACTTTGTCACGTGATCAAATCTAGGATGAAATAGAAATTGTACATTGCTAGCAAATATTTGCAGAATGTAATGAAGATTTACTGCATCCATGATGAACGGTTGTGATGAAAGTTAGGTATGAGATTCAGGACGACAATCAAGTTGACCTTCAGATAGAGATTTCCACAGCGACAACTCTTCCGCCTTCGCAACCAGATAGCTCCAGTCCACATGCACCCCCATTTTTGCCACCACTGCCATCAATGCCACCACCACCACCTTCACCACCATTGCCACTTCCACCATCATCACCACCATTACCACCACCGCCATCATTGCCATTATTACCACCACCGCCGCCACCATCATCACCACCAGCAACATCACTACCATTGCATCCACAACCACAAATGTCACTTATCTTAACATGTTCGCAAAATATGGCAGAAACTAGCTATATTACAGAGCAGTGCCCAAGTGCGCCTGACGGGGGTGTTAGGCCCGAGCTAGGGGCTAGATCTGATAATGGTGCTACTGGAGGTGTAGCTGAAGTTGAAAGAGAAGTGGAGCTACCTGAACACATTATCGACAAGCGCTTCCAAGAGACAATTTTGAGAACTAAAGAGAAGGCCATTCACACAACTCTAGAGTCTCTCAAGTGGGAAGGCTTGGGAGACATGATCCGAGAAATCCCACTATGTCAATTCACTCAGACAAGCATCATTTGGTCTGCTTCACCGCACTTCGTCAACATGGACATCTATAGTCTGTCCAAACAGAATGGCCTTGGGACAAATATAGGTATGTTCCTTGTTTTGGTCTTCAAGCCAGGAACGACAAATACCCTCTCGGTATCACCGGAAATCGAGAGGGTTTGGGATGAGATTTGGAAAATGAAGTCCCATGAATTTGACAACATGCTTATGAGCCATCCTGAGACTCAACAATTTGTGGGGAAAATGTTCTACATTATCAACGGGAATCGTCGCTGGTGTGTGTGGATGAAGTGCATCAATGAATGCTTCCAAGACGATCCTGTCTATCACATCAATGTTCCGGTTGGACATGTACATGTGAGAGGATCTCTAGATGTGGCAAGGCTTATAATAGCTTGCCACAAAATTAATGCGTAAGTACCTCTCCTTCTTCAATCACTTTTAACAATTTGTGTTTTGCAGGTTGGGACAGTTTGCAATGCAGAAACAAAGCCTAGTACATGATATCGAGAAGATCCGGTTTCTTGCCAATCTCGATGAGGATGCAGTCCGCAGCCACTATGGTGATGATTTAGCATCACTTATTCGGCATCAACGAGGTCGTCAAGATGCCAATAGATGGTACAAGAATCTAGTGGCTTTTATGACAGCTGTGTGGAGTAAGGTATGTTCTTCCAAGTATACTTCTTATCATAGAATGTTTGTGTTGTCTTCAGCCATTGGTGAAGGTTAAGCAAGATGCATATGCACAGTCGCATCGAGCTGAAAATGATCAAGAACTCTTGGAGCATTTAGCTGCAATTGACAAGAAAATCAACAACACAAAGAAGACAAAGGTAAAGAAATTACTTAGTGTGGCTGACCCTCAACGCCCAAAGGAGTGGTTTGATATTATAACAGAGATTGCTTGTCATGAAAGTAAGTATTGTTTGCGTTTACATGAAAGTTACTCACAAAAGTTATTTCTTAGTGGGCAAGACTCCAAATGAGATTATTTACAACATCTCAAAGTCAAAGCTTACATATGAGGAACAGATACACATCCTGAATGACCTCAATAGCAAACTCAGGGAAGGAGAAAAAGGTTTGGACAGTATGATGGAGACTATGATGAGGAGGACCGTCTACATTTTACAAACTGTATATGAAGGGGAGATGTTTCTAGCGCCTTTCATAGGGGATGATCCTGAGCAACTTCCATTCAAGGACTTCATCACCACTGAGCTTACAAAACTCAGAGAGGACTGGCTACCAAAGAAGGCCACAAGCATGACTCCATTTGATAAACAACTTGGCCAACTTTACTTCATGCGTCAAGCGGCTTTTAGGTAACATACAATTTCTCAACTATACTCAATTTGTTTATATTCTATTATAGGTATCTCTAATATAGAGGTGTTCCTCTCGAAACACCGGTATGCACACGACTCCTAAGGCATGGTGTGAGAGATGGAGGCATGTACCCGACAACAATGAAGTTTTCAGCAGCAATAAAGTGAGCTTGTCCTTGGGAATTGGAGATGCTAGATTATACACCAACCCACCAAGAGGCTGCAAGAGGCAACAATGAGGACGTGCCGGATGACGAAGATGATGGCTATGAGAATGTCGACACTGTTGGTGCCAATGGTGAGGAGAGTGAAGACGGCGGTGACGACTTGCAAGAAATTCCTCCAAACGAAGTCCAGCAAGAGAACCAGAACGTCTAAGAAGTTCTACCTTGACGAAAGCGTGCAAATCCACATCTGGAGGAATTAGTCAATAGTGATGATGATCGTCCAAGACTTCCCCGTAACCGAGGAACTTCTTGAGGTATATTTCTCTTAATTCTCTCCTTTTCTTAGTTCCTCAAAATGGTTGTAGCAAAAATTGTCGGGAGTAACTTCATTCCAGCTCGTCTTGATGCTCGAGAAGAGGACCTGGAGGAACTTACATCTACCACATGCCACATGACAGTATGTAAATTTTTCTTAAATTCACATCTTATCTTTGTGTTCTCCCCTAGATTCGCCCTGTATCTCTAGTGGCATTCCGTGGTGAAGTTGGGATCTTTATTGGCTCCTATAGTTCATTGATGGCACCTTTTGAAGAGGATGTTGAGAATATGGCTATCCGGCAAAAGTGGGAGCGCTTTTGTCAGAAGATCCATAGGCGACCGCTCAAGAGCACAAACTTCATGCTCTTTGACATGCCAGATGGTCTTCCAGTCGCTAATGGTGATGTCCCAAACTGGAACAACCTGACTAAAAACCACTTGAAGGATGCATTCCTTTTGGCAGCAATTCTCCTTCACACAACCGGTCAAGTTGCCTTCATTCTCCCAAATGACCCCCATTGGATGTCCTACTTTATGAGGTATGCAAGTCGAGTCAACTTCAAGAGGTTCTCTTCCGGATGCATCTTGGATAGTGTTGGGGTCGAGACCAAAGACGCCAGAGAAGGTAAGAAATCATCTTCTGTTTTGGTTGTCTCTAAAGTTTTATTATTCAGGTTATGATGTGGACCTACCATGTGTTCTGCAGAAGAGAAAATGACGGTTTTCGTGATAGCGAGTGTGCTACAAGGGTTTTGCCAGGGTATGATAGCTTTACTGACATCATAACAAATCTCGTAGACGACAACATCCACAACACATTGTCTAGGTATCGGTTCCGATCTCCATCGGCGATGCATATCCTACTTGTGCTTTATTGCCCAACTAGGGGTGTTGTCATCGATTGCACAGCAGGTAGTGGTTCGATGGTCGAAGCAACACGTGACTCTGGTAGATCGGTGTTTGCGATTGAAGAATATGAGTTCTTCAAGCGCTGTCTTCGAGGTTTTTGTCCTTCTCTATCAATTGCTTCTAGGAGGTAATTTATGATGTTTTAAAAACTTATAAATAATATATATTTAGTTTTCTAGAAGTCTTCCTAGGTATGCATGGCACATCATATGCAATGTGTAAATTGAGGAGTGGTATGAAAAATCTATTTATTAATGATACATTAAAAGACAATTGAATGCATCCACTTGCAATGAGAAAGATGTGTCACATGTCAATGTGATAATGATTGTGACACTGACAGTGTCAGTGCAGCAGATAGCGACAGTGATAGTGTCAATGACAGAGACAATGTCAGTGTCAGAGATGACAAAGTTACAGTGTCAATATGTCAAATTTCATAATTACTAGTATTATCAGTTTATTATCTATAGGTAATACAATTTTGTTAATAAAAGAAAGGCGAAAGGAGGGGGGGATGGATAATATCACAGTGTAAGAATTATTAGTGGCTGGAATTTTCAGTAGGATGGCATAAAAATACCATGTTCATCACTTATGGATGTAGGATTTATTAACGGAATATTGTTCCTCACCATGAAATGATAATGATTGTGTGTTCTTAACTCTTTCTTGATTTTCTTATACATCCATTTATGCACGCCTTCCACACCAGTTCTTGGGCAGTTGTGATAGTGTTCTAGAAAAGTTTCTAGACCCATACAGCCTTCCGTTTTATCTAAATAAAAGTAGCAGATGGGACATTGGAGATAATATGTGTTCATTCTTTCAAAAGTTTCAGCCATATCGGGAGCAAGATCTTGAAGAAACATCTAGCATCGTTTTTGAAGCACATGAGGCAATCCATCTTTAGTAGCAACATCTAGAACATTATCTAGAAGAGGGATCTCTTGTTCAGTCACACTTGGGGCTACAAAAGAAAAAGCCTCACAACGATTGTTGTATGGAGGGAAGGGTGGAATGTTGGTAAAAGTTGGAGATGGAGGTGGAGATTCATATGAAATGCATAAGGGCCAAGTGTGAGTAGCAATAGCATTTTCCCTAGCCATTCTTACATTCTAAACAAATTGAAATTTCAATGTTGAAAGCATCCCTTGTTGGTATTTATACTAAGAAAAGATCTAGGGGTTCTTAAAAGTTTAAATTGTCAGTCTCAAAAATGGGACTTTAGAATTATAACAGTGTCAGAACCACTTGTATATATAATAATATCTTTATACATGCTAGAATAATATCATTCTTAAAAATATAAGATTCTTCACTTTACTCATAAAGAATTAAACTTTTGAAAAAACTATGCATGACTTTCACATTACATTAAAGGGTGGCCTAAATATCCCATATTCAGCACTTACTGATGCAGTGTTCACTAATGGAATATTGTTCTCCACCATGAAATCATAATAGCTGTGTGTTTTTAATTCTTTTTTGATTTTCTTATATATCCACGCATGCACATCTTTCAAACCCACTCTTGGGCATTTGCGACAATGCTCAATAAAATTTACCAAACCCATGCAACTATCTGTCTTGTTTAAATAAAAGTTGCATATAGGACACTGAAGATAATATGTATCTACATTAAGCTCCCCTGCCATATCTGGAGCAAGATCTTGAAGAAAATATTGACATCGCTTTTGAAGCATTGGAGGCAATCCAACTTTTTTAACAACATCATAAGGAAGGAGTTCTTGTTCAGTTGCACTTGAGGTCGCAAATGGAAGAGCCTCACAACAGCCCTCAAAATAAAAAGGAGGATTGTTGCATAGAGGTGAAAGTGGATTATTGGTTGAGATTGGAGATGGAGGTGAAGACTCATATGAGAGGCTTCCGGGACCAAAAGTAAACTTCTTCCTAACCATTGCAACACACAAGAAGAATTAAACTTCCTAGCAATAAGAATTCTCTAATTAATATACTATATTTCAATATCGAGAATGATGTTTTATTATGACATGACACTATATTGAATGAGAATTGTTAGTCTTAGTAATTACAACCTACTATGAGAGACAAGTGACTATAGGGTTTCAAAAGCTAAAAACTAGCATATAATTAATATGTAGCCTTATTTTATATGGCAGGCTACATATTAATTATATGCTAGTTTTTAGCTTCTGCCATATATAATAATGGCAAATATACACAGGCACGCGCGTATGCCTTTTTGCAAGAATACCTTTCAATCCTAAAATCATATATAGATTTAATTCTTTGATTTGTCCACATCATATATCTTTGCAAAGACAAAACATATCAAAAGGAATAAGATATATATAAAAAACTTACTTTTTTTTATAATATTTTAGTGGATTACAAAAGCCATTGAAAGGTTTATAGAGTGGATTTATTAGTGTTTTCCGCTGTGATGTCCATTTCTTCTTTTCTCTTGCTCTGGATTGTTGTTTCGGAAGTAACAAGAGCATTTTTATCAATAGTGACCATGGTCTCCACATTCCCGGATGGGTAGTAAGGACCAGGCATGTAATATGGAGATTGTGGTAGTGAAACAAAATTAACATTCTCACATTTCTGTATGCTAGAACTACTTACAGAATTTTTTGTCTTCCTTGTTTCCCATCCCTGTAAACCCTAAAGAATGAACAAGTGAATCAGTGTTTTGAATTATTTATATATTTCTGGTCAATTGTTGAAATGTTAAAATGTTGAAATGTACAATAGAAATTTTAGGTTCATTCGAACTTCAATATTCCCATTTTATTTGGGACCAATAAAGCCCAAAAATTTCTATTGGTTCAGACAAACTTTTAATTCTAGAAATTGTATAAACTGCATTAGAAAGATTCAAAAAATAGAAATCTCTCAAAACCATTGATACTTAAATTCATAAATTTCAAGTTCACCAAAGAATAACATTTTTCTGACTTAATATTTCCTTATAAAACTTATGGCTGACTATATTGACTGGCATTGACTTGAGCTGAATTGAGCTCAACTCAACTTTGGACCATCCCCCTCTTATCTCAGTCTTGAGCCACTTGCAAATTCCTTTTGCATGCATTTAAAATTTCATCCAATTCTATAGATAAACTCTTTGGTTCACCATCTTAGAGCCTTAAGATCTAAGTAAATAAAGCTTAAAAGCTGTCCTTAGATGAGAGCCATACATCCCAAATAAAGTGTCATCTTGGTGCTGTTATGCTAGCTGTTGTTATAGGTAAACTCCACAAGGAATAAAAAATTTCTCCCACTGTCTTTATTGTCTATGAACAATGCATCTTAGCATCTCCTCAATCACTTGGTTGGCTCGCTTAGTTTGTCCATCTATCTAAGGATGATCCCCACTATTTAGCTTGATGCCAATTTTCATGAGCTTCACAAAGCTTAACCAAAATTCACTTGTGAATTTTGAGTCCCTATCACTCACAATCTCCATTAGCAAACCAAACTAAGGAAAGACATGCTTAAGGTATATTATAGCCAAGTCCACACTCTTTGCCACCTTCTTCAAAGGAATCAGCTTTACAAACTTGGTCAAGCAATCTATAATGACCCAAGTTTGTTCATTTTCCTCTTGGTAAATGCATGATAAAATGCATGGATATGCTCATCCGTCTATCCTCTGGGATATGTAATAGCACCAAAATCCCTATTGGCTTTTCCCTTAGCACCTTCACTTGTTAACAATTCTTGCATATCTTGTAATACTCAAGAATATCATTTTTCATATTCTTCCAAAAGAACCTATGCTTAAAACTTATAAGCCTTCCTCCCCCCAAAATGACCAGCCTCTGGGTGGTCATGATAATAATAGAGGATATGGTGGATCAGCTCATCAATTTGGGGAAGATATACCTAGCCATTATACAAGAGCAAACCATTCTGGCATGGGAAAGATGGCTCCATGTGCACATTAAGTTCTTGTACCTCAGCGTCTTGCTGTTGAACTTGCCTGACCATACCAACAAATTCGGTCATAGCCTTTGTTAAAGCATTAAAAATCCTTCCCCAGAATTCTCCCACAAAAGTAGAGTGAACATGAGATAAGGCATTAGCCACCACATTCACACATCCAGCTTTGTGCTCAATTGGAAATTCACCAAACTTCATGAATTCGATCATCCATCATGCCTGGCAAGAGTTAATCTCCTTCTAACAGCTTATAGTCCATAAACACTGTAAACATGGCACCAAATAAACAATGCTGCCACACACATAGTGCATTAACAATTGCCAAAAGCTCTTGCTCATACGTAGAGTATTGCTACTTTGCTGGGTTTAATGTCCTACTCTCATATGCAATAGGATGATCATCTTGCATGATAACACCACCCACAGCATAACCACTTGCATCCACAACCATCTGCAATACATAAAACTAGAGCATGTGCCAAAGAAGCCTTTAAAGCTTGAAAGATTTGTTCTTGCAATATCTCCCTGTCAAAATGAGTGTTCTGATGAAGCAACCAAGTCAAAGGAAGAGTAATATCAGCATAGTGCTAGATAAACTTACAATAATAATCAGCCATTTCTAAAAAACTCCTCAACTCAACAACATTTATGGAAGTTGGCCCTTCTTCCATGATAGCAACCTTTTGTGGATTAGTCTTGACTCCATCAGTAGAGGCAATATGGCCTAAATACTCACATTCAGATTGCACAAACTTGCATTTACTCCTCTTAGCATAAAGCTTATGGTTGTATAACAACTCCAACACTTTGCACAAATGCTGTTTACATATTCTTATTAAAGATAAGAATATCATCAAGGAAGATCTCCACAAAGTAATGCAAATACTCCCCAAACACGTGGGTCATGAGCCTCATAAAAGTCATTAGTGCATTCATAAATCTGAATGGCATCATTGTAAATTTGAAATGCCCAAAACTCATAGAGAAAGCTAACTTTGCAATATCCATATCATTTAGAGTAATTTGATGATAACCACTTTTTAAGTCAATCTTGGTGAAAACCATGGCTTCCCCAAGATGTCATCTACATGTGGTATTGGCATTTTATCCTTGATTGTCTTCTTGTTTAAAGCACGGCAATCAATACACATTCATATCAAGCCATCTTTCTTCTGAATAAGCAAGACTAGTGCTCCAAATAGAGACTTGCTTGGTTGGATAAAGCCATACTCAAGCAACTCAGTCATTTGATGCTTGACCTTCGCTTCCTTGGTATGACTTAGCCAAAATAGTCATTGATAAATCAGGTTTGTGCCTATTTCTAGCACAATTTTGTGCTCAACTCCATGCAAAGGTGGCAGGCCATATGGTAACTCATCTGGGAACATGTCCTTGAACTCCTCAAGTTCCTCCGCTACCGCTGATTCTCCATGCAAAAACTTTGATGTATCCAACTCTTAGATATACATCAAACAGAGCTCATTCTCTTTATTGCACACAATGCTCTTCAAAGACATTGCTAACATCAACATGGTCAAGCTTGGAACATTGCTTGCAAATCAAGTATCACATATGCCACCATACTCAAGCTTTATACGTCAAAGGCTTCACTTGATCTCAAGATCATGCATATGCCATGACATGCCAAGGATCATGTCCACATGATGTAAATATACAAGAAAAAAATCTTGCACCATGATGATCTTGCCAACATTTACCAATAATTTACACACCACAAACACCCTTGCTATCATCCCCCTTGTGTTTGTCCCATTCAGTACTAATGGATATTTATAAAAAGTATCTAGATTTGTTAATTTGGCATATTTATGGAATGTAAAGATTGTTCTAAACACAATGGTGTTAGTCCTGTATCCAAATTTGCTATCTAGCACCATTCTATATTTAATAAATTTCAAGCATGTTCTAGAGACTAATTCTTAGTACTAAGGGTGGCTAAGGGTGAAAGTCCAAAGCATCATTCCTCAAGAGGGGGAGGGGGTGGCTGTAGAGGGTTCCAAACGTATGGTCGGGATAGTGGATAGGTTAGGCATGGCTGACTAACTTGAAGTATAATTTAACTCCCACTTGTATGCTTATCTTCAATACCTTTGCTCCTTGGCTCTATACTTAGGAGTTTAGCTATATTCCTTCATTCAATGGCCCAAGTGTTAGGGGAAGGAGGGGTGCCTCCCCCAACACTCGCTCAAACATGAGAAATGCTTCAATGCTCTCCACAAATGCGCCCTCCCCCCCCTTTTACCCTTGTGGGGCAAGGGTTTTATACAAGGAAGATGGGGAATATTCTAAGGACCAGAATATTCCCTCTCTCTCTCTCACTCTCTCAATAGCCATGCCCTAACATGCGACCATGGTGGATCCTGATGGCTCCAGACACACGAGAACCCTCCGAAGAGTGTAGAGTGTACCTCTGCTACGGATGCCTAGTGCTGGTAACTGCGTGAAATAGTGGAAACTCTAGAAAACAAAGTGGAAAAATATAGAAAAGAGGTGGTGTAAAGTTTGAAGACAGGGAAGAAAACCCTGTGGGAAACCCTGTAGTCAAACTAGACCCTGAAGTTAAAAAAAAGTGTAAAAAAAGTGTGAAAAGAGGAGAAAAAATAGGGGAAAAAGAGTGAGTACCCAAAGAATGTAACCCGTACTTGGATTTCGGCTCAGGAAAGTGTAATATGTAAATGTAGCCTCTTGATGACTTCCAATATGCTCCAAGGATTGGCCAAAATCAAGAAAGAAAGAGAGGTAAAAAAGGGGATGCATTGCCCAAGGGTGGTAAGTGTAGACAAGGAAGGACAATGTCAGAGTAGTGATCAATGAATTTGCGGTAGAAGTTGGCGAAGCCAAGGAAAACCTGAACGTCCGACATTGATTGTGGAGGCTCCCATTCGAAAATAGTCTTGACTTTGGCAGGATCCATCATGATACCCTCAGGAGTGACAATGTACCCAAGGAACTCCACAGACTGCTGATCAAAGGAACATTTCTCAAGCTTCGCATATAGGCCGTGTTCTCGCAGCTTCGCTAGCACCTTGCGTACATGTTCGTCATGCTCCTCCTGAGTTTTTGAGTAGATGAGGATGTCATTGAGGTAGACGATCACAATCTGATCAAGAAACTCCCGAAAGACGTCATTCGCCATGTGTTGGAAAACTGCTGGAGCATTTGTCAAGCCAAATGGCATGACAGTGTACTCAAAGTGGCCATAGCGGGTTTGGAACGCAGTCTTCCATTCATCACCAGGCCGGATCCGGATCAGGTTGTATGCTCCACGGAGGTCGATCTTGGTGAAGAAGCGGGCACTGCCGAGACGTTCCAACAGGTCCGAGATCAGGGGCAGCGGATAACGGTTCCGAACAGTCACCTTGTTCAAACCTCGGTAGTTGATGACTAGCCGCAAGCTCCCATCCTTCTTCTTGACAAAGAAGACAGGCGCTCCAGCCGGGGACTGCAAATGCTGAATGTAGCCCGAGGCAAGGTTCTCATCCACGTACTCTTTGAGGGCCTTAAGCTCGGACGGGGATAACCCGTAGATAGGCCCCCACGGAGGTGACGCTCCTTCCTGTAAATCAATGGGACAATCATAAGGCCGATGAACAGGCAGTACACTAGCTTTTTTCTTGTCAAACACATCCCCAAAATCATGATACTTCTCAGGAAGACTGACAGGAAAAACATGCAAAGCAAAAAGAAAAAGAGGTTCTTCATGAAGGAGTTCTTTCATAGTGATTGTGGAGATAGGAGGAGGCGTACGACTAAATGGAATGATGAGACGAGGATACGGTCCAGTGTAAGATGGAAGAGAGGAAAAAGAAGAGGGTGAAAACTTTATAGAGTCAGGAACAGAACCCCGATTTGAGTTTAGGGAACTTTTCCTGATTCGGACTCGATGAACAGTAGGGGAAGCCGTGGGAGAGATGAGCTGTAATTCCTTCCAACAGATTTGAGGCTGATGTAGTTGGAACCAAGGAAGACCGAGCACCACAGAGGAGGACTTGCTGTTGATGATGTTGAAGGCGATATCGGTGACGGTGGACCCGATGTGTACTCGAACGGGCAACGTTTCCCTAAGTCCAGAAGATGGAGACACAAAATGCCCACCGATGCCTTCAACCCTCAAATCCCGTATGGTAGGAGAAAGAGGAACGTGATGTCGGGCAGCAAAGTCCGTGTCCATGAAGCAGGAAGTTGCACCCGAGTCCAGTAACGCCAGAGCCTTGAGTCCTGATTGTCCGGTGAAAGAAAGGAGACATGGGACGCGGAAGTTGCGGGAATTGGTGGTGGCTTTGATGAAAGGTGGTGAGGAGCTTGATAAAGAAGAAAAGTGATTTTTATTCGGGGAGTCCAAACAGACAGCTCCTACTCTGTTTGGACAGGGTCGTTTCCCGACTGCAATAGAGGTGGACTTTGAGGCAGAGTGAACTCGAGCAGTCGAGGAGGCTTCTTGGGACATACAGCTGCTTTGTGATTAGGATCAGCACAATAGAGGCAAAGATTATGAGATATTTGACATTGGTTCTCAGCAGGACTCAACTTCCCTCTAATGAGTCGGGGAGTACCAGAAATATCCATCGGAACCGGAGCAGTAGGTTCAGGAGTATGCCCCGAAGACTCAAGCTGGGATTCCTGAGTCTGGGACAGAAAAACAGCGGTGCGGCGACTTTCCTGACGACGTTCAAAGAGACGATTGTCACATCGAACAGCTTTGTTGATGGCATCCGACAGGTCCTTGGGATCCTCCATGGTGAGCAACAAATCCTTGACACCGTTGTTGAGGCCGAAACGAAATTGGTCAATCAGGGCCCGCTCATCCCACTAAGTGTCCAAAGAAAGGAGTTGGAACTCTGCAGCGTAGATCGAGGCAGGACGAGACCCCTGAGAGAGACGTCTCATCTTTGTGGTAGCAGCCCGAACCCGATCCGTCTCGCCAAAACATGCTTCGAGCTTCTCTTTGAACAATTGAAGATCCATCAGTTCTGGAACCACGACCCCTTTCATGCTCTTCTCCAAAAGAGGAGAAAACCATGACAAAGTTGCACCTTCGAGCAATGTCCCAATCGCACCAATTTGAGACTCGGGAGTAGGGTACCGCCGATGTTGAAGTGCGAAGATCAACTCCATGTGGTTCAGGAATCCACGAAGCTCCGAACGCTTGCCTGAAAATTTCACCGGGAAGCTCACCTTCGGTTAAGGAACTTTGCTGGATCCTTGAGCCGAAAGTGAAGCAAGCTCCTGCTGCATGCGAAGAAGGGTCGCCTTCAGCTCGGTATTCTCATACTGGATTTTTGCAAGGACTTCAGCAAAGAAATCAGGATGGCTTGGAGACTCCATTGGCAAGAAGAAAGAAAAAAGGGGGAAAAAAAGGCAAAGGTAATCAAACAATCAAAACGAGCTAAATCAAAAAACGAAAAAGCACAATCTGAATCAAACTGTCAAGACCCCTAACAAGATCAAGACTGGAAAATGCAAAAAGACAAAGAGAAAAGCTAGTGGAAACAAAAAAGAAGCCTTAGACTGGCGTTGATTCAGATTGTGGAGAAATGGAACAAGGATAACCAATATATACTATAGGTTGATGAAGCTCCACCACTCTTGGATCGAGGATGGCCTAAATATAGCTGAGGTCGAGGAGGCGCCACATCATCATCAGGAATGTGGCTCGAGACTCAGGAATCGGGAAGTGTCTCGAGAGTCAGGAATAGGGAAGTGTTTCGAGAGTCAGGAACGTGGTTTGCAGGTCAGGAATCCGGCGAGAGTCAAGAATGTGGCAAGAATTGGGGGATTCCTAACACAGGAAGTGATTGGTGATGGAACTGTGAGTGTAGAGGATATGGAATGGGTGTGGGGAATGTGTGGGGTTTTTAATGGTAACGGAAGGGCCAAAGAACCTAGAACATAGACCGAGCCAAGCAAGGAATATCCATACAAACGGCAATGCAATTTGAGCATGAAATCCAAGGCATGAACCACGGTCTAATGGAGAAACACCCTTTGAAAGTAAGAAAAGGAACCATGAAAGTAAAATGAAAGAAAGGAAGAAAAACAAAAAGAATAGAAGAGGAACGCCTCACTAGATGAAGTGTTTGAGGTGAGAGTGGTTGTGAGCGTGTGGGAGCTCACATCCATCAGCATCAACTAGCACATATGCTCCACCTTCGATGTGTCATTGAACAAAGTAGGGGCCAGTCCAGCGAAAGGAGAACTTCAAAGGTGGTGTAAACTCCTTGACTAGAACAAGATTGCCATCCTCGAATGGTTTAGTGGACCGCTAGTCATCAATGACTGACTTTATCTTCTACTTGTCTCGAAGGAGATGTCCAGTTGTGGATCATCGCTATTCTTCCAAGGCAAGAACCTCCAAGTCATGTGAATGAAACTTGTCCTCATCGCTAAGTTGCATCACTGCTACGTATCAAAGTGAAAGTGAGAGTGATGGCACCTGGATCTCCACTAGAAGCACGGCCTCTGTCCCATAGACAAGGGAGAATGGGGTCGCGGAGATGGATGTCTTGAAGGATGTTTGAAAGGCCCACAACGCCATAACCAAGTGCTCGTGCCAACGCCTTGGGTGATCCTCCTTTGAGATGATTGTCTTCAATATCTTGTTGCTGGACTCGGCCTGGCTATTGCACTCAGGATAATAGCTGCTGCTCTTCATGTGCTTGACCTGCAGCCGTTGGAGAAGATGCTGCATCACCTGTCGAAGGAAGCTGCTGCCACGATCGGAAATCAAAATGGCAAGAACTCCAAATTGGCAAATAATGTACTTGTAGACAAACTTTGCTGTAGACTGTTGATCTATTTGTCACAGAGGGGTGGCCTCAACCCATTTTGTGAAATAGTCTGTCACCACGATGATGTATCGCTGTCCTTTTGAGCTTAGTGGGTTGATCGGGCCGACGAAGTCAAGTCCCCACTGGAAAAAGGGACCCAGAGAAGTGATGAGCTGGAAAGGAAGACGTGGAACATGGCTCCAAGGGTTGAACCGTTGGCACTACTCACATGCCTTTGCATAGGCCAAGTTGTTCTGGTGAATCCGAGGCCAAAAGTAGCCATGGCACAAGAGGAGTTGTGTTGTGACCCGTCCCAAGAAATGCCCCGCACAAGAGTGGAAAGCATGAAGGAGCTTAGGGACCTCATGTTCACCTACACACCCCAACAAAACATCCTGAGAAGTCCTCCTATAAAGGTGTCCATCAAGAAGGCAAAACTCCCATGCTTGGAACTCCAATGCCTTTTGTGGCACTGGTGAGGAATCTGCTGGGAACTGACTTGAATCCAGGTACATTGCAATGTCTTGTAATGCTACTGGGACCACAAAGGAAGTAGCTTTAGCAACCAGGAACTCGCTCGGATCCATCACATGCTTCTGCGCATGTGAAATGTTGGCTGGAACTCTTGGATGGTCACAATCCAAGATAAAGTATGAGGACTGTGAACTGGTTGTTGTAAAAGAAAGGTCAGCATATTAAAATAGACATGGAAATAGATACAGGCTCCAACGAGAAAGTGACGAAATCAACAACAGCCACTACTTCTTTTTCCGCATCCACGTACTTCTTCTCAGTCTCCTTGAACAAATGTGAGGCATAGTATGTTGCATGTGGTGGCTTGCCAGGCTGTGAACATTGGCAAAGGCATACTCCAAAAGCCTTTGTAATCGTCGTGATGTAAATTTCGAAAGGAAGTTGTTGTTCTAGTGGCTAGAGTACTGGTGCCGCGTGGAGTGACTACTTTAGTGATTCAAAGGCTTGTTACTGGGACTCACCCCAGAAAAATGGAATGTTGTGTTGTAGCAGAGTTATCAGAGGCCGTGAACGTGCAGCATAGTTGTGGAGGAAATGGCGAAAGAAACCCGTTTGCCCAAGGAAGTTGCAAAGCTACTTCACATTGGTTGGTGGGTTCCAATCCATAATCTCTTGAGCCTTGGCTATCTGGGGCATGATCCCATCCTGTGAGATATCAAAGCCTAGCAATTGGCCTTAAGTCACCCTGAATTTACACTTTGCTGGGTTCAATGAAAACTTGTGTTGTCAGTAGTGAGTGAAGATCTACTCCAAGTGCACAAGGTGGTTCTCGAAGGAGTCAGAGGTCATGCATAGATCATCCATATACACCCTCAAGGCACCTCCAATCAAGTTGTGAAAGGCGTGTGTCATAAAGTGCTAAATAGTAGCTCAGGCATTACACAAGCCAAGCGGGAGGACGTTGAAAGCGAAGACACACCAAGGTGTCTGGAAGGCCATAAGATCTCGATGATCGGGAAAAATGAAGATCTGGATGTACTCTGAAAAGCCATCCATGAAAGAGTAGTAACGGTGTCTAGCCATTTCATCCACAATCGCATCAATAAATGGAGTTGGAAAGTGATCTTTCGCAATTGCCTTGTTCAAGTCTTGAAAGTCAATGCAGAGGTGGAGTTTTCCATTTGCCTTGTGTGCAAGGACAAGATTGGCCACCCACTCTCAGCTCTCCAAAGGGTAAATAAACCCAGCTGCTAGAAGTCGCTTGATCTCCAACTTCATCTCTGAGTGAGCTATCGGGCTGAAATGCCGCATCTTTTGACAGACTAGTTTGGTTGAATCTGAAAGCACCATACTGTGCATAATTGTGTCCATGAGAACTCCTAGAAGCTTGCTATAGTCCCAAGCAAACATGTCCTTGAAACAGGGAAGGAGATCTAGCAGCTTTACTGCGTTTGTTGAAGCAAGCGATGTGGCAATAAAGACCAGGTCCTTGTCATCACCTAGGAAAATAGCATGAACCCTAGAGTCTGGAGAAACCTTGGGCTCAGGGGGCTCATCTATCTTAGATTCCTCCCTGATTTTGGAAACCAAAGAGAAGGGAGTGCCTTTTGCCTCTCGCATCATGGTGATTGCTTGATGTGATAACCTATCCACCCAAAAATTTTCTTCACGAGGGACACTTTGAAAAGTCACTTGAGAGAACTCATCCTTTAGGTTGACTGCCTGCTACCATAGCTCTTTCAGGTTCTCTTTGCGGACTTGGTATTCTCCAGTAAGTTGGCGTATGATGAGTTGTGCATCTCCAATGAAAGTGACTCGTTTAAACTTGAAATCTGTGGCCAACTTCATGGCACTGATAGCTGCCAAGTACTCTACTTCATTAGCTGATATTTCTGGCAAAGTGATAGAGAGGTTGACTACTTTGTTCTCCACAGAATCAATCATCCAAACTCCAATGCCGGCAACCTGGTTTTTGGGGCAGAAAGCACCATCAAAATAAGCTGTAATCATAGGAGTGTTCTCTTCTTCAAATAAAGATGCTGGGGACACCACATCCGGCAAGACTGTCTTTGGCAAGTCGGGCAAGAACGTTGCTATTGGATCCAGAGTCTTTGTCTGTTGTTCTCTTTGCTTCTGATGCTCTGAGCGCTCAATGTCCGATGCTAGGACTGTAGCCAAGTACTCTGCAAGTGAAGGAAGATCCTCCACTGAAGTCGAGTCCAAGTCTGGTGCTTAAGTTTCAATGTAATACACTTGGATCTGTACCGGGAGCTCCACGGTAGGAAATTCTGAACTCAAAGAGCTATAACTCGCATGCAGTATGTTCGATTGGCTTGATTCTTTCTGCCAGTTGTGTGTCTGGATGTCATCCTTCATCTCCAAAAACGGCATGACAAAACACACTCAGAGTCATCAGTTACCGTGAGTTTAGTAGGAAGATGCTAGCTGTGTGACACCTCAGATAGTTGCTGAGGAGGATTGAGTTCGGCTGTGTCCTGTGAAAGATGGACCTGGTCTAGAGTGACTATGTCATCAAGCTCCATAAGAGAGTTGGTCCCATGTAAGAAATGAATCAAGAAGCCCTTCCTCTACTAAGAAATACTCCGAAAAGCTAGATATGGGACCCTATAAGCCCCGCCATCAAATAAAGAGGGCGTGGCTAGAGTCTTGGCCTTACTCTTACATAAAGAGAGTGAGGCTGAGATATTTCTCGAGCTATCTGACTCACCTCCAGCAATGTCGATTGCATTGCATGAGAAAGCATCTGTCATATAGATGGTCGATTCCACCGCAAACTCGGGAAAAACCTCTGTGAGCTCAGGAGGAAAGTATGGTGTGGAGACCACTTTAGTCTAAGCCTTCTGGGCTTGCTGAGAAAGAGCTCTATCATGGTTGTTAAGAAAGGTGGCGCTATGGGTCCATCACTAATTTCCATCTTGCCTTGCACACTATCAATGGTGCAATGGACTGTGACTTGCCATGAGTGGCCAAGGATGATAGAGTCTTTCAAGGAGGACATTCCAAGATGTTGGTAGTCAACCATGAGGAAATCTACCTCAGAAATAACACCCTTCATTGAGACCTTGACACCACAAAAAATGCCCGCTAGAGGAATAGTGTGGTTGGCGAAGCTCTTGAGCATGATGGGGGAGATCTTAGTGATCTGTAACTGTGCTGAAAGGACAGCTTCGAGAGAGATGATGTTGCTTCCAGAACCGAAGTCAACTGAAGCATCCATCTTGCAAGAGGAAGTACCAATCTGCACCGAGATGAAGAATGGACTAGGATCTCCACCATATCTTGTCATGTCAACAATGTGCACATCTTAAGGAGTCCTCTTTAGAGTGCTCTCTAGTGTTCCTAACTGTGCAAGCTCCTCTAAATGCTGGTCAAATCTTGGGACAAGGCACAACATGTCATGGAGCGAAAAGGTGATGGGAATGTCAACCAGCTATTGGAGAACTGGCTTCGGAGCAGGAATGGCTGTTGGTGAGATCTCAGGAGGAGAAGAGAGTAGTGACTTGAAGGGGAGTTTACAAGCCACCCTTTGTGTCATTGGATTTGGTGCCGACAGAGATTCATTCTCAACCGATGCCGGGGGATCGATGCCAGAATGAGCGGCTGCCTTCTTCTTCGCTTGGGCTCGAGTGGCTATCGTTTGCTATTGTTGTCTATAGAATTCCTTGGTTACCAAAATCATGTTGACCAATGAGGCTGGTGCCTTGCCTTTGCTTGACAAAGGGGCTGCCTCAATTGCTTGTTGCTCCAACTACTCCTGATATGTCTCTGGACCCCGAGACGATGTGGAATTGTCAGTGAAGGGATGTTGTTGGACATATTGAGAAGGTGGAGGCTGAAGCTCTGGGTAAAGCTTGAAGCAGCACTGTGTGTTATGTGTGTTTGTCTCACAGTGAGTGCACCAATGGGACTTAAATCTGCGTTCCTGAGCTGCAACAGCCTCTTTCCTGGACTCGACCAACTTCTGGAGCAGCTTGTCATGGTGTGATTGTTGCTGAAGAATGATCTCCTTCAACTGCCGCATCTTGTTGGCAAAGTTCTCAATAGCCGGAGGTGTATGCTCAATTGCAACAGGCTTTGGTGTGGATGGGCAAACAATTGCACAAGGTAACTCTGACGGGGTGATGGCTTGGTTGAAATCAACTCTAGCAATCCCTAAGTCGACAAGAAGCAGCTTCGTGGCAAACGAAAAATGCCTCATGGCAAGACCTGAATGTCTTCTTAAGAAGTTTCCACTGGAAGTTCCCACATAGACCCGCTGTGAATGCCGTGATCCCTTGTTGCTCATCTTGGACCACTCTGCGATCCCAACACTACTTCTAGTATGCTCAAAACTTAGTGATGTAGTCAGGAACAAACTCATGAGCAGAATGAAAAGAGGTCAACGAGTAGCTGATTTGTGGGTTTTTCTTCAATGAAATGTTTTCTGAAAAAAGCAAGTAGTGTCTGGAAGTCTGTCTAGTTCTCTGGAAGGAGAGAATCTACCCAAGTTGCTACTTTGCTTTTGAGAGACTGCAAGAAGTCACGGCACATATGATCATCGTTGACAATCATGTTTATGGTGTAGTAGTAATCAAAGTGATTAATATGTGATGTTGGGGAGAATGTTCTAACATTTGAGAAGGTCGGGAGATCACTCCCCTTCTGCAAAACATGGAGCTGAGGTCGAGCTAAAGGTGGCTGCACCATAGCTCGTAGATCTAAGTCACTGGAATCTACCGAGGATGAAGAGGACTCGACCTAAGAAGGTGTTGTGTCATACCTAAGCTACCTTTGGATGTTAGAAAGCTTACTCTGTACCTTAAGGCCTTGAGGTATGGTAAAAGGGTGCCAATTTATCGCACGTCTAGTTTGTACCAGCATCAAATACCCTAAACACTGCAAATGCCCAATCAAGGCAACTCAAGAAGATTGTAGACTTGTGCTCAAGTTGCTCAAAGTTGCCCAAAATGCCTGTGACGAAGAGAAATAAGGGTGAAAATGGAAGGAGATGTAGGCCTCAAGCACATATAACTGTTGACCTATAGAGCAATTGCTGACCTCTTGCAGTAGCTGGTAACCAGTAACTAGTAACTAGTATTAGTAACTAGGGACTTATAACCCCTTGCTCTCACTCCTACTTCTGCGCCTACTCTAGCACCAACTCCTACCTCTGCGCCTGCTCCTACTCCTGTTCTTGTTCTTATGCCTACTCCTGCTCCTTGAAGATTGCTTCGTTCCCAAGGAACTCCCAACAAAGTTTAGCCCAAAAGAGAAAAATGAGTCCTTTGGTCTTGATCCTTCCCCATTTTGGCTGTTGGTGGGCTCGTTGGAAAGGGCTCAGCCCCGTCTACCCTCTATCACAAGAATTTGTGAAGAAGCTGCCTTAGTATTCCTCAAAATCCAAGAAGAGGTAACCCAGAACATCAATATTGTGGAAAAACATGTGCATGTCACTGATGTAGATTGATATTGAGGCACTGTAGATATTTTTGGAAAGCCTAGAACCAAAAGCACCTCTAGAAATAAACGGCATCCAAAACAAAGCCTGGAGAAGCACAAATTCCTGCTACAAAGATGACCTGATCTAACTGGAGAAGAAAATCCTTTTACATGACTTACGAGTTAATTAAGCACAGGTTCTTTGGAAGAATATGAAAAATGGTATTCTCGAGAACTATAAGACATATAAAAATTGTTAGCAAGTGAAGGTGCCAAAGGAAAAGCCAATAGGGATTTTGGTGCTATTACCTATCCTAGAGGATAGATGGATGAGCATATCCATGGTTTTTATTATGCATTTGCCAAGAATACAGAGGCAAAATAAACAAGCTTGGGTTATTGTGGATCACTTGACCAAGTTTGTAAAGTTGATTCCTTTGAAGGTGGCAAAGAGTGTGGACTTGGCTATAGTATACCTTAAGCATTTCTTTCCTCAGTTTAGTTTACCAATGAAGATTGGGCCTTCATGACAAATGAGGGTGTGGTTGTCATGATCCTTCCTTGCTCTCTAATGTGGGAAGGCCTTCTCACACACTTGGCTGAAAACAATGATGGATTTGTTGAGTTTTCATTTGGCTGCCTTCTTTCAAGTATGGCAATGGACACAAAAGGCACTAGTAGGCAAAAGCAAAAGATGTGTGCCTTCTTTATTTACAAATTAACTCTATTATATTTTTTATTTCTAAGTTTATTCATGGAACTACCATGCTCTATGCCACGTTGGGAACTAGCATAAGGCTACACAAGCTGACAAGTGTGTTGCTCTTGCTTTACCAAGATATAACAGCTCCCAAATATGATTGACTTAGACTTCATCTAGAGTTCCCCGGTTATCAACACTATTCGGTCACAACCGTGTAGATTTTGTTAGAGTTATTCTGTCTGCTAAAGGGGATTATGCTTGATGCTACAGTAGGATTTAGGTCAATGGTGTAGGTAGCAAATGAGACAAGTTGAGCTGTTTTTGCACTTGAGATATTCTTGGGAGATTTTGCACTTGAGGATATTCTTGGGAGATTTTGCAATAGGTGATGTTAGTGTTTCAATCTACATGCTTGATCCTGATGATATAGATAATCATATGGACTGAAGTCAATTTCACTTACTTGTTTATGCTAAAGATATGGCACAACATTATATGCAACATGAGCCTATAGTGAAGGAGCATTCCACTATACCCATTTTTGCTTTCTGGATATGGAAGTAAGAGAAGACTAAATATATTCTGATTTTAATATTAATTATGTTGTTTAATAGATTATTTTCTTTCTTTGTAGGCTAAAAGATTAGTTAGTGTCGAACCAATAATCTATATAAGCTTATGGAATACCTTAAACACCTAAATTTTATGTAAAAACTTCTTGGTTTGGGATGAACTAAGGTAGTGCTATTAAAGTTTTGCTAGTTAGGGGATTGTATTGACTTCCTTTTACTTTTGTTGACTTTTATTGACTTGAGCTCAGCACAAAAACTACCCAACCACAGCTAGCATAACAACACCAAGATGACACTTTATTTGGGATGCATGGCTCTTATCCAAGGATAGCTTTTAAGCTTAGTTTACTTGGATCTCAAGGATCTAAGATGGTGAAGCAAAGAGTTTATCCATAGAATTGGATGAAATTGGGTCATTGTGGATAACTTGACCAAGTTTGTAAGGTCAATTTCTCTAAAGAAGGCAGCAAAGAGTGTGGACTTGGCTATAGTATACCTTAAGCATGTCTTTTCTCAGTTTGGTTTGCCAATGGAGATTATGAGTGATAGGGACTCAAATTTCATAAGTGAATTTTGGTTAAGCTTTGTGAAGCTCATAAAAATTGGCATCAAGCTAAGTAGTGGGGATCATCCTCAAACAGATGGACAAACTAAGCAAGTCAATTAAGTGGTTGAGGAGATGCTAAGATGCACTATGTATAGGCAACAAGAACAGTGGGATAAAATTTTATTCCTTGTGAAGTTTACCTATAACAATAGCCAGCATAGCAGCACCAACATGACACTTTATTTTATAATGCATGGCCGTCATCCAAGGACAACTTTTGAGCTTAGTTTACTTGGATCTCAAGGATCTAAGATGGATGATGAGGCAAAGAGTTTATCTGTAGAATTGAATGAAATTCTAAATGTATGCAAGAGGAATTTGCAAACAGCTTAAAACCAAGCTAAGAGGTATGCTGACAAGCATCAAACTTTTAAAGAGTTCAAGGTTGATGACTTGATTTCCAATATCACAAAGTTGTACAACCATTGTGTCCTTAAGAGATGGGAGAAATGATAAGCTATCTCCTAGGTACTTAGGTCCTTATGAAGTATTAGAATGTATCAGTAAAATGGCTTATTGAGTGAAGTTGCAAAGTGGGGTGAAAGTACACCCAGTTTTATATGTCAACCAATTGAAAGGTGTTCTGACAAGGAATGAATCTCAAGTAGATTCCTCTTAGATGTTTCTGGCTGAGGAAAAAGGGATAGAGCCAAAGCTCCAAGAAGTATGATCGATCACCAAGTAGTCCTTGCAGACAAGGACTTTGGTTGGGGGGAGGATTGTTATACTCTTGGTAATTGGGTTAGGGTGTAAAGGATAAGATACTAACATTCATATTGAAGCCTAGTTCAATTCTCATGGCTAAGTGTAGCGCATCTTATCTCTCTCCCCTTAAGCCAACTGGAAAAGGGGCAATTGCTTGATGAGAGAGCCTTTAGTGGCTATTTTATCCCCATTTATCCCCTAAAGTTCCAAGGATTTATGGTAACAGTATATCCAAATCTCATCCCATGATCACATGCGCTACACTCACCCCCCCTTCAGAGATGTCAATGTCCTCATTGACTATTGACTAGCAACCCCTACTGAGCCAAGGGGAACCAGCACCTCCATTTCCGCATTCAATCTACCAATCCTTCCATTGTGTAGACTAGCTATTCCATGTTAGCTATTCCATGTGAGGCAACTAGTCATCCATCCATACCGCAGTCCCATGTAAGGCAACTAGTCATCTATCCATACCGCAGTCCCATGGTGGATACCTTCGTCTGTGGATACTCCACACAAGAGGAAGGACGTACGCATGGATGTCTAATACGTACGATTTCAAATTTAGGGGTAGAAATATACCTTGCTCAAGGGTATATTATATTTTTAAGTAGCCACTAATCAATGGGAATCGAACTCGTGCCATTTACTCCGATACCAACTGTAGCGCACCTTATCTCTCTCCCCTTAAGCCAACTGAAAAAGGGGCAATTGCTTGATGAGAGAGCTCTTAATGGCTATTTTATCCCCATTTATCCCCCAAGGTTCCAAGGATCCACGGTGACAGTATATCCAAATCTCATCCCATGATCACATGCGCTACACTAAGTGGGGTCAGAATATTTTAAAAGAATATTTAATATTATATATCTAGTTGGTAGACCCTAAGAGGACCATGGTGACCAAATGATCATTCTCTTTCAAGGGGAGGATTGTTAGGCACCAAGTCAATAGGAAAGGGCTCTGCAATCAAGTGATTCCTCCTTGGATTGAAGATTCCTTAAGTAGTTCATTCAAAAGATTTTTTCTTAGTCACTAACATCATGTTCCTCTATCCAAATGTAAGGTTCTCCCATTTTCAAGAGATTCACCAAGTGTCCTACCATTGTAGCAAAGTGGAGAATCAATCTTTTGTAGTAGTTAACCATTTGGATGAAATTCCTTAGTGTAGTTGTGATAGGAAAAATTTTCAGCCAAAAATGCCATATTTAAAGGCAATATATATGTATATATAAGGTATATATATACAAAACTATTACCATTATACCACTACCATTACCACTTTACTATTCTAACACCATCTTTTCTTCTAATATTTGAAATCAAAGTAAAAAACTAGTCAAACCAAATCCCTTCATGATTATTCTTTCCTTTCTATATCTTATATTTGTCATATTACCCATCCACCTATCACAAACCTTATCTTCCACCATCTTTATAAAATGATTTGCTATATAACTCTTACATTTAAACATACACTCTAACCTCACAAAGATTTCTACCACTATTTAAAAATATTTCCTCGTGTAACATATGTATTTAACAATCTGCCACCTTTCCTACACCAATATTTTATGATATCACACCACCATGTCAGCGTGCTTTTGTACAATTGAAGGAGATCGTGACTGCAGTTTATATTTCAAGGATCCCAAATCTTGATAAACCCTTCAAAGTGTATTGTGATGCATTTAGTTATGCTATATATACTCTATTACAATAGGATTGTGATAATGTGCCTGGTGTTACATTAAGGCAACGTGGTTATTCTATTGTGTTCTACTCCATAAATGGTGAAAGCTGCTGAAAGTGAGTGGTGAAAGTTGCTATTCGTGTCAATGCAAAGCATCACTTCTTAATTAAGGATGGGCTTATTTACTATAAGCAAGATGCTTAAGCATATTATTGGGTCATGAGAATTTGTGTTAAAGTGAAACTATAGACATGGTGGTAAACAATAGACTCTTGCCTCATTGAAAAAAGGATTTTTCTAGTTTGGTATGCAAAATGATGTAGCAAATTATGTCCATTCTTGCCTTACCTACCAACTGTGTAAGCAAAGGACTAAGAAACAAGTTGGGAAGTTGCAATGCATTCTAGCACCGACATGATCATTTCAAAGTATAACACTTGATTTTATCCTTGTTTGCCAAAGTTTAAAGGTTATGACACTTTGATGGTGGTTGTGGATTGGTTTTCAAAAATTGCATACTTTATTTTAACAATGGAAAAAATAAATGCTAAAAAAATGGGAAAGCTCTTTTTCCATGGAGTAGTCTAGGCTCATAAACTTCCTAAAGAGATGATCTTGGATAAGGATTTGAAGTTTATAAGGAAGTTTTGGGGCATATCATTCTAGTTTCTTAGTACTGAATTGTAGTTTACTACAACCTATCATCCTCAATAAATAAGCAAATGAAACATTATGTTTTATTTTAGATCACTAGTAGCTATGTTTTTTAGTCTAAATCTATGTAAAAACACAGCAGATCAGCTACTAGTGAGGAGGCAAGATAGGTTCTCACCCAAATAATACATGGAATAAAGAGATGGGCATTAGCAGATAAATGAATTGCAAATATACCAACCACCACTCCCAATTGGAATGTTGTGGGTCCACATACTTCATAATTGTGCTTTTGAATGTCATATTCAACCATTCAATAATTCAACTAAGCCATCTACCTCAAGATGATAAATAAATGCAAAAGATAGCTTAATATTGAGCCACTACGTCAATATTCTTCAAAGGCCTAACTAGAACATTGACCCAAAAGAATATGCTTGGGAATACCATGCTGCAAAACCAATATCTGTATAAGGAATTGCACAATCTACATGGTTGTCACATTTGGCAAGGTATATACTCCAATCCACTGATGTAATAAGCCACAATAATGATGTACTAATACTCTAAAAATGCCCCATCACCAATTGACAACACCATGGAGATGTTGAAACACTGACACTTCCCACAAGTTTTGATTTACTTAGAGACATCTTGATACATTTGAGGTCAATATAGTTGATTTCATAGTTTTTTCAAAACTTTGTAATACCCCAAGGTCAACCATGGAAGAAGTGTAACCATGAGTATTGATATTCAGCACTATCACCAGTATACACTAATATATACTCAACCACCTTGAACTATTTGGCATACACTAAAATATTATACTCATCACAAGGCTTATTGCCATCTAAAACATTCTACAATTAGTGGATCCATGGTTCCTCCTTTTGAGCAACTACTACTTGCTCATAACTACGTAACATATTTTCTGGAAGTGGAGGAAGCAAGTCATCCACAAGAGTAACCACCAATGGTGTATGAGATAAAGCATCTACATCAGCTATTCTATTTATATCTTGAACAATGCATCCTTGTGAATTTATAGTCTTGGTGTGTAAAAGCCAACTTACCCTAAAAAATTTTATTTATCTGATAACTATATATCTAAACTATAAAGATAAGCATGGAACTTTGAAAAAGCGTTGTTTAGAACCATTAGCAGCTTCTTGCATCAAGTCAGCACTAAGACCCACATCATAAGCATCCATACAAAAGATAAATCCAGAAGAAAAATCAAGATGGTGCAAAATTAGTGTAGAAATCAAAAGCTTCTTGAGCTCTTTAAATGCTCTTTGGCATTTGTGTGACCACATAAACTTCACATCCTACTGTAAGAAATTGTGCAAAGGATAAGCAATTTGTGAAAAACTTGCACAAACCAGTCCAAATAAGTAGCCTTTCCCAAGAATTGATGCAACTTTACAATATTACAAGGAACATAAACTTCATCAACCCTCCAGATTTTTCAAAATTTTATTTTGCAAGATCATAAACCCTAAGTACTTCAGAGAGTTTTGCCCAGATTTGTACTTCAGACGTTTAAGTTTGAGAAAATGTTTAAATTGGCTCATACAAACTCTTCAATGCCTTTCAACATTTCATCCGGCAAGGGCCTATATTAAACCAAATGGCATCACTATGAACTTATACAAATCTATTGAAAGTTTAAAAGTTGTCTTTGCTATTTTCTAATGCCCTGACACTAAGTCCAAGGCCATATTAGCAAAATCCATATTTGCTAATACTCTGACACCAAGTCTATTATGGTGAAAGACTATTCTCTAAAGAATCCATCAAAGTCAAAGGATATAAGTCAACAATCGTGACATCATTCAGAGTGTGAATTGTAAAATACTTTGTCCCATCTGATTTAGGAATAAGATGTGGCTTGACAGTTCATGGATTGCATGATTTGCAAATGACTGCCAAGTCAAACATCTCCTTCACACACTTGTACATGTGCTCCCTCTCTTTAAGAGATCACCAGTAAATGCCCATTTTGATCAGACGACCATCTCAAGTAGGAATACTATAGCAAGTGTGCATAGTGGACTTGGTCTAATTAATAGGACCAATTAGTTTTGGAAAGCAGAGCTTCTCCAACATCACACTCCCACTCTGCAATAAGGGCCCAAATGGTAAAGGTGGAAGATCTTCAAGCATAGCTAACAAACTATGCCAAACACACAATCAATAGCAACAAGAGAAGGATGGGAGATTCCTTTCAAAATTACACTACACCCCAGCAACTTGAAACCAATTGACACCTAAGATGATATTATACACTTGGCTAGGCATCTTGAAGTGTGTCTTTACACAAATTCTATAAATGTTTTCTAAGCCCAACTTCTTTTAGTACTTTCTAAAGATCATGCAATAGGACTATAGTTTATTAGATGGAGTCTAGCAAAACCTCCAATCCGAGCTACACCACAGTGCTCAGTGCTTTCAAGAACCTGTTACAAGAATAAAAGTCAATTGATTGTGTTCCCACCAGCTTTTAACCCATTCCCACTCGAAAGGTGGTGAGGAGAAGACAAAGGAGCTGCAGAAGGTTCCTATTCTTCAGTATCAGCTGATGGAATTGTCCCTCCTCCCAGCGACAGTCACAAGGACCCAGATATTGAAGAGACTGACCTCTGGCAGCACTACAGCATCATTGGAGCACTCCTTGGCCATGGCCTCTTTAGCAGCGGCAGGGGGAGGAAGAGGAGATATTAAGATGAGAATGCATGCAATCTTGTTTTTGACTGCTTAGCTGTAGCGCATTCTTTACAGCTTAATTAATCACAACTCAATATATCACATTGCCATCGAAACCTAATAGTCTTGTAGACACATTATTATTCATATTTGACAATGCAAAGGTGGCGAAGAAATACCTAACTTTTATCAAGTTTCCCTGGCCTGGACAAATCACGCTCAAACCGTCACTTAAGTTAATCCCAAGTTTTCCTGCAATTACAAAGGGTGATGGTGAAACACTTGTAAGTAGTCATCCAATCCCGCCGACCTTGCCCGACCATGCTAGCCTCCTACACAACAATTACAATGTTTTTAGTACAGAAGAACAAGAAGATTTTTTCAAACTCACCTCCAAAGTAAATAAGACTCATTCCGAGTGCGATCACTTCATCGTCCGTAACGTTCAAAATCCCCTCTGCTTGTAATTCCTCCAGCACGACCTAAGAAACACAACGGTATAACATTGAAGAAACTCAAACAACAGATTACCATACCTCGATAGGAACATCATAGGTTGCTCTCTTACTTTGGATAACACTAGAAAGTTAGCCCTTTCCAAGATGGCACTCTAGAAAGACAAGAACCTTTTAAATTAGAAATTGAAAATTTTGTTTACCAAGAAAGATTAAATGTAGAATGTGTTGCCCATTTAATGATATTGTTAGCAGAGCAATTAGAATTTTTGCAGAGTATCAGCAAAAGGCCAGGACACTTTGTATTTGTGCAAGGTATGTGAAACTGGCATTTTGTGGCCACCACAGCAGCAGTGGAGAATAAGCATCTTCCCTGTGAAGGAGTGAGTAGGTATTAGAGAAACAAGATTGATTTACCTGAGATTCTTTCTTGAGTAGCATCGTCTCCAATCTACCCCCACAATCCTGAAACAATAGAAAACAATGGAATTGAGCTCACAAAGAGCCAAGGATTTACCTTAGATTTTGCCACGAGCAGCATTGCGCCCTGAGAATTGGCAACCTTGCCCCCACAATCCTGACACAAAAGAAAACAGTGGAATTGAACTCACAAGAGCCAAGGAACAAGAGTGGTTTACCTTAGATTTTGCCTCGATTGTGCCCTGAGAATTCACGACAGTGTCAAATCGGCCACCACAATCCTGTAACAGAAAGCAATGGAATTAAGCTCACAAGAGCCAAGGAACAAGAATGGTTTACCGCATCGAGCAGTATAGTGTCCTGAACCTCGTCCAATCGGCCACAACAATCCTGTAACAAAAAGCAGTGAATTGAGCTCACCTGCGACTTGAGCAGCACCATCTCTGTTATGCCCCGAGAATGCATTATGTCACATACGGCCGCATCCTTGGCCACCCTGTCCTGGACACCAAGCGTGTCCCAAAGACCATCGTCAAAGAGTGCCTTAGCAGGGACAAGCTTGGCACCAGACCCACTCGGCAGCACGTCACGTAGAGCATCTTCGGAGAACAAGAGGCCCCATCTTTCTATTGACGCCAATGCCGCGGAGATCCACCAAACCGAACTTTCTGATCCCGATCGCGTCCACAGCGTTCAGCTCCTTGACAGGATCCTGGCTGCGGTCATGAGACGCCTGGATGAACTTCCTGGCCGACAGTGTCATGGACATGCCCTGGTAGTCCTCGTAGTTGGCAACCCAGTCCAGACCTCTGTACTCCAATGCCTTGGTGGGAACCGCCAGAAGGATGTAGCTGGTGGAGACCCGATTCTGCCAGATGGAATCCACTTCCTCGTACACGAGGACTTGTTTAGCGTCGAACTTTCCTAAAGTTCCATCAATCACAAATTGCACCGGAGGACCCCGACACTGCAGGCCGAGCTCGAATGTGGAGATGCAACCCATGGCTTCGATGCTCCTGATCTGGCATGGCTCCAGCGGTGTCATTGAAGGCTCCATCTCGTTGTCATACACATAGGCTGGAATGCTCCAAGGTGCTCCCCAGTAAAGGGCATTTGCGTGTGTGTGACGCTGCTTGGGGCAGATGTTTCCATGAGCGAAGCTCTGGTGATCGAGCAACATCGTGTCGGGGCAGCCATATGCAGTCAACTGCTGGTTGCAGCAGATATCGGAGAAGAGGAAGGTGGTGGTGTTATCGTAAAGAAGCTTGAGAGCACGAGCGAGCTCGAGCTTCTGCCAGTGTGCTGCATCCACAGGCAGATCCACCGATAACGCCTGCCCCCACAAGCTAAAATGTCAGCTGCGCTCTTGCGTTCTTCTACTCACTCACCTCCAAACAGCCGCTGCCACACCATGCCGTCTAACCCGGATGGTGTTGTTGTCTTTATTCCGTACAATTCTCATGAAATGCATGAGTGTGTTTGATCCAATGTGTAAGCTTGTATGTGAGGGTGTCAAACCATAGTTCGGGTTGCCACAATAGAGAAATGTCAAAGGCATTACTCTCCTCTTGGAAACCTTGTGTTTCCTTTATATCCTGCTCTCTTTCCATGGAGGCATCTTGCAATTTTGGGTATGTGATTTCAGGTATCGAAAGTTACTTGTTGGTTAGTTCTTTTAGATATTTTTTCTTTATTGCCACGACAGGAAAAGGTTGGTTTTGTTGGTCCCTTTTTCAGTCTTTGCCTAAGTTAGTTGAGAAACTTATTTTTATATATGCACTTGACCAAATGAGTATAAGGACGGAATTCCTAAATGTTATTAATTAAACATACGTGACTTGATTAAAGAAATTCATTTGTTGACTTGCACTTACTAGTATTGGGAACCCCTATGTTATTGAGCTTAGTCCCTTAATATTCACCAGATGATAATTTACTGTGTACCCTCGCTATCATGCACTTTATATTAGTTCCATTTAGTCATAATTGCTATTTATGGAAAGTGTTTAAATTTTCTAATTTATTATATCTACGGAATATAAAGATTGTCTTGAACACAATGGTGTTCGTCCCATGCCAAAATTTGCAATATAATGCAATTTTATATTAATAAGTTTCGAATTAGTTCCAGAGACTAACTCCGGGTACTAAGGATGGGTAAGGGTGAAAGCCCAAAGCGTATGTTCCGGGGGGGGAGTGGTTATGGGGGTTTCCAAATATATAGTGGGGATAGTGGGTCATTAGGCATGGCTGACTAACCTAAGGTATAATTTAACTTTGACTTATATGCTTGTCTTTGTTTTGTGTCTGACTTGGGTCTAAACCCAAGTTCCACACTATGTTAGCTGGTGGAGTACCCATATCCTCGCGTTAGGCCATCAGTATGCTAAAATAACATCAAACTCTATTTGGCTTTGTTCTGCATGCTGGTCCTGGAATTGGGATGCTAGATACTCTAGGACTGTTCAAAGTCACTCTGTGCTTCTGTCTCTTCGCTCCTTGAGCTATATACTTGGGAGTTGCTCTGTGTTCCAGTTTCGTCGCTCCTTGGCTCCATACTTAAGAGTTTGGCTCCATTTCTTCGTTTAGTGGGCCAAGCCTTTGAAACTTGAGTTTTGTTCTACTATCCTTTAGACATGTGGCACATAGAGGGTTTAGGTTCCACTTCATGGTTATTCTATAGTAAATCATTATAGGATAAAGGGTAAAAACCACATGCGCTATATTTGATATCAGAAAATATATTTTAGTAAGTATTATCCCATGAGATTAGGCAATTAGTCTTGTTGCATATGCAGAAATGAAAACAATGATTTAAGTGGGTATACATTTGGGTGCTAAGACCTTGCATTTTTTCCTTATGTATAGATTTGGTTACCTTTTGCACTATATTATGTGAGTTTGCTCTTAGGCCCATAGAATGGAATGAGATGTTCCGTTTGCATGAGTTTGCGCTTGGGTTCGTGAAAGAGGCACATTAGCAACTCAAGGTTACACTTTGAGTTGGCAAGATAGATTTGAGGTGTATTATTTTGCACAAGTTTACACTTGGGCTTGTGAGTGAGGCACATTAGCAACTCAAAGTTACACTTTGAGTTGACAGAATTAATGTTAGCCTTTTGGTGGTTCCATGAGTTGTTTTATGAGTTATTCCATATACCGTGGGTGAAAGTAAACTTTCTCTGGGTTTGCTAAGAGTGGCAAATAGGCTAGTCTATAGTTGTTTAGTACGGCTCTAGTGGATCCTTCCTAGGCATGATTATATATGGATTAATCAAGACTATAGGGATTAGTCAATTGGTTCAAGTAGTCATTGTTGCGCTCCTCATAAACTTTTCTTAAATTGGACTAAAAGCAATGCGAATGCAAACTTGAGGTTTGGTCAAAGATGAGACCAAAAAGAAAGTTGTTAGGGATGAAGGATCAAACACGTAAATCATTTTTTCTTCTTAAAGAAATAATTTGTAATGAGGTGTAAACTCATTACTTGTATTTACATTATGCAATCAAGAGTCTCTATCTTAATATACGTTGGTTATGATGGTTTTACAAGTGGCAAGTCAAGGGATGGATAGTGGTGAAGCACTAAACCATTTTGTCTAAGCTTGCTATTGAAGACTTGGGTTACAATGCTCAATACTTTTCCAAGAAACTTTGCTATTGCTCCTTGAGTAGCTTGGTGTTGGATTAATTTTGAGTTTAGTTGGAAAGAGAGTGGCATGAGTTTGTCCATGTTGTGAACAAAATTTAGTGGTGTTAAAAGTTGTAATCTTTATCGGTGGAATGTAGGGAATAAAGTGATGGGAGTGAATGTGTTGCCCGGGAATGGTAATTGTAGAAGTGATGGAATATAGCAGCTTAATAGATGAATGGTGGAAGACAGTGATGGTTGATTGTAATGTAGGGATGGTGGAGGGGATCTGGAAACTTGTGAATATGGTTGAAGTGGTTGGCGATATGTGTGCTAGTCAAAGAAGAAGAAAAGACTCACAATCTTACTGACATCTATTGAGATCATTATAACTTGTTACTATAGGAATGTGGGATTGGGTAAAACATCCACTCATAGTAATGTTTGGTCTCATGTGCATTATGCTCTACTTTTGTAGGAGAATTCTAGGAAAGGATTTGTCATGCTTTCACAAAGGTTGTGACAGAATTTGCTGGTATGGTCAAGCAAATTCAGCTGTAAGATGCTAAGGTACAAAAGCTTAGTATGCACATGGAGCCACCTTTCTCAAGCTAGAATGGCTTGCACTTGTATAATGGCTAAGTTGAGTTGATGAGCTGATCAACCATGTCCTCTATTATTATCATGATTGTTTGGAGGCTAGTCATTTTAGGGGGAGGAATACTTATAAGCTGTTTAAGTATAGGTTCTTTTGGAATATGAAAAATGATGTTCTTGAATATTGCAAAATATGCAAGAATTGTCAACAAAGTGAAGGTGCCAAAGGAAAAACTAGTGGTGCTTTTTGTACCATTATTGTTTATCCCAGAGGATTGTGTAAGTAAATTTAGACTTCTTGAGAGGTCACTCAGCCCAATACTACTTAAACCCAAGGACATTTAACCCTAAGTATCCTAATACCTTTAAATGATTGGGAAAAGAAGTATACTCTTACTTAGTGACAAAGAGTATAGTTATATGGTGAGGGAGGAAGTCCTAGAGATTAGTAGGGCTTAGAGGATGGGCTTTTGGGCATTGGACCAGTAGTGATGTTGACAAGTACTACTATAAATGAAGAGGGACTTAATGGGGATTGAAAAAGGGATATTGAGGAATAGTGTTTTCTATGTCTTAAGCATATTGCCAAGTAGAGGGATGCTTTAAAGTCGTGATACACAATTAGTGTACTTAGTGTGAAAGCTTGGTATATCTAATTTAAACATCTAGTGTGAGTGGCACCGAAGATATGATGAATGATATAGAGACACCTAATTTGAATTTCTATAAACTCTTGGCCAAAAGGGCTAGCTTGGGTGCACTGCCAAGTGTGGGGGACACCCCTAGAGTCATGGTCAACAATTTAAAAGTTTAGTAAACCAAGTATTTATTGATAAACTTGGTGGGATGGGCCACTAAAAGATCATATGGTTAGATAATCATAAACAAGATCTTTGCTTGGTTAAGGAATGATGTTTTTAATTCAAAGTAGTGATTTGAATAAATGGTATGGTGTCACTTAGTCAAGGCGACTAAGTGAAAAGGATACCTATGTGAATTGATTTATAACAATACAATGGTATTGTGAATCCAACAAAGTAGCTTCCAAGAAAGGACCCATAAAAGGGTCACAAAATTGGGATGAATAATGCCTATAGTAGAAAATCCTAAAAAGACTTATTAAGGGTAAATGCCTTTTAGATATGGCAAATTAGAGCCTTTGCTATGGAACTAAAAGAATACCTCAAGGACATTTTATATTATTTGGTGCAACAATCAAAGTATAAGAGCAAAAGATTAATGGCCTAGATTGGGTCTTAGTAATTTCTAGAGGGAATTCAATCAATAAAGTTGGTAGAAAATCACATATAGTGGATGCTAATGAATCATGGGAAAGATAATAAATTTCCAAAAGATAGAATTCCCAATGGCTCCAATTTTGTAAATGATGAAAGCTCTAAAAGACGGAGCCAAGGCAAGGTAGCCAAATGATAGAGTCATGGAAAACCTTAGCAAAGGAATTTAGTGCCTAATATTAGCACAAGATAAAAAAGAAGATAATAGTGTCATTAAATAAAGAACTCTCTAGAATAAAGAAGTGGAATTTACACAATATGGGCAATGGAAGGTGTTGGAAACACCTAAGATATTAACATGAGAAGTTAATATTAAAGTTCTAAAAATGCAATAGTTATATTCGAGACTACTCCAAAATAAGTAGTAAGATCGTGATAGAGAAGGTGTCTATAGGAGGTTTATTAGTATTTAAACCAATAAAGTGAGAGAAGCATCACAAGGGATTCAATAAATCTATAAATTGGAGAATCTATATGTGAGACACAAATCCCTAAGCCCCAAAATGGAGCCAAAAGGGGTGCCACGTGGTAGTGGCCGAAGTGAAGGCCAAATGAGTATAACACGTTTGGACCAAAAACTTTGACTTGAAAAGTCGAGAGCGGGAGTGGAACTCCCAACGAAGTGCTCGAAGAACGAGCACAAAGCAAGCAATAAGTGAGTCTCTAGAAAAAGGACCCGAGATGGAGTCCAAGATGGACCCGAGATGGAGTCCGAGATGGAGTCTGAGATGGACCTGAGATGGAGTCCGAGATGGACTCGAGATGGAGTCCGAGATGGAACCAGGACCAAGACCGAGACCGAGACCGAGACCGAGACCAAGACGAAGACCGCGACCGAGTTCGAGTCCAAAACTGAGACCGAGACTGAGTTCGAGTCTGAGTCCGAGTCCGAGTCCAAATACTAATACAGGAAATTGGGTGAAAGCCCAAAGTGATCATCCCCCAGGAGGGGGGGCTGTAGGGGGTTCCAAAAGTATAGTAGGGAGAGTGTGGGGGTTGGATCCTAGTGGAGCTAGTTTAGCCAGGAAAGGCCAGTTTGGCCTAGGAAGGCTGTACCCAGGTGTTGGGTGATGAGCTGACCACTGGGAAGTCCAAAACTAGAGTGAATACGGACCGACAAACGGGGTAACTTGGTGAAGTGTTCAAAAGCCGGCTCTAGTTCCCCTGGGAGATTGAATGGTCGAGTCCAAGCATGGGTGGCACTATCTACTTGGATACCTGGCGTGGCTCAATGGAACTTTGCTCTAAGCCCATAGCTAGAGCACCTAAAGGTGGAAGGTAGGGAGAGTACCCATGAGGCTTTGTAGGGCCACAGTGTTGCGAAATGTTGTCCCAGAGTCCCGGACTGTGGAAAGGAAGAGGAGGAGTCCTCTGTTGTGGTGACCAAGGACACGGTCACGTAGTGGAGAAGTCCCAGAGGATAGTGGGACTTGGTGGTCGAGCCTGTGGACCTTGATCCAGAGGCAATGTTGGCGAATACAGCCATGGATAGAAAGGGACTTGGTGGGGAATGTAAAAGGGATATTGGGGAAGGTTATTCCCCTGCCCGTAAGCATCCTAAGGATGCTAAAGAGTGGATCTGGGATGATCACTCATGGACGGATGGCCCGGTCTTTGAGAGATGGGACTGTGATGCAAGTGGTGTTGGACCACTGGTGTGACCAAGGTGAATGGGCATGGCCTTAGTGTAACAGACTGATATGTTAGTGGTACCTTGGGGTGTCAGTCATGGGATTGGACACATGGAGCACTTGGACCAAGTGCAATGGTTGAGCGGCATGGATGTCATTCTTGGGGCTAGCAAATCCCTAAGTCCAGAATAGGACTTACGGAGGTTGTGAGTGAGACTCCTCCAAGTGGTCAAAGGTGTCGTTAAGTGACTAAAGTAAAATGGAAAATGTAGTCATTTACCAATAAATGGATAAGTATATTGGTAACGCATGTGGTTTTCACCCTTAATCCTATCGTAATTTATCATAGGATAACCATGAAGCAAAACTTAAATCCTCCATATGCCACATGTCACATGCCATGTGCCACATACCATGTGTCCAAGGACAATGGAGTAGAACCCGAGTTTCAAAGCCTTGGCCACTGAATGAAGGAATGGAGCCAAACTCTCAAGCATGGAGCTAAGGAGCGAAGGGACTGAAGCACAAAGCAACTCCTAAGCATTTAGCCCAAAGAGTGAAGGGACAGGAGCACGGAGCAACATAAAAACAATCTTAGAGCATCCAACATCGTAATGTTAGGACCAACATACAAAACGAAGTCAAACAGAGTTTGGCATTATTTTAGCATACTAGTGGATTAACGTGAGGATATGGGTACTCCACCAGCTAGCATGGTATGGAATTTGGGCTTAGACCCAAGCTGGATGCAGAAAAAAAACAGATATGCAAATGGGAGCTAAACTATACCTCAGGTTGGTCAGCCATGCTCAACCTACCCACTATCCCTATTATATATTTGGAACCCCCCCACAGCCCCCCCCCCACCCCTCTTTGAGGAATACACGCTTTGGGCTTTCACCCTTAGCTACCTTTAGTACTGGGATTAACTCGAAACTTACTAGATATGGAATGGTATTAGATTGTGAATTTGGACACAGGACAAACACCATTGTGTTTAGGACAATCTTTACATTCCATAGATATGCCAAATTAACAAATCTAGACACTTTCCATAAATAACAATTGGAACCAAATAGTACTAACACAAGGTGTATGATAGCGAAGGTGTTTGGTAGACACAGTAAGTTATTATTTAATGAATATTGAGGAACCAATCTCAATATCGTGGGGGTTCTTAACACAAGCAAATGCAAGCCAACAACATAAGTTTCTCATCACTATGTTTAACTAAATGACAATTTTGGATTTCTTTCCTTAGTGCTCTTCTAGTCTAAGTGCATATGTGATGACCAATTTCTCAACTAGCTTAGGCAGAGACTAAAAAAGGGACCAACAATACCAACGTCTTGTTGTTATGGTAGTAAGGAAAAAATATCCAAAAGGACTAGCCGACAAATAACTTTCAATACCAAAAGTCATATTTACGACACTCTCCCCCCTTTAGGGAAGATTGACATCCTTGTCGATGCATACTCTAGTTTAGAACACCACCAAGAAAACAACTGTAGAAAAAGTTTATAGTATTTACACTTTGTGAGAAATGCACCAATTTAAATGAGTTAAGAAGCAACTTCTTTCTTTAACACAAATATGCTACTAATGTAAACACCTTCCGGCCATTGCCGATAAGGAAATGACCAACAAAGTTAGCCACCCTTGTTGCTCTAAGTATCACCCAACTTAAAAAAATGTGATATGCCCTTGCCCGTAAAGACATAGAAAGAGAAGCCAAAGGCCCCAACCCTCATGAGCAAAGAAACCAAACCCATCAATAAAGTTTAGATAGACTACTATAAACAGGCAATTAGAGTTGTTTACATAGTCATGCTCTTTTAACGAAATATGGAATATCAAGAGAGAGGTGGGTGATGTGATCAATTGATAGTAACTACCCCATGACTAAAGATTTTACTATGCACATGAATTGCCAAAGCTAGTTTGCTTATACTGGCCTAAACCTAAAGATCAATAAATAAACAATATCAAAGTTAGAGACCATGATATCTTAGAGATTTAATTACCAGTGAATAAATCTTAGATGAGAACACTAAAGTATTCCAAGTAAGTTATCATCTGATAAACTATTATTAAAGTATAGGAACCATCAAGATTATTATAGTTGGGAAACATAAGATTCACTATCCAAAAAAATTCAAAAACAAGTAGATCATCAAAAAAACTTAATGAGAAAACTTAACTATCAAATATTGTAGACAATATACTAAACAATTTACAAAATAACTCAAAGAATATAAAGTATCATCGATCGGCAAGCAACATGAAAGGAAATAATATCCAAATCTATCAAAACCAACCTTAGCAACAATCAATAAAATAGAATGAATGTTGCAAAACTAATAAACACTTGTTTATGCCAACTATTACACTTAGCTAATCTAAATAAATCCCAGTCAAAAATACCAAGAAACTAGAGTTGCTCAAGTGAATATTAGCAACATCCTACCAATATCTCAAACCCAAGAGACTAATCTAGAGCAAATCACAAAGAAAATGTGGTAATGCGAAAAGCCAAAATCTATCAAATTCAACAATTAACCATCATGAAAGAACATTAATCATCCCATCAATAGAGAGATGCATAATTGTCAAAGAAATAATCCACCATCCTAAAGAACGGTAGGTTATTCTACATCAACAATAATCAAGTAAAACCTTTGACAAAAGATAACCAACTATCCTAGATGATAGTCAATCTTCACCAATGATTGCCAGATGCAAATACTAATTTCAACATTAAAACTAATAAGCAAAAACAAATGCATTCCTCAACAACTTCTAACAAATAGAATAATGAGCATAAAACTCAAAGAATCAAAAGCTCGAAGAAGTATATAACAAAGTTTTGCCTAACAATGATCACGAGTTTTGGTACAACCCATAATATCCTTCTCAACACATCCATAAGCTAAACTTCATAATACAAAGTTAATGAAAAGTATATTTGCATCAATTCAAAAGCCAAGCACAATAAAACTATATTTAACAAGTGATCACTAAACAATCCTCCATGAATCCATCTATAGCAAGACGTAACTCACTTCATAAAAAACACAAGAGAAATCATCAATGATCAATATATCCCCAACTCAAATTCAACAAAAAACTAACATCTTTAATATTGATCATTAACTCTTACTCTTGTAAAGTTAGTATAGTTCATGACTAAATCACTTTTCAAGGAAAAGCCAAAGCTCAACCTTTACTAAAAAATCTTATTTGGCACACAACTAACTCAAACTTTCAACTTAGTTCATTTGAACACTAATACAATTGCTAACTAAAAAATGCATGAAGGCTAATAATATAAAACTATAGCGAAATTATTAATACTATCTATATTGATACTAATAAACTCAATATCAATATTACAGAGAAACATCTCGTTTCATTCGAATTTCAACACTAATAATGTCAACGACAAAGCATCACTTCAATGGCATCAATACCATAATAAAATTAAAAGAAAGCAAGAGTGAATCACCACTCAAAACTCTCTAGCAACCAAAGTAAAAAATACTATATTTAGTATCCGAGACCAATCCTTCAGCAAAACTCAGTTACATATAACATATCATCAAGGAATGATTCATTATGTCCAAGACTTAATGTAATCCAACATTATAGATTAAACACAACCAAATGATATCGACAAAGGTGATATCATTATGCCAACATGGGAAAACCATGCAAGTTTAACAACACGATCTTCTACAACACCATCTAGTAAAGCAAGCCCATCAATGATAAATCTTTATTGAGCAAAGGAAGTGTCAACAATCGTCGACAAAATTTACAAGCAATCATTAGTCACAAAGCAATCAATAACCATTCTTCAACTTGCCTTCATAAAACTCAAATATTAAACTCATGTCATTGAGTTATATACTTGTCCAACAAAAAGTGTCTAAACGTATTAATGGGCTTATTGTGATTCAACTAGATTCAAGTGCTCATTTGGTTTGTGTTTGTCCATGTACTTAAGGGCTCTGAGCATGCCTTGAAGCGGCTAGCTATGCATGATCAACACTTAACTAAAACTAAAGTAAAGACCATGAGATGGGCTCATATGGTACACAACCTCTGGATAGACAAAGTTATAGTACAGGTACTAACATCTCAACTTCAAACAACTAAATTGGATATAACTATCCTCAGCCAAGGCGCAAGGCTACCAAGACCAAATCAGGATCAATGAGAGCTTATTACTCTCATAGAGTTTAGCAAAATGCAAGATATAACCTACTACTAAGCATAATGCTACAGAAGAAAAGCACAAGGGTCACTTTTCCTAGAAAACTACAACGGCCACTATTTTACACTAATTTCAGACTTTATCCAACTCAATTGCCTTAACCCCAAAAGTTAACATCCCTTTCGGGCCACATCATACAAATTATATACTGAAATTTAAGCTAACCGAAGTCAACTTCAACCCCTTCACTAATTTATATTAGCTTATGAAAATAGAATGGTTTTTGAGCAAAATGATTAATAGATTAGCCATTGGAAAAGTTATAAAAAATTTGTGAAAAATTTTCCATCCTAAAAAAAGAATGACTCTAAGTCTAGGAATACAAACTTTCAAAACTCAACCAACTTCCTCCTACTAACAATTTCACATAGGTTCACCTTAACATAAATCTTATGACCTAACAATATGTTTAAGCATCGAACATTATGCCCATATTTCTAACATCCAACACCGACATTTGCAAAATGCAAAATAAACATCCAAAGCTTGATCACGAAAACTATATTTTTGGATATCCACATTGCACTAACACTCTTTTTCAACCACTTTCAAGATCCAATGTATAGCCAAAACACTAATAAAAAAAATGTCATGGAAAATTAAGATCTAAGGAAAATTTCTCATCACTTGAAATAACAATGCCACTTCTACTTACAAGTGTTAGCAATGTTAATGCATTAATTACACACCTTCCCATCTAACAATTTACTCCAAGTGCTAACTAATAAACTAACAAGCCATAACAAGGGAATGCTATAACCCTTCCCAACATCTTAATAGGCAAATTCAAAAAACCAAGGAACCAACTTAAGCTTAGCATAATGGATCACCATTGAGAACATAGTCAAAGTTACTTCAATGCTACTATGTGCAAGTAGATTAACTTCACTATCAACCACTTTAAGGTTGATCATCATTTAATCAAGCAACTTTGTAAACACATTATTCACAAAATCACAATGACTTAATCATCAATTGAGCAACCCTATTAGCAATGCCTATGTCACTACTACAAAGGTTTATACGAGTATCAAATGTCAACTCAATTCGACAAAATGTAACATAAATACCACATTAGAACTTTGAGAGCAATTGGGCTTATTTGAGGAACTTTCCAGAGGTGAGAAGGCTTTAAATTAGAGTCCAGGTAATACTTGTCTTATAGTTTCACGTTTCTAACTTCTCTTTTCTATTTTTTCTTTGTTTTCCTCTTTTTCTTCTTTTTCCTTTGTTTCATTTTAAATTTTCTTTTCTCCACTTTGTCTCCTCTTTTTTTAGTGTTTAGTTCTTTTATTAAGTTTTCCCACTTGGTTTTCCAGAACTCTATATTCCTTCTCTTTTCTTTGTTTTTCTTTGCTTTCTTCTCCTCACAACAGTTGCTGACACAAAGTACCACCTTGGAGTCTATACTAACACTTTGGTTGTGGGTTCTTGTATGTGATGGAGTTTGGCATGTTCGTCCATGGTCACCGAGATAATTAGATTCCAGGAATATTTTAATCCTTAAAATATTCTCTTTACTTGTATAAAAGCCATACTTAAGCATGAGAGAAATAAGGATTGGCATTTGTGAGCACACAAGTGTGGAGGGTTGAAGCTAAAGCCCCAACACCTAATTTGGCATGGGATAAAGTGGAGGCCTTGGGATAAAATGTTAATACATCAATGGTATATTTGTGACTAAAGTGGGACTTAGGACACATGGTGCATTTGGACCAAATACAAAGTCATTGTGGTTTTGAAACCATTTTACCATTTTCAAAAATGGCATAAACAAGTTATGACTCCATAAATTTTCAAGTTTGAATATGCAAATGACACTATCTCCTTAGAACAACAGATATTAGTCTCACCTTGCAAGAATTGCAATCTTAGAATAAATTTGGTGAAATAAACTTCTTTTTAAAAGTGTCTTTACTTTTTCTATAATATTATATTTTATAATATTATTTTCTTCGTGAATCAATATAGATAATTGCATTAAATGCTATTTTATTTATTTCAAGGGCACTTTAATGTGTAATGTAATAAAGACAAAGAGGTTCTTTAATAATATTGTTTAAAGCTAACAATATCTATTATTATAAAAACATATATTTTTAGAAGATATGTATAATCAGGATTCTTAATGAGTTTTTGTAACTAGAAATTATTTTAGATTGGTAGAATTTTAAACATCAGGTCTATTGTGGTCAAAAGCTTTCCCCAGCTATTGTCGCAAATGTGACTTCGGGTATCGAAAGATACTTGTCGACCAGTCCTTACGGGCACTCTTTCCTTACTGCCATGACACCAGGAGGTCGGTACTGCTGGTTCCCTTTATTGGCCCCTTTTGTCCAAGTGTTAGTAAACTGGACTTAGCATCTGTAT
>NW_003314266.1:3098606-3152147 GCF_000143415.4 Selaginella moellendorffii | reverse complement strand
TAGTTCTCTTTTGCTCTGTCTTGCACTGGCTTGGCAAGAACCCTCGCGTATTGAGACTAGTCCCTCAATATTCGCTAGATGATAGCTTACCGTGTCTGCCAAACACCCTCGCTATCATACCCTTTGTGTTGGTCTCATTTCGGTCCCAAATGCTATTTATGGAAAGTGTCTAGATTAGCTCATTTGGCATATCTACGGAATGTAGAGATCGGCCTGAACACAATGGTGTTCGTCCCATGTCCAAATTCGCAATCTAAAGACACTTCATATTTAGTAAGTTTCGGACTTGTCCCAGAGACTAACTCCTGGTACTAAGGGAGGCTTGGGGTGAAAGCCCAAAGCGTGTGTCCCTCAAGGGGGGGGGGGGGGGGGGGGGGCTGTGGGGGGTTCCAAATGTATAGTAGGGATAGTGGTTGGAATGCATGTCCGACCACCTGAGACATTAGTTTGGCTCCCGCTGGGCTGTGTCGCTCCTTGTTCTGCGTCCGGCTTGGGTCTAAGCCCAAGCTCCACGCTGCTCTAGTCGGTGGAGTACCCTCCTCCTCGCATTAGGCCACCAGTATGCCAAAATTGTGCCAGACTCCGTCTGACACCATTTTGCGTGCAGGTGCTGGAAACGGGGAGCTGGTGCTTATGGGATTGTACCGGACCCTCGTTTTGTAGCGCAACGGGCTTGGAGTTCGGCTCCAAAATTCAGGTGCGCTACATTTGGTATCAGAGGAATTGTCTCAGCGATTCCTATCCAACTTTTGTCGGATTTTCTGACTTAAGTTGCATACGCAGAGACTTTTCTAGTAGATCCGAAGCGACCTGTGTAGGATTAGTTGGATTGCACCATTCGGTAAGAACGTTGTATGCATGTTCAGTTACTGATAAAGGCATGCATGCAGCTAGTGGGATGGTGAAACGGAACCGTGCTGATGACGCTGAAACCTCTAGACGGGCAAATCAAGAGGAGGAAACTCCTGCTAGAGATGCTGCGGTAGAGGCAGAGGCTGAGTCGGAAGAGGAAGAGCCAAATGCTGCGGCGTTGCAGCGTACGGCTCAGGAAGTCGAGATCGAGAATTTGCGAAAGGAGATTCGCAAATTAAAGAAGGAGAACAAGAAGAGGAAGAAAGAAGCTGAGGCAGCTAAACCAACTAAGCCTAAGCAACCAGACTCCTCTTCAAGTTCTGAGGACGATGAAGTTCTGCAGCCGCCCCTGGTTGCACGAGTTTCAAAGTTCAAGCCTCCGAAACCACCCAACTTCAGAGGCATGCGGGACTATCAGGTTTTGGAAGACTGGGTCTACGATATGGAGAACTACTTCATAGCGGCAGACGTAGATGATCGTACGAAAGTTGCGTGCGTGCAATCCTTTCTCACCGATCATGCCAAAACTTGGTGGCGCCAAGTGTGTGCTGAAAAAGGGCAGACTAGAAGTTGGACCAAGATGCGGTTTCGTATCTGTAAGGAATACTTGCTGGATGATCTTGGTCTAAGACTTCGTGCGGAGCTGTGGTGGTTAAAGCAGCGAGGGGATCTCATGCATTATGTTAATGCGTTTGCTCAGAAGTGCATTATGATTGCAAATATGAGTGACGAAGATGCTCGGAGTTATTTTCTGGAGGTTTAAGATCATTTTCTCGCAATGAGATTTTGAAGTTTAAGCCGAAGACGTACCTGGAGTGTAAGGAGGCAGCGCAGCAAGTTGCCTTTAGTCACTCACTCATGGAACAATATCAGCAACCGTATGCTGGTAACTCGGACAAGAATAGGAATTCTGGGAATAAACAAGGTGATCGGAAGCAGAGGGTGGAAAGCAGGTTCTGCCCTGGAGGCTCACAAGCAACAGTTAATAAAGGTGGTGGTGGTTGGAGACCACCAGCAGCTTCTTCTGGTCCTAGGCCCTCTGCTCCTCCTCCTGGTGGGTACAAGCAACAGCAACTTGCAAAACCTGCTCCTAGCGGAACGGGTAGTGTGGGTCATTGCTTCCATTGTGGAGAGTCAGGACATAGGTCCTCGGATTGTCCCAACAAGCATAAGACAAGGTCTCGAGTTAATGTCATGAGGGAAGACGGTGGTGATGAAGCTGAAGGAGTTGACGAGTTGGTCAATGCAGACTATGAGGAAGAAGAGGTGAGTAACTTTCGTTGCTTTCCTCAAGCTTTTCTTGCAGTCAATGCAAACACTGATCCATTGATGTATCTGGTAGGCTTTGTCCGTGGACACCGAATCCGAGTGATGATTGACACGGGAGCTACGCACAGCGTGATATTCGAAGACTTAGTTAAGTTGTTAGGATTGAATGCTGAGCAAATGTCGCCTATGCACTTCCGGTTTGTGGAAGGTGGGCAAGTAGCCAGAAAGTTTGTGAGTGATGTTCCAATAAAGATATCCAAGTGGAAAGAAAGAGTGGACTTGGTAGTGTTGAAGATACCAGATTTTCAGATGGTGTTTGGTATGGATTTCTTCAACAAGTATATAAAAGGGATTTATGGTGCTGGACAAAGCCGTATCACGTTGAAGTCCGAGGGACGACCCGATGTGTCCTTCCAGTTGCAAAAGCGTTCCTCAAAGGATTGGGATGGAAAGTTCCTGACTGCGAGGGCTGCTCAAAAAGCAGCAAAAAGGGGATGTCGGACCTTTTGGGTTCAAGTGATGGAAGCTGAGAGTGTGGGTGACTCTGCTCGAATTGGCGACGGGGTTGATCCTGTACCAAAGAAGATATTCGAGTTGTTGGCGCAGAATCAGGATATCTTCCCAAAGGATTTGCCACCAGGGCTACCCCCTAGCCGTGAGGTTGATCATTGGATTGAGGTTATTCCGGGTTCTAAACCACCCACGAAAGCTCCGTATCGGTTGAACATCAAGGAGATGGCTGAACTCAAGAAGCAACTGACGGAACTTCTTGACAAAGGTCATATCTGACCTAGCAAGTCACCTTATGGAGCACCAATCCTTTTTGTTATGAAAAAGGATGGAACCATGAGGATGTGTATTGACTATCGAGCACTCAACAAGATCACGGTTAAGAACAGTTATCCTTTGCCTCGCATTGATGACTTGTTTGACCAACTCTTAAAGGCTAAATATTTTACGCGACTTGATTTGAGGTCCGAGTATCATCAGATACGGGTGGCGACTCAGGATGTGGAGAAGACAGCCTTTAAAACTCGGTACGGATCTTATGAGTTCCTTGTCATGCCATTCGGGTTATGCAATGCTCCGGCAACGTTCAGCACTATGATGGATAGAATATTTGGAGATTATCTGGATGCATTTGTCATTCTATATATCGACGATGTTCTAGTCTTTAGTGAAACGTTGGAGGATCATTTGAAACACTTGGAGCTGGTGTTTCAGAAATTGCGCGAACACAAACTATATGCTAAGGAAAGTAAATGTGCTTTTGGTCAATTGCGCATAAACTTTCTTGGACATATAGTTGGTGGTGGCGTGATTGAAGTCGATCCAAAGAAGGTGGAAGCGGTGAAGTCCTGGGAAGTCCCGACCACTGTATCAGATGTTCGTTCCTTTCTCGGTTTGGTGGGATACTATTGCAAGTTTGTCCGCAATTTTGCAAGAATTGCTCTTCCGTTGACTGAGTTGACGAAGAGTAGTATTCCGTTTCATTGGACACCAGCTTGTCAACGTGCTTTTATACGGTTGAAGGAGATCTTGACTACGGTTCCTGTTCTCAGGATCCCAGATCTTGATAAACCCTTCGAAGTGCATTGTGATGCATCTGGATATGCTATTGGTGCCGTGTTGCAGCAAGATTGTGACAAAGCGGTTGGTGTTACGCTAAGGCGACATGGTTGTCCCGTTGCGTTCTATTCCAAGAAATTGGATGAGACCCAACGAAGATGGCCAACGCATGAGAAAGAGATGTTTGCTATAGTGTCGGCCCTAGAACACTGGAGACACTACTTGGGTGGACATACCAAGGTTTATACGGATAGTAACACACTAAGTTACTTTGCTACGCAGCCTAAGCTTACGCCGAAGTAGGCTCGTTGGCAAGAGAAGCTTGCTAGATATGATATTGAAATCATATATAAACCTGGTAAAGACAATATTGTTCCGGATGCGTTGAGTCGTCAAGCTCAATTCCGGGCAATATCGGCAATCAGTTCGGACTGGTTGGAGGACGTTCGGGCTTCATATGGAAGTGATCCATTGGCAAAGGCAATCTTATGCCATGCGGGGTTGTTGAAGCAGAGCCCTGGTAGCGAAGCAGCAAAAGTTGCTAGTCGCACTAATGCGAAACTTCACTTCTCAGTTCGGGATGGGCTTATATTCTATAAGCAAGAAAGATTGTATCTTCCCTCTAAGGATCTTCAGCAGTTATTTCTACTGGAACATCATGATGTTCCAACAGCAGGACATGGTGGACAGCGAAAGACTCTGGCTTCATTGAAAAAGGGATTTTTCTGGTCTGGTATGGAAGGTGATGTAGCGGATTATGTCCGTTCCTACCCTATATGCCAGCAATGTAAGTGCAGAACTGAGAAGCAGGCTGGAAAGTTGCAGAGCATTCTAGCACTGGCATGGCCATTTCAAAGTGTGACACTTGATTTCGTCACTTGCTTGCCGAAGTCTAAGGGTTATGATACTTTGATGGTGGTTGTGGATCGGTTGTCAAAGATTGCACACTTCATTCCAACTGTGGGAACAGTAAATGCGAAACAAGCAGCAAAGCTCTTTTTCCATGAAGTAGTGCGAGTTCGTGGTCTTCCTGAAGAAATGATCTCAGATAGAGATTCGAGGTTTACGGGGAAGTTTTGGGGAACACTCTTCCAGTTGTTTGGTACCAAGTTGAAGTTTAGTACGGCTTATCATCCTCAAACTGATGGGCAGACCGAACGCGTGAATGCTCAAGTTGAGGATTATCTGCGGTACTATGTCGCGGCGGACCAACTCGACTGGGTTGAGCATTTGGATACAGCAGAAATATGTTATAACAACACATTTCATAGTGCTATAGGCTGTTCTCCATGGGAGATGCTGCAAGGGAATGCTCGTGAGGTTCCTCAACAGATCGTTGTACCGAAACCAATGACCGAAGTGTTGGTCCCAGCCGTTGAGACTTATGCGGAGCAGCTACGCCAAGGTTGGTCTAGAGCTACTGAGGCGATGGGCAAAGCTCAGGATAGGTATCGACGTGATAAGGATCAACATCGTCGGGATGTATCCTATCAAGTGGGAGATCAGGTGTGGCTATCTTCCCGAAACTTGAACATTAAGGGTTCTCTGTCTCGGAAGCTCTTGCCGAGATATGTTAGACCCTATCGGGTGTTGCGGCGCATTGGTAATGTATCCTATCAGTTGGATCTTCCTGTGGAGATGTCCAATATTCATAATGTATTTCATGCCAATCTCTTGGCTCCATACACTATGGATGATGCATGTCAAGCGGAGATTCGTCCACCACCAGAAGTTGTGGATGGTGAACCTGAATATGAAATGGAAGCTATTTTGGGTACACGCTGGCTTAAGCGTGCCAAACGTCGAGAGTATCTAGTTAAGTGGAAAGGTTACCCATCTTGTGAATCAACTTGGGAGCCTCTTAGTAATCTTACACATGCTCGTGAGCTTGTCACGGAGTATGAGAATCGTAATAAAGATTAGCTTTTGTAAATCTTGTAATCAATCTTGCAAATCAATAAAGTAATATATTTCTATAAATCAAAATGTCGTTTCTCTCGTTCATTCGTACTTGGGTCAGTTTTGGCAGGCTGACTTCGGCACTTCGGTGCATGGGTCCAATCCATAACCATGGGGATAACTATTATAGACTGATCATAAGTCCCCGCCTCTCTCTCGATGACTCATTTTCGAAAAGGGGCGTGGTCGTGTAAACAACTTAATCTGCTATGTCCCTGCGGGCAGGGATGTATCATTCCTTTTTAAGCCGAGTGGTACTCGGAGCAACAAGGGTGGTTCACTCTGTTAGTCATTTCCTTGTCGGTGACGGCCGGAGGGTGTCTGAGTCTTAACGTCTTTGGACGTAGAGGAGAGGTAGTTTCCTAACTCATTTAAGTCGGTGTGTTTCCCACATAGTGTGCTTTCCGTTAACTTTCGGAGTTGTTTCCTTAACGGTTTGCTAGACTCGGGTATACATCGACGAGGATATCGATCTTCCCCAAGGGGGGGAGAGTGTCGCGAATGTGACTTCGGGTATCGAAAGATATTTGTCGACCAGTCCTTACGGGCACTCTTTCCTTACTGCCATGACGGCAGGAGGTCGGTACTGCTGGTTCCCTTTATTGGCCCCTCTTGTCCAAGTGTTAGTAAACTGGACTTAGCATCTGTACTTGGCCGGATGAGCATAAGGAAGGAATTCCTAAGTGTTTATTTAGCCAAGCATACTTGGCCCGGCTTGTTAGTTCTCTTTTGCTCTGTCTTGCACTGGCTTGGCAATAACCCTCGCGTATTGAGACTAGTCCCTCAATATTCGCTAGATGATAGCTTACCGTGTCTGCCAAACACCCTCGCTATCATACCCTTTGTGTTGGTCTCATTTCGGTCCCAAATGCTATTTATGGAAAGTGTCTAGATTAGCTCATTTGGCATATCTATGGAATGTAGAGATCGGTCTGAACACAATGGTGTTCGTCCCGTGTCCAAATTCGCAATCTAAAGACATTCCATATTTAGTAAGTTTCGGACTTGTCCCAGAGACTAACTCCTGGTACTAAGGGAGGCTTGGGGTGAAAGCCCAAAGCGTGTGTCCCTCAAGGGGGGGGGGGGCTGTGGGGGGTTCCAAATGTATAGTAGGGATAGTGGTTGGAATGCATGTCCGACCACCTGAGACATTAGTTTGGCTCCCGCTGGGCTGTGTCGCTCCTTGTTCTGCGTCCGGCTTGGGTCTAAGCCCAAGCTCCACGCTGCTCTAGTCGGTGGAGTACCCTCCTCCTTGCATTAGGCCACCGGTATGCCAAAATTGTGCCAGACTCCGTCTGACACCATTTTGCGTGTAGGTGCTGGAAACGGGGAGTTTGTGCTCATGGGATTGTACCGGACCCTCGTTTCGTAGTGCAACGGGCTTGGAGTTCGGCTCCAAAATTCAAGTGCGCTACAGCTATTTATCCACTCTTGTGTCCTATTTGTTCTTGGACAATCATTAGTAGCTGGAGAGTTGGAGACAAGGGATTTAGATTCCAAAATTCTTTGATATAAGACATGGGCTTTGTTGAGCATCACGTGGTAGAAATAGAATTTCACAGGTTTTTTACATTAGTCATTGGGCATAGCAGCATTGTAAGTTTGTTATTGCTTGATATCAATTATCCAAGATATATGTGCCAGGTTTAGGGTTTAGGGTTTAGGGTTTTGAGCCACACGCTACATTGGCCGTCATCAAGAATGACACATTGCTGCCTGGATTAGAACTGTCAGATCTAGGGAACCAATTGTCTGCAAACTTATCGATGCCAAGTCAGTTTGTAAAACTCAACAAAGACTTTCAGATGTGATCAGCTCCAGGGCTCCGAGGACTCCTGTGTGGAGTGAAAGTTCAGGCATTGATGCTTGATAGAGTTGGTATAGCAAATTTGATTGTAGTATAAGTTGGCTTTAATAGATGCTCACATTTGCATGGGCATTGAAGCGCTCATAGGATTTTGATCAGGAAACCCAGGAATGGAGAGGCTTGGCATGCCATTCGCAAGCCTTCAATCCATGGCCTGTTTTGGTCCCTTCAGCTAGGTAAAAAGTTTTAAGATTTACTGTGAAGTGTCAGAATTTCTGATAAAATAACAAAACATGAGAAACATTCTAAGACATCTTCATTTTGCCAATCATATCCCTTATCAAAGTGCCGAGTGTCTTTGGCACCACAGAATCCTGCAGCAATAAATGAAAAGATAATCAAAGGTCAAAGACAGTGTAAAAGAGGGACAAGGAAGAGTGATTTACCTGCGACTTGAGCAGCACCATCTCTGTTATGCCCCGAGAATGCATTATGTCACATACGGCCGCGTCCTTGGCCACCCTGTCCTGGACACCAAGCTTGTCCCAAAGACCATCGTCAAAGAGCGCCTTAGCAGGGACAAGCTTGGTGCCAGACACACTCAGCAGCACGTCACGTAGAGCATCTTCGGAGAAAAAGAGGCCCACCTTTCTATTGACGCCAATGCCGCGGAGATCCACCACGACACACTTTCTGATCCCGATCGCGTCCACAGCGCTCAGCTCCTTGTCAGGATCCTGTCTGCGGTCACGAGACGCCTGGATGACCTTCCTGGCCGACATTGTCATTGGCATGCCCCGGTAGTCCTCGTAGTTGACAACCCAGTCCAGAGCTCCATACTCCAATGCCTTGGTGGGAACCGCCAGAAGGATGTAGCCGGTGGAGACCCGATTTCGCCAGATGGAATCCGCTTCCTTATAGACGAGGACTTGTTTAGCATCGAGCTTTCCTAGAGTTTCATTGATCACGAATTGCGCAGGAGGGCCTTGCCACCGCAGGCCAAGCTCGAATGTGGAGATGCAGCCCACAGCTTCGATGCTCCTGATCTGGCATGGTTCCAGCGGCGTCATTGAAGGCTCCATCTCGTTGTCATACACGTAGGCTGGAATGCTCCAAGGCGCTCCCCAGTAAAGGGCATTTGCGTGTGTACGACGCTTCTTGGGACAGATGTTTCCATGAGCGTAGCTCAGGTGATCGAGCAACGTCGTATCGGGGCAGCCATATGCAGTGAACTCCCGGTTGTAGCAGATATCGGAGAAGAGGAACAAGGAGGTGGTGGTGTTATCATAGACGAGCTTGAGAGGAGGAGCAGGAGTACGAACACGAGCACGAGCTCGGGCTCGAGCTTCCGCGAGTGTGATGCATCCGCGGGCAGATCCACCGATAACTCCTGCGCCCACAAGCTAAAATGTCAGCCGCGCTCTTGCGCTCTTCTACTCACTCACCTCCAAACAGCCGCCGCCACACCATGCCGTCTAACCCGGAGCAAGAGTCTCCGCGCCGCGGGCAGATCCACCGATAGCAGCTGCGCCCACAAGCTAGATGTCAGCCGGGCTTCTACTCACTCACCTCAAAACCCGCCGCCACACCACGCCGTTAAACCCTTGTCCCTATTAGGGCAAGTTCTAGATATTTACTTATATATGTATCTTGATGTCTCTAAATGCGGACCACATTGCGTCGTGGCATACCTGTGGCACGCCTGGCATAGTGACTTCCGCGCGCGCGAGAGAGAGGAATGAAGCATGAGGCTTTTGAGCATAGTCAATGAGAGAAGTAGAAAGGAAGACAACCTTAAACAATGGATTTTTATACATCACTGAGGAAGATTAATGTTGGTTTTGATCAATGTTGGTAAAGATGGACTTAAAGTAAGGATCTTAATCTACCCTATGGGGTCATAGTGGAGTGGTGAGTATTTAAGGTAGTTTGGAGGTGGTTAAGAAGTGAGGAACCTCAAAAGAAAGTATAGCATAGTCTAAACAAGGTTAAGCTTTCTTTATTATTTAGCACTATAGAGCAATTTCTTATTAAACATTGTCAGGGGAGATTAAATATGGTGGTAGATGTTTTATCTTGTTAAAGTTATAAACATGATTTTGTCATTATTTAAGTAAAGTGGTTAGCAAGTTTGAGCAGTTGGTAGCTTAAAATGTGAAGGTGGTCTTTTACCAAGCTTGGATGGAAGCATCTTTTTGAGTTTTTCTACTACAACATCTATGTATATTTGTTATAAGCAGATGTGTTGATTAATCAAGTTTTTTTCCACTATCATAATTAGTAGGAAGACTGGTCATTTTGGGGGAAAGACATATTAATAAAGCATAATTTTTATTAAAGGAATATAAAGCTAATATCCTTAAGTATTGCAATTATATAAGCTCTATCAATTGGTAAAAATGCCACAAGAGAAGTTGAGGGACCTTTGCCTATTCCTTAGAACTGTTAGTGTAGTATCTTATAGATTTTATCACTTATTTGCCAAGAACATAAAAGTAGAAGGAATAAATATGGGTTATAGTGAATTAATTGACAAAGTATATGTGGTTGTTGACTCTTTAGAAGATTGTCATTACATTAGATTTAATTGCAGTCTACTTTGAGAAAGTCTTATTAATTTTAGTTTACTAAAGGATATTGTTAGTGATTGAGAATACTTGGGCCTAGACCCAAGTTGGACACATAACAAAGATATACACATTTAATAGAGAGCTATACAATGTCTCAAATTAGTTAGTCATGTTTAATTTACCCACTTGTAAGTTTGTAAATATCTCAAGACCTTTAACCAATTGAAAAGGGGTTTGTTCATAAGTTTTTTAGCTTTATATTTAAACCCTAATGAATTCTCTCTTTAATTGCTTACACCATTATCCCTATTATTTGGAACACTCCCATTTGGATGTAGGGGCTTCCAAATGTATAAATATATAATAGGGATAGTGTGTAGGTTGGGCATGGTTGACTAACCTAATGCATAGTACTTGTGTGTCTTTATTTTATGTCTAACTTAGATCTAAGTTTAAACTCCATACCATGCTAACTGGTGGAGTATCTATGTTATGCCACCAGTATGCTGAAATAGTGTTAAATTCTATTTGACTCCATTTTACATGTTAGTCTTGGTGTTGGGATATTGGATGTTCCAAGACTAATTCAATGTTCATTACTCCTATCTCTTCACTCCTTAGGCTATATGCTCAAGAGTCATTATGTGCTTAAATTTCTTTACTCCTTAACTCTAAACTTAAGAGTTTAGCTCCATACCTTCATTTAGAGGCCTAAGGCTCTGAAGCTCAGTCTACTCCATTGCTATTGGCCCATGTGTCCAAGGGTTTAAATTCCATTCTATATAGTACCTATCCCTTCACTCCTTAGGGTATATATTCATAAGTCATTATGTGCTCTAGTTTTTTTGCAATTTAGCTCAAATGTTAGGAGTTTAGCTCCATACTTTCATTTAAAGGCTCAAGGCTTTGAAACTCAGGTTTAGCTTTGTTGTCCTTGGCCCATTTATTTAAGGGTTTAGGTTCCACTCTGTGATATTTTTATGGTAAAAACCACATGTGCTACATTATAAAGGAAGTGCAAAACATGAATAAAACTCACAACCTTCCATATGTGAAGGAGCTAGATTATTGGGGTTTTTTAATTTTTGAAAGGTAAAGTTTTTAATATTTTTTCATTGCTTCAAATTGCTTCAATTAGTTTTGTAATTGTAGCGCATGTGGTTTTAACCCTTTATCCTATGGTGTTTCACCATAGAATAACCATGAAGCAAAACCTAAACCCTCCATGTGCCATGTGTTATATATCACATACCACATGCCACGTGTCCAAAGGACAGTGGTGTAGAATTCAAGTTTTAGAGCCTTGAGCCACTGAATGAATGAACAGTGCTAAACTCCCAAGCATGGAGCCAAGGAACAATCGCACTGGAGCATGGAACGACTCCTAAGCATACAGCCCAAGGAGCAAAAGGATAGGAGCACAGAGCAACTTAGATTAATCATAGTGTAACTAACATCCTAATTCTAGGACTAGCATGCTGTGAGACACAAAATCCCTAGGCCCCAAAGTGGAGCCGGAAGGGTGCGCAATATGGTGGTGGCCGAAGCAAAAACCAAACGAGCATAACACGTTTGGACTAAAAAGCTCCGACTTGAAAAGGTCGAGAGTGGAGTGGAACTCCTAACGAAATGTTCAAGGAACGAGCACAAAGCGAGCAATAAGCAAGGCTCTAAAAAGGGACCCAAAAAGGACCAACACATGACACGTGGAAGTGTTTGAGATGGACCCGAGATGGAGTCCAAGATGGACCCGTGATGGACCTGAGATGGACTCGAGATGGAGTCCGAGATGGAGTCCGAGATGGACCTGAGATGGAGTCCGAGATGGACCTGAGATGGAGTCCGAGATGGAGGCCGAGATGGAGTCCAAGATGGACCCAAGATGGAGTCCGAGATGGAGTCCGAAATGGACCCGAGATGGAGTCTGAGATGGAGTCCGAGATGGACCCGAGATGGAGTCCAAGATGGAGTCTGAGATGGACCCGAGATGGAGTCTGAGATGGACCCGAGATGGAGTCCGAGATGGACCCGAGATGGAGTCCGAGATGGAATTCGAGATGGACCCGAGATGGAGTCCGAGATGGAACCGAGACCGAGACCGAGACCAAAGCCGAGACCGAGACCGAGTCCGAGTCCGAAACCGGGACCGAGACTGAGTCCGAGTCCGAGTCCGAGTTCGAGCCCGAGTCCGAGTCCGAATACTAATATAGGCAGTTGGGTGAAAGCCCAAAGCGATCGTCCCCCAGGGGGGGGGCTGCGGGGGGTTCCAAAAGTATAGTAGGGAGAGTGTGGGGGTTGGAGCCCAATGGAGTTAGTTTGGCCAAGAAAGGCCAGTTTGGCCCAGGAAGGCCAGATCCAATGTTGGGTGATGAATTGACCACTGGGAAGTCCAAGACTAGAGTGAATACGGACTGACAAGCGGGGTAGCTTGGTGAAGTGTTCAAGAGCCGGCTCTAGTTCCCCCGAGAGATCGGTTGACCGATGCTCCCAGTCCAAGTGTGGGTGGCACTACCTGCTTGGATACCTGGTGTGGCTCAACAGAACCTCGCTCTAAGCCCATGGCTAGAGCACCCAAAAGCGAAAGGCGGGGAGAGTACCCATGAGGCCCCCATAGGGCCACGGTATTCCGAAATGTTGTCCCAAGGGCCCAGACTGTGGAAAGGAAAAGGAGTAATCCTTTGGTGTAGTGACCAAGGATACAGTTGAGTGGTGAGGAAGTCCCAGAGGACCGTGGGACTTAGTGGTCGAGCCTGTGGGCCTCGATCCAGTGGCAGTGTTGGCGAACACGGCCATGGGTAGAAAGGGACTTGGTGAAGACTGGAAAAGGGATATTGGGGAAGGCTATTCCCCATGTCTGTGGGCATCCTAAGGATGCTAAGGAGTGGATCTAGAATGATCCCTCATGGATGGATGGCCTAGTCCTTGAGAGATGGGACTGTGGTGCAGGTGGTGTTAGACCACCAGTGTGACCAAGGTAAAGGGGCATGGCCTTAGCATAACGGGCTGATATGTCGGTAGTACCTTGAGGTGTCGGTCATGGGATCAGACACGTGGAGCACTTGGATCAAGTGCAAAGGTTGAGTGGCAGAGATGCCATTCGGGGCTAGCAAGCCCAAGTCTAAAATAGGACTTATGGAGGTTGTGAGTGAGACTCCTTCAAGTGGTTAGAGGTGTGGTTAAGTGACTAAAGTAGAATGGAAAATTTAGTCGCTTACACATGCAAAACGGAGCCAAACGAAGTCTGACGCCATTTTAGCATACCGGTGGCCTAACGCAGGTACTCCACTAGCTAGCATAGAATGGAACTTAGGCTTAGACCCAAGCCGGACGCAGAATAAAGACAGGCACGCAAGCTAGAGCTAGACTATGCCTCAGATTGGTCAACCATACCTAACCTACCCACCATCCCTACTATACATTTAGAACCCCTATAGCCGCCCCCCCCCCCCCCCCCCCCACCCCCCGCCCGCCAATAAACACATGCTTTTGCAAACTTTGATACAGGACGAATTCCATTGTGTTCAAGACAATCTTTACATTCCATAGATATGCCATCTAAACACTTTCTATAAATAGTATTTGGGACCGAAATGAGACTAACACAAAAGGCATGATAGCGAGGGTGTTTGGCAAACTATCATTTAACGAATGTTGAAAGACCAATCTCAATATCGTAGGGGTTCTTGATACTAACAAGGGCAAGCCAATGACACAAGTTTCTCAAACCAGGCCAAGTATGCTCAATAAGAAATACATAAAGTTCCTACTTTATGTTTATCTAATTTAAGTGCATGGTTATGAACTAGTTTCTCAACTAGCTCAAGTGGGAAATGATAATAAGTTCAGCAATACCAACCTCCTGCCGTCATGATAGTAAAGAAAGAATATTTGAAAAGATTAGTCGATAAATAACTTTCAATACCTAAAGTCACATTTGCAACAACAGTAACTATTGGTTTGCGGCTATTTATAATTTTCCAAAGGAAATGTAAAAGGACTATTTTCCATTTTGATCCTATGATCCTAGTCCATGGCCAACATCCTATTATAGCGATAATGGATAACTACATCAATTGTATATGCAAGATTGCGTAGCAAAAGTATTATAGGAAAGCTAATCCAATTTCTATCACCATACCTCAATAGTCTAATGGCCATGATTGTGCCCTTTTTAGTCTATACTTTTTGAAGACCTTTGAGAGTATAGATATGTAGTGGAGGCTATTTCTCACAAATTTGTACCTGGTTCACACTTGAGGCAGCTATGCAAGCTCAGAATATATTCCTTGAAGACCTTTAACATTTTTCAGTTTAATATCTTCTAAAGACATTTGGTATAGAAAACTTAATGTCTATTATATTTAATATGATCTACAACCTTTGAGCCTAGAATAGGGTTTGTGTGTTTGATGAAGCTCTCCATAGATAGAAGTAGTGATAGTAGTGCTTTTCCTTTGTCATAAAGTGCTGAGGTTGAAAAAGAAGGCAATTTAGCTCCTTCAGAATGCTCAAAGAGTCTTGTTATTTTTAATAATGCTCTAAATTCTTTTAGGTAAAGTTTCCACTGTAAAAAAGATTAAGAGAGCTAATCCTAGCTTCGAATCCCTTAGTAAATCTAGAAGCTATTTAGAGGATGAAGGTTTGTTACATTGGAAAAATGAAGTATTATATTTGATCTACATTAAACAAGGAGAGTTTGAGTATATTATATATCTAGCATCCAACAAGAAGCAAAACATGCTCCATAACTAAGTCAAAACTTTTTGTATTTGAGTTGTATATTAGCCATTTGTTACTTGTATTTGTGTAATTGAGTGCCCTTGGTTGTATCATATCATGACTTCTTCTTGGCATGGCTCACTTCTTTTCTGAATTGGAAGCCCTTTAGAGTTTCTAGAACCAAAAGAAATCCATGTGCAGTCATTTGATGTTTGTTGAATAGATCTCGACAAGAAAAAATGCAAACAATTGCCATGGCAATAGAAAACTTAACTATTTTTCCCTCTTTGATTATGTCCAATGTAACACCTTGCTTAAGTGAATCTAATTTTTACCCGATCACCACAATCTTTTATTTTTGTCATCTTTTTCTAGAAAGATGGGCCACGCATGATCTCCACGAAGCTTCTTGGAATTGATTGTGCTGTTCTCATGGGTGCAAATATTGCCAACGAGGTAGAATCTTTCAAAGTTTGGTGAACTCTCTGTCTCAAACATGAGAGAACTCGTCAGGTAGCTGTGGAAAACCGAGCTTCTCCAAGAAACTCCAGGTAAAACAATTTAATAATTGTCATCCTTTTCTTCTCTTCCAGGGAGTTTCAACCACGATAGAAGTTTATGAAGTTTTGCGAGCTCAAAAGTGGGAAGAATCATTCCCACTGTTCTCCACAGTCCATCTCATAGCAACTGGAGCTTTGTTCCCGTCAGCCATCGTTGAGTACAGCGAGCACACTTGGTGCGCCAAAATAATGAAACAGGTCCATATGGTATTGTATTGCTGGAGCTGGAAGAAGGCGGGAAGCCGGTAGCGTGGGCAAGCAGCGGCCAGTTTGCAGATTATGGGACTTGACCTTCACAACGCGTTGCTGATTCGCCTCTTCAAGGTGGTGATCTGGTAGTGATAAACGCAGGAATTCTGAATCAAGCTTTCCATCTGAAGCATCACAATTGGTTGGAGTTCCTGCAAGCGTTTGCCGCCGTGGCCCCACTGTCCGGTCTGCATTTGAACCTGTTCTGGTCAGTTGCTTTAGGGAGAGATGTACAACTGCACAAAGAGGTTGTCCACGGTTGCCCTGTATAATCCGGATCACATATCAAGCTCTATTTTGTTAAAGTGGGAATTGTCATTATCCCACTTGTAAAATAAGGTTTCCAAACCTTTATATAGTATATAAATATAACAAAATTCAACTGCATTGAGGCACATGCCATTTTATTTTAAACAAGGAAATGTCTACTCAATCACTTCTCCTCCCCCTGCCACTGCTTCACCTCTCTCTTCTCCTTGTCATCGTCGTCCAATTTCTTTCCATCCTTTTAATATTGGCTCAGTTGCTCCGAGTCTAGGTGGAGCCCAAGTCCCCATTCAATCTTTACTTTCCCATTATTAATAAAACAACTTCGTAGACTTCCAATAACATGCTGTAACACTTCTAGTATAATGCAAATCCTCTCAAAGAATTGTCTTTTAATATTAATACAATGGCATGGAACCCCATGCCATAATAAGTTACATTTTTAAATAAATACATGCCATCTCAGACTGTTATTTTTTGCCTCCAACGCCTATACAATAATCTTGGAATTTCATCACTCTCCACACTATCAGGATTTAAACCCAATAGTAATGCCATCTCTTCTCTAATACGTCCACGCTCATGTTCAGTGGTCGAAGAACCCATCCGGTTGAGCAGATTATGGAGATGCGGATAGTGCTTGGCTAGACAATATACATGCCATAAATGATGACTGGTGTCTGTCCGATCAAATGGCTTCTGATATACCGTTCCATCTGCCATTTGGTTGATTTCTGCAGCCACCTCCTGGACTGGCCGGTTCTCTATCACCATCGCTCCAAGCCGTTTTGCAAGGTCCCCCAGAACATACAGTTTCTTCTCCCTAGTTTCCATACTGCAAGAGATGGGGTGCACTGCATATGTGTGCGTGTTCACTGCAGTTTTAATCGGCGAGTCATCGATGATGAGGATTTCACTTGAGCTAGCAGTCCGGTTCATCACTACAGCCTCTGGCTTGACGAAGATGGGCTTGCTACCCCTCACATGGACCATAGTCAAGCAATCCTCCTGCGTTAGGAGAAAGTCAAATGGTAATATTACTCGCGTCTGATCATGCATCATCTGTAGCAACGTTAATGCATTGTGGCACATCATGGATGTCCAAACTCCCAATTGCAAATTGAACCCGGCCCTCTGTTTTAAGTGTCGCATGGTCATTATTAGATCCCGCAGTTTCTCCCGTGTGATTAATGTGAATCTGTCTCTTTTGACCAACTTGCGACCGCAGGCTTTGGAGGGTGCAATGACATTCGAGGACGAGCCACGCTCATGGGAGAAAAGGACACCGTTCAGATCAAAAACGATACAGTACCTTCGCCGTGACTCTGAAATGAAATGCGTCAGCATAAAAAATGGTACAAGTCAATTTTACCATCTACAATATTAGCGAATGTTGCTCCCGATGGTCGTTGAGAGGGTTTTGGTCGAGGAAACGTGAAGGGCGGAAATACTCTCCTCTGCAATGTGGGGTCAATCGCATCCGATGGCGTGTGGGCACATGCCATTTCAGCTGTAGACTTTGGTACAACTGGCTCAACAGTGGCATGGGGTGGTTCCGATGGCGTGTGATCACACGCCATTTCAGCTGGTGCCTCCGTTGGCAAAGTGGACATGACCGAACAGGCAGCAGGGGCGGTGTATGGAGGTTCCAACGGCGCGTAGTCAAACGATTGGGCACACGTTGAGTCCATTGGAAATGAGGATACGACCGGCTCGGCGGCTGGGGCGGCCTCATGTGGGTCCAATGGCGCCTGGTCACCGTCAGTTGGATACGTGGACAAGATTGACTCAGTGGTATGGGCAGCATCAAGTGGAGCGTGGTCAGCTTGCTTGGCGTTGATATGGATAGTAGCCTCCACCAGCTCTGATGACTCTTGCAGCCAAGTCGAGTCCACTGGCGGATCCATATGCATGTCCAAATATCTCCCTTCGATTGAGATGGTATCCTCCCGTGCTACTAAAAACAAACTCATTAGCACATTGAATCGACTATACTGTATTTACCATCAACTGCTATTGAGGAACTAGGACCGATATCACTTGAGCGCACTGCTGATTCTGAAGGATTGGACATACGTTTCGACCCTTGCTTGGCACTATCCTTCCTCGACACTAAAGGCTAGAGTTTGTAAATTCAACTGAATAATCTCTACTTACCATTTGCTCTGCGACCTACATGGACAATGTTAGAAATGGTAAAAGGTTAGGAATGGATGTATTATTATTTACCTGATGGTTTGTCTTGTATGACCTTCCTCCGCCGCTCTTTGGCCACCTCAGGCTGGCCATCGTCGTCATCATCGTCGTCGTCGTTATTGTGATCGTCACCATTGTGAGGACCATCCAAGTCCTCTTCGTCCTCCTCTTCTTCGTCCTCCTCTTCGTCCTTCTGCTCTTCTTGCTCATTATCTTTCTCTGGCTCCTCATCCCCCTCCTGCATTTCTTCCATAGGCTGCTCAGGCTGGATGGCTTGTTCTTCCAGGACCATCTTGGGAAAATCATCTGGCCGAGTCTCCATCTCAAAATACAAGACATCCATAGCCTGTTTTAGTGCGTGACCTAGGACCCTATCCTCACCCGACTGTCTTAACATGGTTTCTGCACGTTCTTGCACCCTTCGAAGACGACGAGATGAGAAAAACGTGGCCCTGACTTGAAAAGCTTCCCTCATCCATTGTACCTCTCCATTGAGATTGGGGAAGGGGAGTCCGCCATAGGAATCTGAGTCATGAGGTGGTGACTGCCTGCTTTCACTCAGCCCTTGATCTGCAATGAATGGCATGAGCACACACGCCATAACCGCGAGGCATTACCTATCATCTTTTCGTTGCCCTTCTTCCTTTTCGAATCAAACGCCTCTAATCTCGACGACTGTCCAACGTGCTTTCGCTTTTTATGACCACTGTCAGTTTGAGCTTGGCTGGTGCTTGCCTATTTTGCCTTTGAAGAAGTTTCTCCTGCAAGGAATGGCATGAGACCACACGCCATTGCAAATATAATTTGTACCTCCTTTTTTCCCATTGCTTGTCTATTTGTCCTTCTTCGATGCGCCACCAGTGCGCTTTTCAGTCCTCGTGTCTGAATATTCACAACGATCTATAATCAAAATGGCGTGAGGCCTCACGTGACCTTACCTTGTGCAGGTTGTGAGCTCGGCCCAACATGGGTATCTTCAACAGTAGCTGTTAATGCCGTTTCAGCATCTGGGGGTGGCCACGCTCCTGCATACAGAGCTTGTGAGATAACATTTAAACTTAAAGTGTGTACTCACCAGGTTCGCAGAGAAGATACTGTTTTTCTTTGGCAACTGTAATTATATGCTCCATTGAAGTCACCTCTTCAATGGAGTTTGTCACCGCAACACACGGGACACCCTTGAGTAGTGCGGCTCGAAAGAATAGTCCACCGCAGTTGTACTCGACAACGCATTTGCCCTTGGAGTCGGAAGCAGGTGACCCACCCGCTATTGCGTTGAAGACCCAGCTGAGCATTTCCCATGCTGCACCTGGAGCTTTCTTTGGATTCGAAAGCTCCATAGCCGTCTTCAGTTCCTCAGGCACGGGTAAATTGACCTCCCTCAGATCAATTCGATTGGCCTTGTCGAACGAAGTTGGGAAGTCACTCCAGTCCCACTCTGCTGCAGGACCAATAACAAGGGCGAGTATGAAGATGCGGACATTCGTCGGTATCTTCTTCTTAGCCATTATCCCATGGATCTCCCGCATCTCCTTGCCTTTCAACCGAGCCTTCACCTCGTTCAAGGCCTTCCAGAACTTGTGATAGGATTCGGAGTCGTAGATCATATAGTGGACTGAAGATTCCACCTCCGCAAGTCCCACCATTAAGTCAATGATGGAGCTGACTTCGTCTGCATGAGTGATCTCCTCGTTTGTGAAGTCCATCACACAAAAGATGTTCTTGACCTGCTCATCTCCGCGGGAAACGATGCTCCTCCACCTTTGATCCTCATCCGAATTCAAGTATACCCGGTAAGGTTCTCGATAGGCCTCTGCTGCGGGGTCGAGCTGTTTCTGAAGCCGGCGGTCGACATCAATCTTAATGAAATTTGGATACTGATCCAACTTCTCAGCTTTACTTTTCGTGGCATCCCGCAGCAGATCGATGAACTTGGGGGCCCCCTTCACGTACTCGTCGATGTCTTCATTTGACAACTCCAGCGCTTCCATCATCTCTTGCGTGGTGTCGATGCTCACCCTCTCCACGGCCACTTGCTCGAAGATCCAATCCTTCAATAGCGCACGAGCTCTCAGAGTCGTGCACAAGTCCTTGTATGTCACAATATGGCCGGGAGTCATTTTGGTCTTGTTGAAGACAACCTCACCACGTAGAAGAGCATTAGCCACTGTCAGAAGGTCGTTGTCGTCTAGAGACCGCGAGAAACGCAAGGCGTTGAGCTTCAAATCATTGGGCTTCCGGCCGTCCTCCACACCCATTGAGTTTGGCAACTCCCCGTCATGGTACCTCCTCAGCACATCTACCCATTTGTCAAAAACAACTTTTGTCGCAAGTAGAATGTTATGGATGCTGAGTGTGTCATTGACCCCCAGTGTTTTCGAGAGAAGACTCGAGAATTCCTGCAATGGAAATGGCGTGAGGCCACATGCTATGCCACATACAACGAGGCTTACCTGCCAGGCGCTAGTTGCTAGTGCACGTCCTTGTCCTGGTTTTTGTGGCTTCTTCAGTTGAACCCAGAGCTTCCGTGTTCGTGCCAATGTCTCGTGCAGACCCGATTTGTAGCACGTTTCTTGCTTGACATTCTGCACGTGGGAGATGTATATGATAGATCGGAGGGGCGAGTTGCCTTTTATCAGGCGGACAACTCTTGTCTTGAAGACTTTCTTCACCTCCTCGCCCACCATAATATCCACAACTATCTCTTGCATCGCAAAGCTAGAATGCTGCCCGGAGACGGCATAGAACCGGATGTTCTGATAGTCCAACACCTTCCTATTGATCAAGTCTGGAAACCTCATCTCGCCCTTCATTTTTTGGTAGTAGGGGATCACGTCTGCGATGTCGGGTGTTACTGGACTTGCCAGCATCTTCTGCTTCAATTTCTCCACCCACTCATCAGATACTAGCCTGTGGTTGTATTTGCTTTGGATGTCGATACGGCTCACGTCGATTGTATATACTTTGTTGGAATAGTAACAAGTACTATTATCTGCGACGATTTTTGCTGCCTCTTCTTGCTCTTTCTGCTCTTTGCGGCTCTTCTTTTTGGTGGGTGTAGTGTTCGAACCCGAGGCAATGGCATCACTGAGTAGCTTCTTTTTTGGAGCAGGAGAGTCGGACGTCGGCTTGAGCTTGACCACCCTTTTCTGCTTCGAGGTAGTTTCCAGATCGACCCCCTTCCCCTTTGCTTCGCGAACTGGAGTCATTCTCAACGGCTCAATGTTGGAATATAGTTTTTGAACATCGCCGTAAGTGAGGTCCGTGGATTCCATGTGATCTTCATAGACCCGCAGCGTCTTTGAAATTGTGGGCCTCCTGGACAACCTCTCCCTAGCTCCCTCTAGGAATTCCTCATAGCCGCTGCCCCCCTCCGGGAAGCCGCTAGGATGTGCAAGGTGGATCTTGAAGGCAGACGCTGTCTCTACCACAAGTGCCAGTCCATATTCTTGCATGGAACTGCATGGAGTGTCTGTCACTTGGATGAGGATCCCCATGCATTCTTTTCTCCCACCATCTGTGTTGTATAGCCTCAGATCCTCGCCTTCCATCCCGAAAGTCCAACTGGTGAGCTCCTCCCCCTTCTCTACATCCACATTGACAGTGGCTGGAAGAAGAACGCAATTCCTCGCCTGTTCAGAAATGCACAACAATTAGAGCTGACAGATGAAAAGCTAGTAGCTGGAAATAACGTGAGGCCACACGCCATTCACCACTGCATCAGATGTCTTGAGGCTGCATCCTAAGATGGCGTGAGGCTACACGCCATCTGTAACCGGACTGCACTCGAGAGCCCAATCGGTGCATGCCAATGTTGCTACTGAATGGCATGTGGCCTCATGCCATTTTCTACTTGGCCTAAAAGACTTACCATTTGAAGCCGAATGGAGGCGTGACAATCGAGGCCGGACTCGCTGGCGAATGTGCACTATGTGTGCAGCGGATCGTAGCAGCAAGGCTACTCTGCCACTTACAGTTGGAGAGTGGCGCTGAAATCTCCCGGGACGCCAAGTGGGCTGCATGTGGGTGGCGGAGTGGGTGGCGGAGTGGGCGGCGGAGTTGGCGGCGAAGTTACAAACTGGGTGTGTCTTGAAGTGGACGCCGATGCACACGAGCGCGATGCAAGCGCGATGCAAGCGCGATGCGAGCGCGAGTGTGATGCAAGCGCGAGTGGACGCCGATGCACACGAGAAACCTGTAGAGAAGTGGGAGCGCGAGTGGGAGCGCGATGCGAGCGCGAGTGGGAGCGCGATGCGAGCGCGAGTGTGCGAGCGCGAGTACGAAGCAAAATGCAAAACCTAACCTCACACGCGTGAAATGTCACGACGGTTGGTAATCCCGCCACGTCATCATTTCTCGGACTTGGGCGCCACCATTAATTTCTGGATCGGCGCGCGCATGCGTGAAATCCAAAAGAAATCCGCAACGTCATCATTCCTCGGACTGCATGCACGCGAAATCCAAAAGAAAGATCATGATTGGGATATCATTTAATACCCTCGCTATATTTATACCATGCATGATTGGATATTCCAAAGCATCTTGTATTTCCAAAAATGCCAGATGTTCAGCTAAATAAATTGTCAGAGGATTTGATGTGACGTTCAAGCATGTGGGCTCATGCAATTTTGATCCCAAAAAATGCACCAAAAAATGCTCGGCGTCATCTGGCGTTATCTCTTGAATGGCGTGGGGCCACATGCCATTTTCAGGAGCACATAGGAGTATATTCCTAGAATATTCTGACACGCGCGAGATTGTTTTGAGTTTCCTGGAGATCCAACCGTTAGATCGCAACTAGATTTTTTACAGAATGGTATACAATGTCCTTCTTGATGACCCTGCAAAGAAGCATCTCGATCGGACACCACATGAGACCACACGAGCCTTACAATGTTTCAGGGGCATTTGCCATAGATCCGACCGTTATTTTGCTCCAAGATTCTACAATTTGGTGTGCATTGACCTTTCCATCGACACTGCAAAGGGACATCACAATCAGATGCGGGATCACAAGAAACCAACTTCACTAACTCTGGTTTCACCAAGATCTACGTAAGGAGTTATGAAATGAAAGGACCCTCTCTATTGAAATGTGTTTATGGTCCTAAGGGCATTGTGACATATCCAAGGATTTTGCATCAAGTTCTGTATTTGCATGTTTATCAAGCTACTGAATTGCTAAACCCTAAACCCTAAACCCTAACCCTAAACATGTGGCAAATGCTGCGTGAAGAAAGATGCCCTTTCTGGGCAAATGCTGTAAGAGGCAGATGCCGAGCAGATGTATCTCAGACTAGCGAAGGGGACAAACGAAAGCTAGCTATAAACATGACGGGATGCAAATAGATTACTAGGCTGGTCCTGCGAAAATCAAAAACCATAATTGAAAACATTGAAAATGCAAAAAGAAAGGTTTATAATATTTTTGAATTTTAAGCAACCAAAGGAATGTAAGTAGGGCATGTGTTTGTAAGTTTAAAAATGCCTCAACCACTTAAATTCCCAAGTAAATAAAGCTGTTTCTATTTTTGGTATAGGTAAACTTTATAGCGTGTGGGCTCATGCAATTTTGAACCCAAAAATGCACCAAAAAATGCTCAACTAGCATTATTCTTTGAATGGCGTGTGGCCTTATATTGCCATAAATGGACGTACACACACAGCATAATTATTCCTTTACACGGCGAATAATCTTGGCGCGGATCGCTGACACGGCATGGCAAAGTTCGAATCACTGACATGGCACAGCTGGATCGAGGCAAGGACATGATGTGACAAAGTTCAACCTCCGACAGCAAAGTCTAGAAGCTACTCAGTTTGAAATTTGTCAGAGGAATCATAAGATCTGGTTTGTCAGAGGATTTGATGTGACGTTCAAGCGTGTGTTATTTTTGAATTCTCGAACTCATTCCTAGGTCTATCATTTTTGTGCGCCGTGTTCTTGGTTCCGCTGAGCGCAGTGAGCGCTGCTTGTGTAAGCGGCGTTGTGAGCTGTGGTTTATGCGTCTACAAGCGGTTGCGGCATTGCGAGCGCCATTGCGAGCGGCAGTTTATGCGAGTGGCAGTTTGTGCGAGCGGCGCTACGAGCAGTTGCGGTGTTGCGAGCGGCGCTACGAGTAGTTGCGGTGTTGCGAGCGGCACTGTCTTTGGTGTGGCTACCGCTTCCTCTTGATATTCGGCACTTGTGCTTCCTAGTATGTTCACCATGGAATGGTTTAGGACCACATTTAGAAATGGCATGAGGCCACATGCCATCTTGGGCCCTTGCAATTTCATGGCTAGCATATTGTCATGTATGTTTTTACTTGCCTGCAGCTGTGTGTATATCAAGATGGCATGAGGCCTCATTGCATCTTTGGCCCCTACTAGCCTATTGCCATATTCCTTTTGCCTTGCTACACTGTATATATTTTTGTATGGGTGACTAGTCACACACACAAAAATATATACAGTTGCAGCAAGGCAAAAGGAATATAGCAACAGGCTAGCAGGGGCCAAAGATAGCGTGAGGCCTCATGCCATTAGTGGTACCACTAATGGCATGAGGGCTCATGCCAATTTTGTGAATGCGAAATTTCACGTGGGTGTCAATAGCATGTTTGAATAATGGCATGTGGCCTCATGCTATTGAGGTTGTTTGGTATGTTATGATTTAGGCCATTCTCCAATCATTTTTTGTATGGTCTTAACTTCTTTTCTGCACTTTCAGAATGGCCTTCAGGGTTGGGGAAAAGGTTTACATTTTGAATGGTGGGAAGAGAGTTGCAAAAGGGACCCTTGTGTCTATGGATCGGAACTTTGTTATACACTGTGAAAGGCTTGGGGAAGGCAATGCTGCTGTATCAGTAGAGACTGTCTTCGATGGGAATGTGGTCGCTATTGAACGAGGAGAGATGGTCGTCGGGGTAAATGTTGTTGTTGCCTTGAAAAATCTTCAGAAGAAAGCAGATGTTGGGGACAGCGCAAGTGCGACGCATGTTCCCTCCGTGGATCTTAAGAACCGTGCTACATGGATTCAGGCAAAAGTGTTTCTAAACAACCCCGAGGGGGAGGTGGTAGCTGAGGGCTTAGCCACAGTTGTCGATCCAAGAGATGCGGTTGCTAATCAAGAATTGGGCTGGGATGATATTGGAGTTGCAATTTTAGAGGTTGTTGACATAGAAGAAACAGTCTGACTATTGGAAGCATTGTGCGGTGGAAATTGAGGCATTTAGTGTTTGAGAATGTGAAGGATTCACAATCAAACACCACTACAACTGATGACAGAACATCTCTTCATGGGAAAAGAAAGTACACCTTCCTACAGTGCAGCCAAAGGGATCTGAGCAACAAACCGAAAAGGCAGAAAATGGCGATGGAGGTTCGAATGGTCTCGACAGTTGCTTGTTGCAAGAGGAGGTGCTGTCAACATGCTGATTGGGATGCTATTGAAGAGGAGAGAGCAAGATACAAGACATTGTCCTGGAAGGCAGCTCGCAATTTTGTGTATGAGGCATTACGGTCATCTGTTGATGCTTCAGAACATCAGGTGGGGGGCATGGTCTTCCAGAGGGGTTTGGTCTGCATGAAGGCATGGAGAATCATTTATGGAGTCCCTCGAACCACATTCTACAGAATCAAAACTGAGTTCGAGGAACAAAGGGTTCAACAGGCAGTCCATGGGAACGACGGTACGCACAAAACCAGGGGTCATGTTGTATATGGAGAGGCAATCTTCAAGAGGTTTGTCGAGACATGTAGCGAGCAGCAACCACATAAAACCCGCCTCTTGGAAGATGGAACACGAGACACCCAACGAGTTCTCCCTTCCATGTATACCAAGGGGGCCATATTGGAAGATGTGAATCGGGAACTCCAGAGTAATGGCTACAGGAAGCTGAGCCAATCTAGATTTAGTAGATTGTGGAGCAACAGGTTCAGGGATGTGAGTATAGGAAAGTACTTCAGCTTTTCAAAGTGTGACGAGTGCACTGCTATCAAAATGGCTTTGTCGAAGAATTCTTGCAGCGCTCAAGAGCGAGAGACGTTGGTTAGAAGGCGGCTCGACCACAACATCGAGCAGAGAAGCTGCAGGACTGCATATTATCATAACAGGATTCTCTCCATGGAGAGACCTGACTCTTACCTCTGCATCATCCACGACAAAATGGATCAGAAAAAGACGTGCTTACCTCGACTCAATCCTGCCCCCAAGGCAATCTCTTCATCCATGCAGCTGCCTGTGTCTCTGTTTGGCATAATCGCTCATGGGCATGGTGCCCAGAACTATGGGAACTTCTTTGTACCTCTATGGGGTGGCGGGGGTGCAAACATGATGATTGCGTCCCTAGCAAAACACTTAAGGTCTCTGCAAAGTGCGCAGACTGAGCTGAACGGCCAACCCTTGCATAAGGCCCTTGTTGATCGAACCCCATACAGGGTTCAGCTGGAGGAGGAGCAAAGGCTTGTAGTATCGCGTGGGGCCCCATGCCATCCCAGTGAATATGTTGGCCGTCAGATTGTAGGGTTATCACGTGAGGCCTCATGCCATTCCGACGAGGCTGGTCGCCCGGTGAATGCACAGCCTCATCCAAACGAAGCAGAATCTCAAGGAAGTTCTTGCGGCCGATGTGGCCTTCCACCCCATCTTCTGCTCCAAACAGACAATGCTGGCAGTGAGAACAAAAACATGTACGTCTTCGCGTACTTGGCGATGCTTGTTGCCAAAGGCATATTTGAAACGGTTACACTTGGCTTTCTCACGGTTGGGCACACTCATGAAGACGTCGATGCCATGTTCAGTCACCTGGCAGAGTCCCTCCGGCGATCCAATGTCCTCACCCTCCCACAACTCTACGATGAATTCCAAAATTGCATCAAAGGCACTGTTGAAGCTGCACTTCTGACAGAGGTTCCAGACTTTAAGGGGTTTGTAAGAGGCTACATCAGGGACGGATCCGAAACGCTGATTGGCCACTCCAAGCCTCTTCAGTTTCATTTCAGCATGCGTGACGGTGCTCCAGTGATGAGGTACAAGATGAGAGAATGGGACACAGTGTGGCTGCCAGTGGACGGCATTGAACTCTTCAAGAGAGATCCCATAATTGGGGAACCTATGATTCCTCAGGGTTCCCCACGGCCGATGCACCCGGATGGACTCAAAGACCAGGAAAGTATAGTGGCCGGGATTAGACAGCATATTGCCTTCTGGAAGAGGGGGTTGGTGTTTGGTGGAGAATCCTATTTTAAGAGGTGCAAGCCTTTGCTCGAATACTGGGAGAAGATTATATCTGCTATCCAAAATGGGCCGGTTGTATATGAAGAATTGGAAGAGTCCTTTTGGCCAGAACCCAGAGCACCAGATAGTAGCGGAACAATGTCCTCTAGAAATGCAGTGACAGATAACGATGTTGAGGATCACTATTGTGGGCCGAGGAACAAGAAGCCGGATTCAGCATTCAATCCAGTACAGGTCTGCAAAGGAATGGTCGTGCTTGTCAGACCCAGTAATAAAAAACAAATGATATGGGTGGGGCGCTGCATCACTGATGCAGAGGAGGACGCGGAAACTAACTCCTTCAATGTAACTGTGGAGTGGTTCAAGCCAAGTTCCGGATATACGAAGGATTGCCTAGAAAAGAGATGGGTGCTGAATCCAAGGGATCCCAGCATGAGCATATCGGTGGATAATGTTGTGCATGGTTGGATGCGGAAGCAGAGTGCCACCATCACCTTGCCAGACCATGCAAGAGATGCAGCAAGAGCATTCATAACCCGGGTTCAAGGTGAGATTCATTAATATTCCTTTACTAAGTTTCTAATGTATTTTATTTCAAGGTGAACAATCCGAATCTGAATCAGAGGAGGCGTGATGGCATGTGGCCCTTTGCACTAGTATATCTTAATACCGGTCTGAGAAATAGAATGGCATGTGCCCTCAGGCCTTTTACTAAATCACCTTTGAAAGAAATGCAAGCCTCTATGTCGTAAAAAAAAGGTACTAGAGAAATTCCTTAATAATATGAATGTTATTTAGTTTCATGAAAATACACTAAGGGTCAAATGAGTTAAATGACTTCTCCAGACTAGCAATGCCTCTTGCTACACCTTCACAATTAGATTCGTTAGAAAAAGATAACATTGAATAATATCTAAATGTTCTCACCATTAAGTTATATGTCTGGCTAATAGGAATGACGTTCATTTTGGAAAGCTCACCACACGCTCAATGAACAAACAAATAGTGTGTGCGCGCATGCCATCGCTCTTCTTTAGCTTCAGATTCGGCTTGTTCACCTTGACAATGAGATTTATTATACAACCAGATGGACTCAGTCTGGACACAAAGTCACCGCGCTAGTCACCATGCCCCAGATATGTCTAGCCCCTGGACAAAAAACATATAATTTCACGTCATTTTCAAATACTTGAAAATTTGTACCTAGTCCCATTTTACTGAATAAATCCCACTTTAACGAAATAGAGCTTTATCTAGGGTTTCATTTAATTTCAGTACTACGTAAGAGATCTGAGTTTTAAATGGCCTCACCGATCTCGCAGAGCCGCTGGCTTTCGGAGCTTTGAACAGGCGAGAAGAACAAGCTTTAAACGTGAGTGTCAGCCTTTCTGCCAGCAAAAATTGACTCTCCTCTACTTCGAACCGAGAGAGAGTAGTCTTTTCCCATGCCTCTGCATTGCAAGTATTTTGGACACGAAGTCTTCGCGCATTCAATGATCTGCAAATTAAAAGGTTTGGTGGTGGTAGGACGTCGATCTTCTCGTGTTTCCAATGCTCACTATAAATACTGCCAAACCCCAAACGAGTTCTTCCACTAGTTACGTGCTTCCTGGTTCTTGGGTTTTTCATCGTCAATCTATCGCTCATTGATCTTAGCAATGAAGCGCGGTATCAGAGTTCTCGCATTGTTCTTGGTTATCCTCCTCGTGCTTGATGGAGTTCTTGCGATGCGATCCCTGGCGGAGGAAGAGAAGCAGCCATCCAAGAAATCTCCCGATGTGAGCGATCAAGAGGAGGAAGAGGAGGTGTTCCGTGGATACTATGGCGGACGCGGATCTTAGATTTGTACGCAAAGTGTTTCATCTTGACCTGTTTACTTCAGATCAGTCTCTACATACGGAGTGGAAGTTTGGCTGATGATATCGGGTTTTCCACAAGATCTTGATCAAAGACGTCGTTTCATAGAACATCAGGATCGATTACGAGGGTGGGAACATCGAGCTCGCCTTGTAAGATTTCCCAAGTATGAGCCTCCAGGGAGTAAAGCCCGATTCCTGCAGCGCACTGATCGCAGGGTACAGCCATCAAGGGGACAGGGACTCAGTGTTTGATCTGTTCGAAAAGTTAAGCCGGACTCGTCACCTGCTGCTACGCTGGTTTGGCCGATGAGGGGATGGAATACTTCCAAGTGTGGAGCACGTAATCTCCATTGTTGATTTACTGGAACGTGCCAATCGGTTGGAGAACCAGGATATGGATGGCTTTGATGCTCTATCAAAAAGGTTGATCATCATCAAGGTGGTACAACTTATGCTCTCATGGCAAACATATGTTCAGGTTCAAACAATGAAAAGATTCAAACAAGTACAGAAGTGTAACTAAGTTCCTTTCGACTTGTATATGTCTGCGTTTTGTGTTTTCGTTGTTCAAACCAATTAGTGTGGAAAGAGTTGGATCTGATGCTCCACTGACGAAGCGCGAGCTTTTCAAATAGCCGCCAAGCTCTCCAGGAAAGAGCCAGGAATACGGGCACACGAGCTCAGCACTTGTTCGACCCACTGCTTCGTCAGCTTTGCAGCAGTATCTGGAAAAAAAAAATGCATCTCTTAACTGCCTAGTGCTTTCCATCCGATTTTGTTACAATCAGGCACTAAGAATTGGAAAGTTCTTCAGAGCCTTTGAGAAATTTCTCAACTGCTAGTGTCGTCGGCTCCAATTGCAAAAGTTGTGGAGTTCAGCAGTGGACAAAAAGCCATCAGCAAGACTCCGAGCTCCCACAAACCAATGGTGATTCCTTAGCTCATCAAAACGGGTATTATCTTTGTCTAGCATGCTCACGCTTTCTCTGTAAATAACAAAAATCTGTGGGATTTTGTTTCAGAAAAGGTTGGAAACAAAGCCGCAAGAATCAATCCACTCCTCCTGGAGCTCACGGCTGTAGGAAAATAGAGGGGGAGATATCGTTGACTAGCAACGACAATGCTGCTGCCTCACTTGCAGTAGAGATTTTATACGACGAAGAAGCTCTGGAATCGGTGTTGAAGATGGTGGACTGAAGGGATTCCGGGACGGCACCTCAAGCACGTAGCGCAGGACGGGCCAGGGATGGGCTGTTAAGACGAGTATCAGGAAGCTGGATTTCTCAACAACATAGCCGAGATTGTGGGAACGGGAGTGACACTGGCGGAGAAGCTGCTGCGTTTGTATGAGGGGACGTGGAACAAGAGTGTGGATCCAGTTTTCCAGGAGTTACTATTTGGCGCTACAGGTTTGGTTTGAAAGGAACCGTGGGATGTTTTGTCTCTCGGATCCCTCCTTTTGCAAGGAGTTGTCGGCTGAATTCAAAGAAGAGGCAATAAAAAAAGTGTCTCTCTGGCGGAAGCATCGACTATCCAATTATTTAAAATAAAAACACAAATTTAATGAAATATAAATAAATGTAAATACTTCAAGGCTTGTCTAGGCTCGGGACAAAAACTTCTTGTCCATCAGCAGACTCTAGTTCCACTGTTAGGAAAGTGTCCCAACTGCCATGAACCAACTCATATGCTGCGTAAAATCCAAACATAAAGCTGCAAATTACCATATTCCCCACAAAGTTGCTATCACAAAGGAAGGGATAACTTCTCTCCTTGTTAAAACATGTCATCCATTCATTGTGCAAAGGGAGATTTGCAACCTGTCTCCTCGGGTTGCACTTGACATCCCAGATACTCAAATTGCTTAAATCACAATGAACCATATACTTAACGTGCCAGCCAGGATATCTTTTCGTGATCTTTGACCACTCTCCCATCTGAGATTCATAAAGACGGGCATTGTCACCCATATACTGGTAAACCCACAGCTTGTAATTATGTGTGCCTGGATCTCTTCTTCCTGAGTCTCTTTGTCGGTTGGTCAAAGGGTTCCATGCTTTTTGACAACCATCCGGCTATCAATCCATTTGATACCCAGGCAGCAGGTAACGAGCGATATATTTCATCGTACCCAACGTAATTTCAAGCTAGGCTGTGATTTGGAGAACGGGAACCATACCTCCTGTAAACAACGCCATGACTGCTGGCTGATCGCCATAAAACCTGGAGAAGTTGTGGGAGACCCATTCCTTGCATACAAGCCTGGCACGAAGAAGAGTTTGGAGATCGAAATGGCAGAAGATTTCCCACATCCAGATTGGCCCTAAAGTTGGGGTATGGTTTTCCATAAGTCAAGTCAACTGTCTCAGTAAGTCAACGGGTTGCTGGTCAACAAGCAATCAACAGCGTCTATCGCTTGAAATAATTTCTACCTTCTGTAATTCAGATGAACATGTGTGATCAAAGGCCCCTCTTTGGCGCCACGGCAGCTGCTGAGAGCACGGCATAAAGATGAGACGCGTCTCTGAAGAGCTGGAAAAAACCACACTATATGCAATTGTAGATCTTTGGGAGCTTGAGAGCTTGATAGCCCATGACAAATGCATTCCAGTGAGGTAGAGCTAAGCAATCATCAACTTGAGCTTAGAGTACCATGTTGTGGCAACGCTCAAAAACTTGGCGCATGCATGCTCATTGTTAGGAATCCCCTAATTCTTGCCACATTCTTGACTCTCGCTGAATTCCTGACCTGCAAACCACATTCTTGACTTTCGAGATACTTCCCTGTTCCTAACTCTCTAATTTCCTGTACAATTCCTAAGTCTTGAACCACATTCCTAATGATGACATGGCACCTCCTCGACCTCAGCTATATTTAGGCCATCCTCAATCCAAGAGTGGTGGAGCTTCATCAACCTATAGTATATATAAGTTAGTTTTGTTCCATTTCTCCACAATCTGAATCAACACTAGTCTAAGACTTTTTCCTCGTTTCCACTAGCTTTTCTCTTTGACTTTTGCATTTTTCAGTCATGATCTTGTTGGGGGTCTTGACAATTTAATTCAGATTGTGATTTTTGCTTTTTCTTTAGCTCATTTTGATTGTTTAACTGCCTTTGCCTTTTTCTTTCTTCTTTGCCGATGGAATCTCCAAGCCATCCTGATTTCTTTGCCGAAGTCCTTGCAAAAATCTAGTTTGAGAATACTGAGCTGAAGGCAACCCTTCTTCATATGCAATAGGAGCTTGCTTCACTTTCGGCTCAAGGATCAAGCAGAGTTCTTGAACCGAAGGTGAGTTTCTAGGCAAAGTATTCAGGCAAGCGTTCGGAGCTTCGCGGATTTCTGAACCAGATGGAGCTGATTTTTGCACTTCAACATCAGCAGTACCCCACTCCCGAGTCTCAAATCGGCATGATCGGGACGTTGCTCGAAGGTGCAGCTTTGTCATGGTTTTCTCCTCTCCTAAAGAAGAGTATGAAAGGGGTTGTGGTTCCGAAGCTGATGGATCTTTAGTTGTTTAAAGAGAAGCTCGAAACATGTTTTGGCGAGACGGAGCAAGTTTGGGCTGCCACCACAAAGATGAGACATCTCTGTCAGGGGTCTTGTCCTGCCTCGATCTATGCTGCAGAGTTCCAACTCCTTGCTTTGGACACTCAGTGGGATGAACGGGCCCTGATTGATCAATTTTGTTTTGGCCTCAACAACAGTGTCAAGGATTTGTTGCTCACCATGGAGGATCTCATAGACCTGTTAGACGCTATCAAAAAAATTGTTTGATGCGACAATTGTCTCTTTGAATGTCGTCAGAAAAATCACCGCGCCACCGTTTTCCCGTCCCAAACTTAGGAATCCTAGCTTGAGTCTTTGGGGCATACTCCTGAACCACTGCTCCGGTCCCGATGGATATTTTTTGTACTCCCCGACTCATCAGAGGGAAATTGAGTCCTGCTAAGAAGAAATATTGAATATCTCATAATCTTTGCCTTTACTGTGTTGATCCTAATCACAAAGCAGCTGTGTGTCCCAAGAAGCTTCCCTGACTACTCAAGTTCACTCTGCCTTAAGGTCCACCTCTATTGCAGTTGGGAAACAACCCTGTCCAAACAGAGTAGGAGCTGTCTGTTTGGACTCCCCGAATAAAAATCACTTTTCTTCTTTATCAAGCTCCTCACCACCTTTCATCAAAGCTACCACCAATTCCCACAACTTTCACATCCCATGTCTCCTTTCTTTCACCGGACAATTAAGACTCAATGCTCTAGTGCTACTAGACTCAGGTGCAACTTCCTGCTTCATGGACACGGACTTTGCTGCCCGACATCATGTTCCTCTTTCTCCTATCATACGGGATCTGAGGGTTGAAGGCATCGGCGGGCATTTTTTGTCTCCATCTTCTAGACTTAGAGAAATATTGCCCGTTCGAGTACACATCGGGTCCACCGTCACTGATATCACCTTCAACATCATCAACAACAAGTCCTCCTCTGTAGTGCTCGGCATTCCTTAGTTCCAATTACACTAGCCTCAGATTTGTTAGAAGGAATTACAGCTCATCCCTCCCACATCACCATCTCCCACGATTTCCCCTGTTGTTCACCAAGTCCAAATTAGGAAAAGTTCCCTAAACTCAAATCAAGGTTCTGTTCCTGACTCTACAAAGTTTTCACCCTCTTCTTTTCCCTCTCTTCCATCTTACACTAGACATTATCCTCATCTCATCATTCCATTCAGTCGTACGCCTCCTCCTATCTCCACAATCACTATGAAAGAACTCCTTCATGAAGAACTTATCTTCCTTTTTGCTTTGCATGTTTCTCTTGTCAATCTTCCTGAGAAGTATCATGATTTTGGGGATGTTTTTGACAAGAAAAATGCTAGTGTACTGCTTATTCATCGGCCTTACGACTGTCCCATTGATTTACAGGAAGGAGCGTCACCTCCGTGGGGGCCTATCTACAGGTTATCCCCATCCGAGCTTAAGGCCCTCAAAGAGTATGTGGACGAGAACCTTGCCTCGGGGTACATTCAGCATTCGCAGTCCCCTGCTGGAGCGCTTGTCTTCTTTATCAAGAAGAAGGATGGGAGTTTGTGGCTAGTCATCGACTACCGAGGTTTGAACAAGGTGACTATTCGGAACCGTTATCCACTGCCCCTGATCTCGGACTTGTTGGAACGCCTCAGCGGTGCCCGCTTCTTCACCAAGATCAACCTCCGTGGAGCATACAACATAATCCAGATCCGGCCTGGCGATGAATGGAAGATTGCGTTTTGAACCCGCTATGGCAACTTCGAGTACACTATCATTCCATTTGGCTTGACAAATGCTCCAACAGTTTTCCAACACATGGCAAATGACATCTTTTGGGAGTTTCTTGATCAGATGGTGATTGTTTACCTCGACGACATCCTCATCTACTCAAAAACTCAAGAGGAGCACGATGAGTATTTACGCAAGGTGCTGGTGAAGCTGCAGGAACATGGCCTATACGTGAAGCTTGAGAAATGTTCCTTCGATTAGGAGTCTGTGGAGTTCTTTGGGTACATTGTCACTCATGAGGGTATCACGATAGATCATATTAAAGTCAAGACTATTCTTGAATGGGAGCCTCTACAATCAATGTCGGACATTTAGGTTTTCCTTGGCTTCGCCAACTTCTATCGCAAATTCATTAATCACTACTCTGACATTGTCTTTCCTCTCACACATCTCACTCGCAAGAATGTTCCCTTCTCTTGGTTCGTTGCTGCCCAATAGGCCTTCGACACACTCAAGGCGGCCTTCAGTTCTGCTCTTGTCTTGATCCATGCTAATCCCTCACAACCTTTCTTCATCAAGGCCGATGCCTCCGACTTTGCCATTGGTGCTGTGCTGTCTTAACTCGGAGCGGATCAGGAATTTCATCTGGTCACTTTCCATTCTTGGAAATTCCAGCTTGCAAAGAACAATTATGAAATCCACGATAAGGAGCTCCTTGCCATCGTGGATTCCTTTGGAGAGTGGCATCATTTCTTGGAGGGGGTGAGCCATCAAACAACGGTCTGGACAGATCACAAAAATCTCGAGTATTTTGCCACTTCCCGAGTTTTGAGCCATTGTCAGGCAAGGTGGGCACAATTCCTGAGTCGGTTTGACTTTGTTATCAAGTACAGACCTGGAAAGCTTTAAGGCCTTCCTGATGCTCTTTCAAGGCGCTCCTATCTCAATCTCAGGCCTGGTAATCCTGCCTTTGATCAACAGGATCAGGTTATCCTCGGTCTTGATCGGCTTCAAGTTATGGCAATTTCCCTAGCCCTTCAAAACTCCTCCTTGATGGATGCAATAAGAAACAATCTTCAATTTGACAACCTCACCAGCGACATTTTCCCCCATCTTCAAGCTGGACACCCAGTGACTCCTGACTACCGGCGATTTGACGAGTTCAAGTTCTTAGATGGGTTGTTGTACTGTGGGGAGCAGCTTTATGTTCCTGAAGGTGATGCTCAAAGGTTGGTCCTGATGATGTGCCACGATAGTTTGGCTGCTGGTCACTTTAGCATTGCGAAAACCTATGAGTTGGTTGCACAGGACTTTTGGTGGCCTCACATGGACGACTACATCAAAGTTTTTGTTACCTCTTGTGACACTTGCGCTCGGAATAAGGTACCTCACCACCTTCCTTTATGTTTGCTTTGTTCCCTCTCGGTCCCTTCAGGTCCTCGGGAATCCATCTCCATGGATTTCTTGAGTGATCTTCCAAGTCCTGGAGGCTTCAACAACATTTTAGTTGTGGTGGATCACTTTACAAAGATTACGCACTTCCTGCCATGTACCAAGGAGTTTTCGGGCGAGGACATGGCAAAACTGGTATTCAGGGAGATTTTCCAACTTCATGGGATTTCTGCAGATGTGGTTTCGGATTGAGGACCTTAGTTCATCTCTCATTTCTGGCAACGGTTCTTGCAACTGCTTGGAGTGAAGGCCAACCTCTCTTCGGTGTATCATCCTCAAACTGATGGACAATCCGAGCGAATGATTCAGACATTGGAACAATTCCTAAGGTGCTTCATCAACTATCATCAGGATGACTGGTTCGATATCCTTCCCCTTACTGAGTTCTCCTATAATAACTCTGTTCACTCCTCTCTTCGAGTTTCCCCCTTCTTTGCAAACTCTAGCCGAAATCCCCGATTCAATCTCTCACTTCCTTCTCCATCCGAATCCTCTCGTTCAAATCCCCACTCTGAGGCATTTGTCTCCAACCTCCAGGAAATCCACAACTCCATCTCCTTCCACTTCCATTGTGCTCAGGAATCTCACAAAACATTTGCTAATGTCCATTATCAGGATTGTCCCCCTTGTAGTATCGGGGATAAAGTTTGGCTCCTCAGGCGAAATATCTCCACCACCAGGCCATGTCCCAAACTTGATTTCAAACGCCTCAGTCCTTTTCCTATCACTGTCATCATTAATCCTATCACTTATCACCTTGCACTTCCCTCTTCATATCAAATTCACCCTATTTTTCATTCCTCTCTCCTTGAGCCTTATATTCCCAATCCTATTCCAAATCGGGTCATTCCTCCACCTCCACTAGTGTAGCTCAAGGATGGGTTTGAGTATGAGGTTCAGGACAGATCTCATGGTCTAAATTCTACTATCTGGTAGACTGGAAGGGTTACGGACCTGAGGAACGCACTTGGGAACCTATGGACAACTTGATTCATTCTCCTGACCTTGTTCAAGACTTCCACCACCACTATCCTTCTCAACCCAGTCCTCATTTTTTTCATTCTCCATCTCCCACCCCTCGCCGCCCCTCTCATCCTCCTCTTCGTCCTCATTCACATCCTCGTTTCACTCGTTCTTGAGGAGGGGGTGCTGTCAGGAATCCCCCAATTCTTGCCACATTCCTGACTCTCATTGGATTCCTGACCCGCAGACCACATTCCTGACTCTCAAGACACTTCCCTATTCCTAACTCTCTGATTTCCCGTACAATTCTTGAGTCTCGAACCACATTCTTGATGATGACATGGCACCTCCTCGACCTCAGCTATATTTAGGCCATCCTCGATCCAAGAGTGATGGAGCTTCATCAACCTATAGTATATATAGGTTAGCCTTGTTCCATTTCTCCACATTCTGAATCAACACCAGTTTAATGCCTCTTCCTCATTTCCATTAGTTTTTCTTTTTGTCTTCTGCATTTTCCAGTCATGATCTTGTTGGGGGTCTTGACACTCACCACAAAGATCACTGTGATCTCAAGTAGTGGATGTGAGGCTCTTTGTTTCGAAGCTCGTCTCCATGATCTCTTCCTTCCCTGTCTGGAAATACGACAATTCAATCAATCACACACACAAAAAAAAAACACAATTGCTACCAAGGTTGGTCCCAATTGTTCCAAATGACGACCGGCCAACTGGCTGACCATGATTATTGACTGGCCATGAAAGTGTTAAATGGCCGAACGGTTCACAAATTTTTTTTGATAAAAGAACAAACATTCTTAGTAAAACCACATTAATAAAAGTAGGAAAACCAAAGCATTAGATCAAACCAAACCAAACCAAAGCATTAGGCCAAACCAAACCAACTCAACCAAGGGGACGAGCTTAGAAGAATCAGTGGGAAAAGAAGACTTATGATAAGAAGAGCCAACATCGAAGGATCAAAAAGCAATGTCGCTATGAACACTTGGCTGCCACAAACTAGTTATCCCTATGGTAACTTTTTTGACACCTCTAGTTTCAAAGTTGGAAACACTAAAGGATAATTGAAGCTAGAGGTGATGCCTCCACTCGAGAAGTCCAAACTAAAGAGTTTACAACTTATTGTGCCTCTTCCTGAAGCTAGAGGTGTCAAAAAAGTTTCCACAAGGATAACTGGCTTATGGCAGCCAAGCATTTATAGCAATGTTGCTTTTTGATCCTTCGATGTCAATTCTTCTTATCATTGTGAAGCAGAATTTACCAAGTGTTGGATTGTTCACCCACCAATAGGGAACGTGAGCTGGATTTAGATCATCATGAGACAAGTTAGTTTTAACCTATTGATGAACTGTGCCGCAATAGTAATTCAACTTAGTACGAGAGGAACCATTGATTTGCATAATTGGTAATTGCACTTGGTAGAAAAGTCAATAGCATGAAGCTACCATGTGTGGGATTATGACTGAACGCCTTTAAGTCAGAATCTGTGCTAGATGCGGTACTCTCTACCTCCTCAACTGTTACCTGATTTTTTAATAGGGTCTTTTATTTACCAACGAAACACTAAAAATTGAGCATAGCCCAAAACCAGCAAAGAGCTTTTACATAGGGGGACCTACTATAGAAGTATGTCTATAAAAAGGGATTCTAAACATGTTGGCTAGAATTGTCTTATTGAATAGAAAATAATTACTACTCATCATACATTTTTCCATAATAATTACATTTCCAATGTATAGCTCCTTTGCCGGAAGCATAAGAGTGAGTTTGGCAATATGGGACCATGCCTAATCAGGCGCCATTGTTTAATTGTGCCAGAATTGCTAAAATTGCTAGAATCAAATTTGTGAAATCATAATTTCCATTTTAGGGCAAAAATTATAATTCAAGCAGCAATTTGCAAGGCCTCAGCGAGCTGCTCCACACTTAATCGGAAGCGGAGGCTGACCGACTAGAGAGTGTCACTCTATAGAGCTCAGCAGCTCCTATAGCCCTCTTGGTTGGATTCAATGTTGCTGGGCTGGGCATTTGTGGATGGATGGATTGCTCCATAGTAGCAGGAGAACCAGCAAAGTGGTGGAGATGCAGTGGCAATGGCAATAGCCGTAGCAGCATCGGAAATCTAGCCCCTGCGAGTGCGATCGCCATTATAATTGCCAAACAGAATCACTAAATGGAGCTGTCCGACCACATTCGGCTGACTGCATTCAGCAGCGGTCGGGATTCCAGCCGAACCCGGTTGGGACCAACAATCAGTCAACCAACCGCATTCGATTGTTGGTCCTGACCACATTCAATTGAACACATAGAAGCTGTGTGCGTACCGAGCTCTACAGGGCAACACTCTCTAATCGGTCGGCCTCCACTTTCAATTGAGCGTGGAGCAGCTCGCTGAGGCCTCACAAATCGCCCAGTCCACGACACTTGAACCTATTTCGATCCATCGCCACATGGGCAACTTGACAAATTTATCATATTTGAACTTGGAAGGCTGTTGGAAACTCAAGTCTTTCCCTGTGGATGCTTTGCTCAAACTCACCAAGCTGGTCTACTTAAACCGAAGGGGATGTCGCATCATCGGCTTTTCAAACATAAGAAATGCTTAAACAGGAGGTTTGGAAGACTCTATCTGGATGGGATGTTTCATACTCGCTACATCCCGCTCTACTGTCCAGGCTAGAAAGGAAAGAGAATTACTTGCGGTGATGCTCATCCTGAAGCTCACAGCTCCAGCCTGAGATCCCCTCCGTTGTCGCCTGGAATCACCAAAATATTTTTCGATCAAGAAAAACACGCATCGATCCATCGCCACATGGCTGCCGATGCCTGTGAGCAGCGCTAGACAAGAAAGCTCACCTTGGCAAATTGTCGTCCGCCATTGCATCGCAAGAAACCCTAGCGCAATGGAATGGAGAGGAGAGCGACGCGTTCTTGTGAATTGCCGCTCACCACTCGCTCAAAATATTTGAAGGGCTACTGACGTGGACTTTGCTTTTCAAAATGGTTCCCATTCTAGGAGGGCCGTTAGATGGACGGCTTGGATACAGCTATTGTCCGTAAGGAAGGAGGGCCGTTCGATGGACGGCTGGAACGTTAGATGGATGTACGTCGGATATCATAATTGGATAATAGAGTTTATTAAGTAATAAAGTTTAGCTAATTAATAGAATTATTAATTCGATCAGATGAATTTACACATCACTACACGAATGATCTCGTTCAACCCCGAGGGAGAGAAGTAGACGGCCGAGAAGCGAGCAAGAGTTATGCCTTGCGTGAGTTTTCCGTGTCCCCCACACGAAAACGCCGCTAACTCGGAGCTTGGCTCGTCGATCGGCCTGTGTCCGAAGAAGCAGATCTTCTCCCCGCCATTAAACACGGCCGCAAACTCGTAGAGCAGCTCGGGAGAGCCGTAGTGATTCACAACCGTGTACGTCCCTTGAGCTCTTCCAATCTCGGTCGAGTTGTAGTCGGGGTGAATGGTGATCTTGTCGTCCATCACCAGAATCGCTCCAAAGTTATTGGCGAACAACTCGGCCGGCCTGGCGATCAAGTAAGCGCTGGCTTCCATCCCGGCCTCGGTCCCGTTGAGGATGTCGTGGATGTAGAACTCGCGACAGTCGTGGAGGCCGTTGTCCTGGTCGCTGACGCTGGAGTTTCCCGCGGTTTGATCGTCCGAGGTGGTGGCGGCGAGGCGGAGACGCGCTGCTGCGAGATGGCTGAGAGCTGATGATCCGGCTTTGCTCGAGAGCGTGACGAGTGCGAGCAGCGCGAGAGTGATGTAGCGGTGATCCATTGTTTTTCTTTTCGCGAGAAGCTTGCTGGAAAAGGAGATTAAATAGCTCAAGCCACGATCATGCAGCGTACGTGTTATGAGCAAAAGACGTTACGAGAAAAAAAGAACACGAAAACAAACGCAAGAAGCATGCATTGAAATGGTAGCTACGTACCAGAGCTTCTCTCTCCTTTTTCCCTGAATTTGAGCTCGGTAAGACCTGGCTGTGCGTTCTAGCTTCTCTCGGCCAGCCGGTTCCCTATAGTTCTAAGCCGGGAGTAGACTTTGCCTGCCGGGGATCCCAAAATGAGACTGCACAGCGCGTCTCTGGCGATTCTGATGTTGGCAAACGCTCCCAGGATGTGAATTCTCGAGTCAGCGATGACTATTCTTGTTCGTGTCGAGTTCTCGATGGCGAACTTTGTCTTGCCGCCTTTGCCGGAGAGCCTGCCGATTGCTCGCGAAAGGTGGTCGCCTTTGAGCGACTTTACGTCCTTGACCTCGAACGAGTCCACGTATAAGTCGTCGAGGCGGAGGAGCGCGATGGCGTCGGCGATGTCGAAGCCCAGGAGGAAAGCGTGGATGAAATCGGCGCTCTTTTGGAGGGCACTTGTGTCTGGAGTGTCTCTCTTCGTCTTGAGTTCCACTTTGCGAGTCTGCAAAAGAGAAAACATCGGAGAGTTCTTTCAAATCTCATCTTCTTGTCTAGTAAAAAATCGAAGCCGCAATCCACTCGGACACGAACGATATGGAAATGGTTTGCAAAGAAACAAGCAATGAAGCACTAGAAGCAATCCACTCGGGCACCGAAAAGAAGGCCAAAGAAAGAAAAAACTATCGACCGATCAAAACAAGTTCCAAGGAAACTCTTTGCAAGCAATGAAGCAAATCTTCCTAAAGGAGAGAATGCGCTTACCTTAAGATTCATCCGAAGGTCGATTTTCATCTGCTCCACCACGGGCGTGTAAATGTCTAGCCAGTGCTTCTTGAGTGGCGTGTACCTGTGCGAAGGAACCGCAATTCTTCTAAACTGGACCTTCCCTCCCTGCATCTCGTGAGCTGATAGCGGCTCGAATTTCACCTTCATTGGAGGTAGATCCGGCTCTCCAGCCGCTGGCGCCGGGGCAGCATCCACCTCCATCGCCATCGCCGCCATAAGAACCCTAAAACTTGGGCAAATGAATTTTAGGGTAAATGGCGCTTCCTTGGGAATGGATACTGGACAAACTCGCGCGGCAGCCCGATGTCTCCACCGAGACGCTGCGAGGTAATCACTGCGCGATCTTCTTTCTCGCGTCGCTCACGCTCTCGGATTCTAGAGCTCGCAGTGTACGTTCCCAATGCTGCCGCGATTCCATCGCTGTGCAAGGGCCTGGCGCTGCGGCAGCTCCAAGAGATGCTAGTCTCGGAAGAGATTTTGGATCGAGATTGCGGCGCAGAGGAGCTTATCTTGGCGCTGGCGTCCCCCGACGAAGAAGTTAGCGGCATGCTTCAACTGGCAAGTGATTTTTTTTTTTCGTTCGTTCCTTCATTTCTTCTTTTTGTTTTCGTTCTTCCTCCCAAAGCTCACGCTCGTTTCTACCTAGATTGGTGATGCCAATTCCAGGACCGAGTTGTTCCGGTTCGTCCAAAGGAAAAGGCAAGGCTTGGAAGCTCCTGTTCTAGACAAGGTGATTTTTTGGCTTCGTGAATTCTTGGGATGTTCTTAGCAAACTTTGGGATCCTTTTCTTATCTTTCTCCTCCATAGATTGCTGATGACTATACGAATGGGCTTTACCCGCCTGTAGCAAGGTCGTTGGAGAAGCAGCAGCAGCAGCAGCAAAGAGGCATGCCTCCAGTCGACGAAGAAAACGAGCAAAACGATGGGGTACCACCGGAACGTTTGTCTCCGAGGCATATGTCCGTCGGGAGTGAGGACACCACAGTGGTGATTGACGGATCCCCGGACAAGGCATTCAAATCTCCCCCACGAAGAGGAAGCATCGATGTAAGTCTTTTCTTTTTATCATCTCTTGGAGCTGCAACCTGTAAACTTTCAGGAAGTGAGTTGTGAAGGTGAGAAGAATAGTGTGGAGAAAAATGGGACAGAGGATCGCGCTGCACCCTCGGCTCCGCCAGTGCCAGAAAAGCACGCAAAATTTCAGGAAGGGAGTTGCGAAGGTGAGAAGAACAGTGTGGAGGAAAGGGGGACAGAGAATCACGCTACACCGTCGGCTCCGCCAGAAAAGCAGCCTTTCGAAGCTCCTAAGATCATTCACAGTGGGAATGTCAGCACACGCAGGTCGAAGAGGAGGATGCTAATTGAGGACGACGATGAACTATCCCTTTCAGACGTTAAGCCGAAGCTCAAACAAAGAAAGGGGATGCATGAGGTAGAAGTTATAAACTTGGACTCGGACGATGACCGAGAGGGCTCAAAGGTGGTCGAGAAAGGTAGGCCTGCTGAAAATGGCCTTGAAGAAGACGAGGATGGCCGTGAAGGCTCGAAGGCAGTGGATGAAGATGATCCTGAGGGCCCGAAAACAGTCGACAAGAATGGTCGTGAAAGTTTGGAGACAGGAGAGAAGAACATTGAAGACGGTCGCGCTAAAGACTCGGACAAATGCTACATGTGCGAGCTGCGAGGCAAACTAGTCCGCTGTGACGACTGCCCGATTGCTCTTCATCCAAAGTGCATGGCAAGAGAGCAGATTCGTGAAGGAGAACGCTGGTCCTGTCCGAAGTGTGTGTACAAGAAAGCCATGGAAAAGCTTGCCAAGGCACAGTTAGAAGCTGACCGGGCTAAAGAAGAGCTTGAAAGCTTGACAGCATCGTACCAAGTACTTAAGCAAGTAGAAGACAAGGAAAAGGAGAAACTGGTGGAACATCAAGTTCAACTCAAAGTTGAGGAACCGTCGGGCTCGAAAGATGAAGCTCACGCACGGAAACACCGTGCGAGAAGCAGCAGCTCGGATGAAGAAGATGACGAGGACGATGACGACAGTGATTATCCACGAAAAACGAATTCCAAGTAAACTATGCTTTCGCTTCACTTTTTTTTCCTATTCTTTAACATGCTTCGTGCAGTGGAAGAGCATCGATTCCTAATGTCCGTCGCAAGAAGATGGTATGGAACTCACTGGAAGAAGAAACACTCAGGGTATTCAAAACGATGAGATATTTATTCTTTGTAACGTTTGATACTGTTTCCAGAAAGGCTATCAGCAGTACGGCTCCAGGTGGACAACGATACTTCAATTCGGCATGGGAAAGTTTCATCCCAGTAGAACAGGCCAAGATCTCAAGGACAAGTGGCGGAACATGAAAAAGAAGAGAGCGTAACTTATTTCTCCGGCTGAGCTGAGCTACACGTTGCCAAGTTTGCAAACCTCCGAGAAGTCGAGAGGGGGATCCAGGTACTTCCCAGTGAGCAGGGCCTTGGACAGGTGCTCGTAGAAAGCTTCGGTAAAGTGGATGCCATCCCAGCTGACGAACTCGGACGGCTTCAGAGTGGTGCTCTCGGGTTGGAAGTCTTTGCCACAGAGCTTGGTTGAGTTGAAGTTGTAAGCCCCGCCAGTTCCACAGCAAGCCGAGGTCTTGGTTTCGTTTCTAAAGCCTGCTCGACGTGATCATCTTAGACTTGCTCGAAGTGACAGAGAAACGTACCAAAGTCGGTGGGCCTGTCCATTACGTCTAGAGTGAACTTGAAGGCATCAGCATAGAGGAGGAGGGTGTTCTTGAGCTTGGAACTCAAATCCTGGACAAGCTTGTAGAGGGAGCGATTGAAGGCCTCGGCAACTTCGTTAAGAGGTGACAGGCATCCTCGCGAGTCCTTGGGCAGGTCTCCAAACACGCTAAGTATCAAAGGCATGCATCCGTGAGGGAAAGAATTCAGGACCAGGATTTGGCTCGCACCGCTATCGGACAGTGTCTGTTATCATCCGAGGGAGTCAAGAGCTTTTTGTGGTGTCAAAGGAAAGACGTACCTGGATAGCGTGAGAAATCGCTTGGACGACCTGTGGAACGATCACCACTGTTACGTTGCCGGGGTCCATTAGCTTCCGGATGTAAGCACCGAAGATATCATTGGTGCCGACAACGACGACGTGTAGTACACTGCGAAGTTTTCGAGGAAGCTTGGTTTTTCTATCTGGCAGAGATGGAAAGATGAAACCAAGCTCGAGAGAACAGGATCCTACCATGGTGATGGTGAGGCTTTCCATACGCATCCTTGACGAAGCGAAGGTATTGATCGACTTGGACAGGGAGATAGAATGGGACGACGTAACTCGTGTTCAAAGCCGTGGCTCCAGACACCGCAAAGACGATCCCGTGCTCGTAGTTTGAGTTGAGGCTCTGGAGTATAGGACCGGGCGAGCTCTTGTGCCGGAAAGCTTGAGCTGCCAAAGAAGAGATTGGGAAGGAAGAACTAAGTATCAGCAATGGCAAGAACAGGAAAAAGCTCTAGTTCTTACCGAAGAAATCAGTCACCAGGCGACCATCAGAATATCGATTCGAAGGCTTTCCAAAGTGTGTCATTCCATATGGTAGATACTCGGCCGCGCTAATGAATGGAGATGCCGCTTGGGCGTTTCCAGTGTCTGCGAAAGAATCTCCAAACCAGAAGACTGCGCTTGGACAGTGCTGCAAAGGTGGTGATCGAGGAGAAGACGAAAAAGCCCTCGCTGTGGAGGATACGATGGAAGCCGCGAGTATCACCAAGAACACCTCCATTGGAGTTTTTGGGAGCTTTGACGGCCCAGATTTGGTGGTTTCCCCCTCAAATCAAAAGCATATACGTGCTCAAGGCAAAAGGCAAGGATTTGGCCACGATGTACTTCTTATGTATGGTCTGAAGCTTTAGCGCAACTTGGTTCTTACACCCTTTGCGATGTGCACGTTACCAAGCCCTGTGGAGCCCAAGAACAGCCCTTTCGAGCTTGCCTTCAGAGCCAAAGCCTTCTACGAGCAGTTATCCATGAGGAAGTTTTTGTATGCTCAAATGATTAAGTTCATTGTGAAGAGCAAAGTTGACTTTGACAATGTGCCACTGATGACATAAAAGAGAGTGAAGTACGAAAGTATGGAACACGAGAACATTAAAATCTACTTCTTGTTTATGGTAAGTGATGTTAGGTCATGATATTTTGAGTGATCTTAGATATAAAAGTGATGTCACTTGTCATGGGAAATAAAGGGAAGTATTTTTATTAATTTTTTTTAAAAAATTATGCATTTATAATGTTGAAATTATTATAAATTGGAAGCTTCAAATTGAATTTAATGTTTAACAGATGGTCACTATCACTTAGTAGTATTTAAAGAATGTTGTTTTAGTGGTAGATATTAGGTTTAGAATGCATGTCTGGATTAACACATAAGAAAAAATAAAACAATCCAATTACGTGTTTTGAGCAGCCATATAATAAAAAGAAGACCAAAGTTCCTCATTGATGATTTATTGGTAGCTCAGAAGCCACTCTCATCACCACCTAAAAGGGGAGCCCTTTGACTGTGTGGTTGCTAATATCTGCCTTGTGATTTATCATTTCCTGCTTCAAATGATCATTGATTGCTGAATTGGTCGAGAATGCTAAGGAGAGCTCAAGGAACCCTAATTTGGTTTGAAAAACAATCACGAATATTTCATTATACCTCTTAAGTATTATTGATTATAAATGAATTAGAGAGCCGTTAGATTGAAGGATATTGGATATTCTGGGCCCCTTTTTCTAAAGTAAATAAAAAAATTGAATATATATAATATCTTCATGCAAGTAGCATCGGCATCCAAGGAAAAATTAGAAGATGACTTCCTGATAATACTCAATTCTTGTTTTTGCATGCAAAGAAAAACCTGAAGACTCAAAAGAGAAAAACTATAGTAGACCCAAACCAGAGGCACATAACCCTAAGTGAGAGTAAGATGCTTCCTGCCTAATAGTCCTACAACAAAAAAGTCCCTCAAGAACATCAAGAACATAGATTTGAGAGACATGCTAAAAATTCCTTTCCTCTTCCATTTTTGGTTCAATTGATTTTATAGTCCTTTTTCATTAAAGAAATTAAGCCACATTCACAACTTGCGCACACAACCTTAGTTCTCCATGAAGCACACAGCGTGCCTTCACTTAGCTAGAATTTGACCTCCAGCAATTCTTTCCAGCCGATCTTTTGACAGTGGGCAAATAGATCACGTAGAGCAGTAGTCGCACAACTAGTAGTGAGATCGTTACTCTCAGTAGGCAAGCAAACTTCAACATGGTGGCTTGCTTGCACTTTGGGGCCTTGGTGTGGTTTTTCTTTCACTGCCACTGTGTGCTGCAACCCTCAGGTCCTGGTGTTCTCGGATCCAGCACTAGAGTAACTGGCACCACGATTTCTGATTTCCAAAACTCCCTATCTCCAAGCACAGTTGGAGCATCCTTGCTACTGCTCCAAGCTCGCATGCGTGGCCTAGAGCTCGTGGGACCGGAAAAAGCCATCTAACTAAAAGTCCTATTTTGGAGCTGAAAGGTAGAGTCTCAATGAGAAGTTGCCACCTTTCATTTTGAATGAGCTAGATTTCATTTTAATTTGAAGGGCTATCATTGCTTCTCTTAATGTTTTAGTGTATTATATTTTATCAATATTTATACCTTACCTTTCAAACATTGAATTTTGGAAAAATTTGTCTTATCGGCCGTACAGCCGCCCATCCCAGGAATTCCCACTCTCAGGCTCATGGCACTTGATCTTGGTAACAAAGGCGAGATCCCTTGGGCTGCCCAAGATCCCCAAGATCAAGCACCTGGGCCAAAGACTTTTTATCAAACAATATGTAGACAACTACACATTTCAAAAGACAGTGTTAGCATTGCCTTTTCCTACTCTCCAGCTCATCCACTCTCCAATTGATTTCCTCATGCCCAGTTGTTCCCCGAACAACATAGACAAAACCTTCTTAAGCCTTGCATAGAGCTCTCCCAATATCACCCAGGGCTGTTAGTGGCCACATGACCTGCTAGTGCTGCCTTTGAAGAAACAAGCTCTTTCGAAATGTCAGTGGCATGCAGGACAATCTCATACTCGAAAACATGCCCCATGCCATGGTTCTTCACTGTTGCTGATTTCGCTCCAAATGTTGATCATTCAAAATTTGTTGGTGTCGCCATTCAGCACTGTAGAATGCTTTGTCACCTCAACAACCCGGTAGCAACTTCACCAAACCATAGAGGTTTTTACTTGTTTTTTTCCTGGATGGATTTCACATGCTTGATCTTGCATGTGTTTACTTCACAGATCTAATGCCAGCACTAGCTCGATTCGAAGCTTGCCTCCAGCTAATGCATGATGGCAAGCTCAAGCTTAAACCAAGCAAGAGCATTCAAAGCAAGAACAAGGGAGAACCAGAGGCCACTTGTTCTTCCAAACGTGACGAAGTCGTTGCCAAGGCAGGCCTCGCATTGCCAAACCAGGCACACACAACTAGATACGAACTTTGCCACCTTGGATTGTAATATTATCAAGCTTTCCACTTTGTCCAAGGTAAAATTTCTAGCAATCAATGCCACAAAGCAAATCAATGCCACTCTTGAGCCACAGGAAATTGCTGCAGCAGTCAACTTGCAATCATTGCCCTTTCAATTGAGCATATTGATCAACCAGCTGAACCCATTATGTTTATAAGATCAGAGATGGTGGATTAGGGCTTGTGAGGTATAAGATCCTGGAAAGCAATGGGAGTGAGGGTTATGCTGGGCCTCACCCCAGATAGCATTTCTTGGGCTTAAAAGCATATGAACTCACTATGGGTTCTTTTGTTTAAATAACAAATGTGTTTCTATCAGTGTGTTCTACTTGGAGTAGAACATCCTGTGTTGGCATCTGCAGTGTGCTAAAAGGCTTGGTCAGATGTGCTGCTTGTTTTGTGTCATGAGGCTACTAGTAGCAAGTAGAGAGCAATTGGGCTGTGTCCGTGAGAGATCAGGAAGCATTGCTAAACTTATGTGTCAAGTATTCCATGTCACATGGCTTGAGTGACAAATTTGTTCATTACACCTTCTGAGACAGTACAAGTGACACTTGTGATCTTGTTGTTCTCTCTCATGAGATATGGCTTGGATGTAGCATACACATTGCTTACCATATATTATAATTCATCTGCAAATCACTATACAATAAGAATATACATAAAAAAACACTGATTATACCACAGTGTACATCTTGGGTTTTGATCCATCAAGACTCACAGCAGAGGAGGAAGGAGATGGCACTAGAATTGGATTTATTCCAGGGCATGAAAGCTAAGATTGGTCATTAGACTATTGTGGTAGTTTAGGATCTTGGTAGCATGTTGCATATGTAAGTTTGAATATCAAAAGATATTTGTAAGTTAATCTTATGGACATTCTCTCTTTATTACCACAATGGCAGAATGTTGGTATTGTTAATTTTTTTCATGGTCTCCACTTAAGTTAGTTGAGAAACTAGTCATCGTGAGTATAATGACATAATTCCTAAATACTATTAGTTAAACATATTTGACCTGGCTAAAGAAATTTACTTATTAACTTGCATTTGTTAGTGTTGAAAACCCCTATGATTTTGAGTCAATATTGTTATGTGATAATTTACCATGTCTATTATAGTGGTTGAAGCATGACCAACCACCTAAAATATTAATTTAACTCTATGTCACTCCTTGTTATACATCCAACCTAGGTCTAAACCCAAACTCCATATTGTGCTAATTAATAAGGTACCCACCTCCTCACATTAGGCCATTAATATGCTAATGTAGTTTCAAATGTATAATAAGGATAGTGGTTGAAAGCATGGCCAACTATTTAAAATATTAATTTAGTTTCCATTGGTTGGTTTGGGTTGGTTTGGGTCTAAGCCTAAACTTCATGTTATAAATATAGAGAGCTAATGCCCATAAGATTGAAAGTGTATCAAACCTTTATTTCATAGCACAATAAACTTAGAGTTCAACTCTAAATTCAAGTGTGCTATACAACAAACAATAAAAAAGCTTAATGTTTGATTGCACCCTGTTAGGTGAGATTCTAAGAAAATGATCCGGTTAACTTAGGGTTTTTAAGCCATATGTTCCATTCCAAGTTTTGATTCATTAATAGCCTTTAAAGTTACATAAGTTTTGAGTTCAAGATGATTATAGTTAAAGAATAATTATTGTGTTAGGTATTGAAATAGAATAATTATACTATTTTTTATAAAATTAATTACAGAATAGTAAAAACAATAGAGCATTATAGAAGTTTTTTAAAACTCATACAAAAAAAATATAAGGAAAATAAATTATATTCTTTCATTCTTATATTAAAATAATTTCTAAGTAATTTAAAAAAATTTATTAGTAATTCCAAAGAAATAAAATTTATATGGTAATTGTGTTCTTAATTCAGATAAATAAATAAAATACCTACATTAAAATATTATTACAAAGTATTTAAAGTGTAATCAACTTCTTTATAGTATGAAAGGAGATAAAAAAAAGTCTAATTTTTTTAAAACTAAGCTTAAAACTTTAATTTTCAATATAAAATATTAATTTAGTATTAATAGAATTAATACTTATTTAATATGAAATTAATACCAATCTTAATATTTATATATGTTCATGAAAAGTTATTGGTTGAACGGTTCAGAAAATCATAAAACAATAAAAAGAACATATTCATAAGATCATAAAGATAATTTAAAGTAACTAAATAAATATTAAATTTAATATTTTTAAAATAATAATATTCACTACTTTATTAAAGTATTATTAAAAAATAAATTATAATTAACTTTTACTCTATGTTTTTAAATTTTGTAAAGATGATATATAAAAAGTATTTTTAAAAAATCCTTTACTTTTTAATTTTTTATAATTTACTTATTTGTTATATATAATAATTAGAAGTATAGTAAATTAAGTAAAATCTATGGGCTTTTATTATCCACTCTTCATGTTATTAATACTAAATTTTATTACTATTAATTTTGCTCAAACTTTTGGTCATTGTTGGAACATAAATTTAGAGAAAGTTATGAAGTGTAAATTAGATTATTACAGCTCAAAACATCAAAGAAAGGTAAATATATTTATACACAATAAAACACATGAAAATGATTTTAAGGAAAGAGTAGATCCTAATCCAATATTACAAACTGATAATTTCAAAATGAATTATGATGAGTATCAAGTAATAATTTTTGCTGGTACAGCAAAATATACCACTACAGGTTGGGGTGATTGGTATAATTGGTCTTTTAAAGGTTGTTTCACACATTTTGGGCATACTGTGGAATTTCAGGAATGTCAATAAATTTTTAGAAGAAAAAAGATTTTTAAAATGTAAACATTAATGTGTAATAATAATAATAATGTTTTTCCCTAACAATCACATATATGGATTATTATAACTATCCTCATGCATGATATTTCATGTAACAGTGAGGATAATAATACACATTTTCAACTTTGTAATTTGTAACAGAAAAGATAATATGTTGTTTTGATAGTGCCCATGATGGATGTATAATGAAAGGGTTTTTGAATTTTGTTCATACAACTCTTTAGAAGACTTCACCTTGCTCTTGGTCTACTTAGCTCTTCTTGGTTTCAGTACTCTTGGCCTCTCTTGGCAATAATTTTTGGCTTGATATTTGTTAATCATGTCCTCTTTCTCTTTATGGTTCCTTGTTCCTTCTTGCTCTGTTGTGCTCCTTGCTTGGCGTTAGTGAGCTGATTTATGGCTTGATTGTAGCAGTGATCTTGGCTGATGAACACTTCACCTTGTCAGTTGCAACCTGCTTCTCAAGTTGCATAAGATGTGAAGAGTATATCTTAGTTTGGAATTGGTGACTTGTTCTTGGATCTGTGCTCTCTCTCTCTCTCTCTCTCTCTCTCTCTCTCTCTCTCTCTCTCTCTCTCTCTCTCTCTCTCTCTCTCTCTCTCTCTCTCTCTCTCTCTCTCTCTCTGTGTGTGTGTGTGTGTGTGTGTGTGTGTGTGTGTGTGTGTGTGAGAGAGAGGTTGAGTGGTCAACCACTTGGCTTGCTTGCTTGTTAGACTTCTTTCTTTGCTTGGGGATTTGTCATGCTTTGGCTCTTGATGTAATTCTGACTTTTTCCTTTGCTTGGGAGGGGAATCTGTCCAAGGTGTTGCCAGCTGACTCCGCAATAGGAATTGAAGTGAAGTCCAACGGTTGAGCTACTTGAACTTGTTAGTTTGGCACATGCTGCCTTCTCTCACTGCTTGAGATCCTTGAAGAATGCTCTTCTCTTTGTTTCTTTTGTCTTGCCATACTGCCAAGGTTGCCGTACTTGCGGCAAAACTTCTTGAGCTGGTCCATGGTCATAACGATGCCGAATTGCTGCCTCGGGTTGTCGAGGCTTTTGTCACGATGGAGATAACCTTATAGGCGGAGTTGCATCGTGGAGAATGGGGAGAAAGGACAGATGTGGCTCCCGATGCTCCAGCGACGAGGTTTGTGAGAGGCACGCGGGCTTGCTTGGTCTTGTTGTGGTGCCAATGAGTATTGGAGCTTGCTCTTGAGACCGAGGATGAGGGTTGATTTGTGGGGCGCAAGCTCTTCTCGTTCTTTGTGGGTTTGTGCACTTGACTGTCTTTCCCATGGGCGTCTTGCTTGCTCTTGTGTCGATCTTGCAAAGCTTGCAAAGCTTCTTGTCTTGTCACAGGTCGGAAAAAAGTGAGGAGCTTTGGTTTAAAGTTCCAGCTATGCGTTACAGAGATGGGGTCTTCATCGTGGAGGAAGGGGTTTTCGCCCACACATATGGAATAACAATCCCAGAAGTTGAGGCATGTGGCTTCCCATTGAATTGATTGCCGTTTTCATTGGGTGGTGCCAGGTAACATGCTGTGCGGTACTTTGTGAGCGAGGACAAAATAAGTCTAGCTTACTCTTGCGTAAAGTTGCTCCTTGGTAGTTCTGCATTCACGAGAGCTGTACACTTGATGCGACTGACCCGTGACATGGCGGCTTTTTGAATTTTTGGAGCAGTTGGGATTTCAGCTATGGCGTAGCGGCTGACCGAAGAAGCTGTTGTCTTGTGACGGCTGGCCGAGAAGCTGAAGTGCTCAAACACGAGAAGCTAGGAGGAGAGTGTGCTGAGAAGTGATAAAGCAGGGTCTTGCGTCGCATGGTTGAGGGAGTTCAAACGGGCTAGCTCAAGGACGGGTGTGGAAGCTGAAGCGGGCTCTAGAGGAAGTGTTGCAGCTGGCCATGGAAGTTGAAGCGTGCTTGGAGCTGGCGGAACAGGCGACACGGGGTCTTGACACTCTGTCGAGGTCTGCATGGAAGCCGAAGCGTGCTTGGAGCTGGTGAGAAACAAGCGAGCAGGGTCTTGACACTCTGTCGAGATCTAAGTGGAAGCAGAAGCGTGCTTGGAGCTGGCCTTGACGCTCCATGATCGCCATGGAAGCCGAAGCATTCACGAGCGAGCAGAGTCTTTACACTCTCTCGATCTTGGTACCCCGTTACCACCTTTGGTATATTGTTCTCGTGACGCAAAAATAGGTTTAAGAAAGACGTGAAGCTCTCGTGCCCACTCCACACCTCTTTGACCAACCGCAACCTTGCGCCCCAGGCGAGACAACAGCCGCTCCACCCGCGTGTGCCCATCGTGCCTCTTATCGACCAGCTCCCATCCTCGCCGAGAAGTGCCCTCGAAGCGCTGGATGAAGAAGGCGAGCTCAGATCAGCGTGGAGCACCGATTGCACGAACAGCATCGGGCGGAAACTCAGGATCTTCTGGAAGAAGAGCCTGCGCGGGCTGGCTGTCGATGATCCCGTCCCCGTGGATGTGCTGCATCCTCATCCGGCAATTCACCAGGAGGAGCTCGTTGAAGTGATGGTACCTGGGCTGCACGCTCTCCCACGCGCTGGTGCCGATGGGATGGAACTCGACATGATCTTGCGCTGGCTCCCGGTCAGCTCTAAGTTGACCAAGTCGGCAAAGTCAACGCCCGTGATCTTGAGCCCCTG
>NW_003314266.1:3003964-3096603 GCF_000143415.4 Selaginella moellendorffii | reverse complement strand
CTCCATGGCGCTCAGCCTGGGTGATGCTCTGCCGGGACGTGAGCTCCTGGTGCATCGAGGCGTGGAGCGGGGCGCCGAGACGAGCGCGAGCGCCACTCGATCTGTTTGGCGCTGCGAGGAGGCCACGGGGCACCAGCTCCTGGGCTTCGAGGATTTTGTTAGCGCCGCCCGCGCGGGCGCAGTCCATGATGCGAGCTGGAGGAGCTGCTGGAAGAGTTGGAGGAAATGGAGGAGGGAGTCGTGGGGAGGCGAGAGAGGAAGGGGATGGGGGATTGATTCAAGAGAAGAAGAATCGTGATGGTGATGATGTGATTTCTTTAAGCTCGCTCATCACTACCTGGAAAGAGGGTTGATTCTGCAAGAGCTCCTCGTCGTCTTCACCACCATTGCGATCGCTGTGGTAAGCAAGGCGGGATTGATCGGCTCCACGCTCGTCCTGCAACTCGCCGGGACGGGCTGCAGTGAAACCTGTCGAACGCGGCCTTGAGGTGCACCCATAGTTCTGCATCCATATTTTCACATTCGCTGTTTTCTGGTTGTGGTTCTTCCTTAGCATTCTTTGCTCGGACTTTGGCCTCACTTAACATAACTTGTATCGGAGCAATCCAATGAGATATGCTGTATAAATCACAAGGTCGTCTTTCGAAACATCTCTCTTTTTCGGCCAGTGATAGCTGTGGACTCAAACACAAGACGCACTTCCGAAACACACGAAGAGAAGAAATCAAACGACCTAGAATGGAGCTACACTGTGGCCAAACCAATTTAACATTGACAAAAGGTGGCGGTGCTCCTAACTTTAATAGAACTATCAATACGAAAATAAAAAACAGGGACCAGTTGAACTGGCATTTGATTTTTTCGGCCCATTCTCATCTATAAATGTTTTGAATCCAATTCCACCATAGTGGAAAAGAAATGCATCGCTTACTCTTGCTCCTGTCCTTGTCCTCCTCACAGGTCAGTGCTCTTTAGTGCTTCCTTTGTACTAATTGATGATAGCAGCAAGCGCCTCCGAGAGCTTTCTCCGTGACTTTGGCAGCACGGCGTCCACCGCCGCTACCTGAATCACATCGCTACCCCAAAGATCCCCACTTCGAGTTTGACATCATCAATGCCACCGAAGCTGGAACACCAGAGAGCGCAAAAGTTAGTAGCACCGGCAACGCCAACTTCACCCTTCGGTACCTTGTTCGCCATGGACGACAAAGTGACACTCCACCCCAGCTACAACTCGAGCGAGTCCGGCCGGGTCCAAGGAACTTACACCGTCGTCAGTAACTCGGGTACCTCGCCAGTCCTGTTTTACCAGATGGCTGTGGTGCTCCCCCGCGGGAAGCTCTGCTTCTTCGGTCACAGGCCTTTACTCCAAGCCCAGGCCGAGCTCTCAGTCTTTGCGTGTGGAGGACGCTTCAAGCACGGCAACGCTCTGGCTCGAGTCACAACCCGTTTATATCTCTCCATCTGGCCTCAACGAAGTCATGCTCTTCCAGGTCCCCACTTCTCTGCTTAGTCGTCACGATTAGTATAATACAAATTGCTCAGCACTTGCCTTGTAATCCATTTGCGTCTCACGTGAAAACGCCAGTCGCAGCTTGAGCGGCCGTTTGCACAGTACCCCCTGTAGCAAAAAAAAAAATCTCTGCTGTAAGTAGTACCTGCTCTGTTTCGTAAACATCAAGTAGTACGTACCCAGTCTGTTTCGTGAACAGGGAGAGGAATTGGCTGCTGGCCGGTCACGATTCAATCAACGACAGGATCTAGCACCAAACACTCGAGCTTTCTCCTGTTTAGAAACGAAAGAAACACAACAGTAAGACGTGCATGAGATGTGCAACGAAGGCATCACGTCGCTAACTGTTTGAAAGGAGAAGAGGTCAAAATGGATCTTACGCCTTACGAATGATGAACAGGTTTGTTCCAAACATGATTCGTCCAGATAATGCGTGTCGTCCTTCGGTGTGGTGGTGCGGATAATTGTTCTTGTCCCTGCGCAAACTAGAAATGGTGAGTGTGATGATCAATTAGCACAAAGGAAACATACCGGTACTTCTTTTTGCGATCTCGCAACGTTCTCCGAGGAAAGAGTGTTTCAACGGATCATACAAGCAGCCCCTTTTCAGTTGTGCATCGTCTTTTGACAGGAGGGACCCTCTAGTGCTTCAGCAATTCAGAGCCTCCACACAACGCTAGTAAGTTCTTCTCCCTCTTCAAAACGTAGCACCGCCTCTATGAAGATCTCTGCTCACTGTTTGGAGTCTTGTTCCTAGAGATAACTTCCACTCCTGTAGCAACGCAAGTATCAGAAGGATGGACGCTTGCAAGGAATGCCCGTACCCCGGATGCCTCTTCTGCCTGATGAAAGAGAATGTAGCTCCCTCCAAGCGTCGCTCCAGTATCGCACAGCTTTTCAAGCAGCTTCCCGAGCGAGACGAGCCCGGACAGGTGATGGCGATAAGTGGTCTCTGGAACGCAGCACTGCTCCGGCCGACCGATGGCGAGTTCATCGAGCTCGGAATTTTCGAGTGCATGGCGGCTCTCATTTTCAAAGGTATCCGGGACCGAAAATGGCTGGCCAGCGACCAAAACATATTCATCCCGTATTATGCCGCTCACATTATCGGCTCTTATACCATGATTGTCGAGGAATTCGCCATCAGAGCTGTGCAAGCCAAAGTTATTCCAGCTTTACTCGAGTTGCTCAAAGGAAAACTTACCTGGGTGGAACAGAGAGTTGCCTTGCGAGCGCTCGGCCATCTAGCAACATACGAGAGTACCTTCAGTTACATCCTCGACCGCAGAGAAATCTTGGACGTAGCGATGAAACTGGCAGCCGATGCTCTGGACATAGTCTACACACAATTCTACCGCTTTGTCGACCGGAGGCTCGAGTATCACCAGGACCTGCTCACCCGAGGACTCGGAGGCGTAGAGATGGAGTCGCGTAAAGCCGAGGAATGGGCGAGTCAGCTCCAGTGCTGGTCACTTCAGCTGATCAACTGCTTTGCTTTCCGGGAAGAGTACCTGGCCGTCGTCTGTGGCAACAAAGAGTTCCTTTGCAAGCTTCTCGGTATGTGGGGAGGCCTGGTGAACGAGAGCTCTCCAGCTGGAATCGGCCTCCTCCGGAGCATCTGCCGTGAAAGCTCTGGCCGAGTCGCTGTAGCTGACTGTCCTGGAGTTGTAAACGGACTTTGCAATGTGGCACGCTCGTCGGACGACTGGCAGTACATGGCTGTCGACTGCCTTGTCTGGCTGGTTCAAGACGTTGCTTCCAGAGACAAGGTGATTATTCTTCCCTTTTTTACCCTCCAATGCTTTCTCTGGCTGCGATTATGACGACACAGTTCTGATTCTGTTTCTTCTTTCCAGGTGCTTGACCAGGCAGCATGCGCGTTAGTGGACCTGACGGAGCTCTCGACAATGTCGGGAGACCAGAAAAAGCTCGGGGACTTGATTGCAACCACCCTGCTACGAAATCCTGCAGAACAGTCACAAGCTTCAGAAACAAGGCTGGCACTCAACGAAGTTGCAGCGGCTCAGCAGAGAATGAAACTCGAGAGAAACGAAGACAAAGACGACTTAAGGATACGAAAGGCTGCTGCGATGCTGTTGCGGCTCGAAGGCAACGCCAGATTTGCATCGGGAGATATACATGGTGCTGCGTGCAAGTATACCGAGGCGCTGGAACTCTGTCCCCTGAAAGCCAGGAAACAGAGAGCTTCCATCTACAGCAACCGTGCACAATGTCATCTCCTGTCTCAAAACAATCAAGCTGCTATAAGCGACTCTACCCGAGCTTTATGCCTCCAAAAAACGCACAGAGACAGTTTGTGGAGACGAGCTCAGGCATACGAGATGGAAGGACTTCCAAAAGAGAGCCTGCTGGACGGCATCATGTACATGATTGAGTGCTCGCAAAAAAAGAACAGGAAAAGCAACGTACCGGACTACATCGAGGCTCTCATAAAGAAACAAATGCGCGCGACTTGGCTCTTCAAAGAGGCATCCCAAAAGTGGGGAGCAATCGAGTATCGGTATCAAAACTGGAATGACAACCAAAGCTCTAGTCATGACGAGTCAGAATGGGAAACAGCTAGCGACGATTCATAACTTGCCCGACTAGACGAAGAGAGAAGGACTTCTTCTCTCCAAACTCCGCGAGATACATGTAAACAGTTTTGTTACTCGAGAAAAATATACAAAATTGGTAAGTATGCTAGCATATATACCTGTGAAGATTTCATGAAAAGCATACATGAAAACTTCTTCTCTCGGGAACTATTGTGTGTCATCTATGGTACATTACAGTCGCTATACATGCTCAGAGTTGTATATACACCTGTATAGCTTGTTCGGTCATTGAAAACAAGCCACATGTATGCTTACTTCAAAATACTGAAAGCTGGATTGTATGTTGCAAGCTGTTGCTGAAGTCCTTGTTCCTTTGGATTTGGAATCTAAGGCGGCTATTCTGTGGAGAAGCTCGAACCTGCAGAGAACGTCTTAGACTATGTCATTCAGTATGATAGTACCTGTCGCTTTAATTCTGCAAACTCGTTGGTATCAACAGATCCATCTGTGTTGGTGTCTAAAAGCCTCAGAAGTTCGGAGGTGTCACCTTTGTCTGCTCCAAGCTGTAAAAGTACATCGTGAAATTCTTCCTTGCTGATAATTCCATCGCTGTTTTTATCGAACATTCTAAAAACGTGATCGGCATTCGGTTCAGACACCGTATCACTTTGAAACCGGCACGCAGCAGTTTTAGCCGCTGCAAGCATAACGGCCTTGAAATTTTCAACCTGAAAAGAGCACCGTTAAATCGCTGAGAAAACAGAATAAAGACTCGACAAACCTGTCGGGGATCCGTAAGGCCTCCTTTGTATAGTGCGTGTGACGAACCTCCAGCGACAGCATGCGCGTGCATAGCCGAAGTTCGGATTTGAAGCTCCATAGGCAAACTCCATGGACCGTATTTTGTCAAGAAAACCGCCAAGTGCAAGCTCGAGTATCCATTTAGCTTCGGCTTTGCAATGTAGTCCTTCATTCTCCCTGGTACTTCTTTCCACATATTGGTGACAATCTTCTGAGCCCTGTAGCAAGCCGCAATGCCAGCTTCCTCTCCAGCACCAGTCTTCGGAAAAAGGATTACCCGAAGACCGAGTATGTCGTAAACTTGGTCGGGCCCCCGGCCATCTCTGAGCAGCTTCTTCATCGTGCTGAATCGACTCTTACGCCTGCCTGTCACCTTCACGGACTCTACCATGCCTTGAAGCACACTGTCAGCCTCTAAGGCAGCCTTCAGTTGCTTTATAGACTCCGCGATAATAGCTTCTCCGTCTCCCCAGTGGCTCTGGAGCCAGTCCTCGACGCACTGGTACGAATCGGGAAACAAAATCCGAAATGCCATGTCTTCCAGTTCCTGAGATAGAGTGCCAAGTCCCAGAGCGTGAGCCAGAGGAGCATAGAGTTGCATGTTTTCCAGAGCCGCCATCTGCTGGCGAAGCCTTGGAAGGCAGTCGACGTGCCGCATCTCGTCCAGGCGAGAAGCAAGCTCCACAACCATAGCCCGGATGTCGTGATAAGCAAGCGAAAAGTCACGAAGCATGTTGGCGTTTTCATCGTCCAGATTGTCTAGACAACAAGCGAGTTGATTCACCCGCAAGGAGTCGTCAAGAAGGTGGAAAGCCCCAGCACCAAGTTCTCGTTGCACATCAGTAAGAGATAGAACCTCTGTCTCCATAGCAACACGGAGAATGCCCGATGCAATAACTTCAGCATCCATCTGCGCGAGAAAAAACAAAACATACTGTAAAACTCCAACAGGAACTTTGCAAAGCCACGGCTTACATGAAGATCAGCGAGCGTGTAAGCGATGGCAAGCGCTCGGGAGAGTTGAAACCTTCCGTCTTTAGAGTATGGAGCGAGCTGTAACGCCGGTAATGCGACTTTCAGCGTGGATAAAAGCAGCTGGGAACCATTGCACTGCAAAATCTCCGGAGACAACCTCTCGGACAAGGTATCCCAAGCGGATAGAAGCTGGAACACTTGAGGAAGCTTGGCAGCGTCGATCGAAAACTCTTCCTCCTTAACTCGACTTCTCTCCGTAGTCTCTTTGTGATCACTCGAGGAGCACCACCTAGAAGCTCCTCCTCCTCCTCCTTTTTTAATACCGGGAAGTGGCTCCCTATCCGGACTAGTGGCACCACAATCTATCCCATCTTGCAAAAAAGCTCTAACGTGCCTCGATGCTCTAGCTCGCTTGCGAAAGTGATGCCCCCACGAGCATGATTGCTTGTACCCCACCAGAAACACTCCCTGGGAAAATTTGGTGCCGAGATGCTGGGATTTCTTCACTAGCCGCGAATGACACGAGAATCTAAGCTCGGGAAAGCTGTGCCCTGAGGAGGAAGTGCACAATGACATACTGCCCGCTTAAACCTGGATCACAGCGCAGGAACAGTGTTAATTCCTGCGCGTGTGGAAATTCCGTGGTGCCGTGGCGCATTTGCGCTGTACTATCTCCTAATCTACAGCACGAATCGATGGGAGCTTACCTCGATCATCCGCGCGCCTGGGAAATCGAGAGATCGCAGTCGCGGCGGTCCCCGCGCGCCCTAAAATCTCACTTAGAGAAGAAAGAATGCCCACCTGGATAGGCATTAAGCAGTACCTTGTGGCTGTCACTCAAACACGTGTACGATATTTTTCCTTTCGCGCGGGAATTCCTTTTTCGTACGGCAGTATCGTTGAACACGGGAGATATATTCCAAGGGTCAATCACAGCCTTTTGGCCAAATCAAGAAAGAAAGATTTTGATGGAAGGAATCACAGGAGGTACGAGCTATGATCTCTCCAAATCAAAACCATATCCCAGGTGAAAATAAAAGTTTTATTTCACGGAGTATTTTAATTTTACTTTGACTACCTTTTTATAAAGTTTAAAGCGAGAACCTTTCAAGGGGCAACGTCTTCTCCCTCGGAGAAATGGCCACGTCCGCCACCATAGCCACCGCCGTACCCGCCATGGCCACGGCCGCCACCGTACCCGCCACCGTACCCACCGCGGCCACCGCCATACCCGCCACCGTACCCTCCACGGCCACCACCGTACCCTCCGCGGCCGCCACCGTATCCACCACCGTAGCCTCCTCGCCCGCCTCCGTATCCCCCGCCATATCCTCCGCGACCGCCGTGGCCGCCACCGTATCCTCCTCGGCCTCCGCCATAGTATCCACCACCTTGAGGCTGGAACACCTCCTCTTCCTCCTCTTGATCACTCACATCGGGAGATTTCTTGGATGGCTGCTTCTCTTCCTCTGCCAGGGAGCGCATCGCAAGAACTCCATCAAGCGCGAGGAGGATAACCAAGAACAATGCGAGAACCGTGATACCACGCTTCATTGCTAAGATCAATGAATCGATAGATTGACGATGAAAAACCCAAGAACCAGGAAGCAAGTGACTAGGGAGAAAACTATGGAAGAACTCGGTGTGTGTGGAGGAAGAAGTTTGGGGTGGCAGTATTTATAGTGAGCATCGCAAACACGAGATAAGGTCGACCTCCTACCGCCACCAAACCTTTTAATTTGCAGGTCATTGAATGCGTGAAGACTTCGTGTCCGAAATATTTGCAATGGAGCGGCAAAAAGTTACAATGTGCTTCTGGAATCTGCAAATAACAAGAGTTTTATCATAGACTCTCTCGGTTCGAAGCAGAGGAGAGTCAATTTTTGCTGGCAGAAAGGCTGACGTTCACGTTTAAAGCTTGATCTTCTCGCCTGTTCAAAGCTCCGTAAGACAGCTGCTCTGCGAGATCGGTCAGGCCATTTAAGACTCAAATCTCTTACGTAGTACTGAAAAACGAACTTGATCTAAGCATTTAAACCAACCTTGTATAAACATGTTTATAAGTTATATTCTTAAACTCTAAAATGAGGTTCATTCCATAGTTACATTAATTTCTTTATCATCTAATAAACACCAACCGTGGACAACCTCTTTGTGAAGTGGTACACCATCAATATCTCTGCACTATTTTCCTGAAGCAGCCTGACCAGGGTTCCAAAACAAATTGTAATTGGAGGTAAATTTGCCCATTTGAGAGGGGAGCTTTCTGAGGAATCGTTAGCAGCCTACAGGTTGTAAATGCAGACTGACTGGACAGTGAGGCCGCAGCGGCAAACGCTTGCAGGAAGTTCCAACCAATTGTGATGCTTGAGGTGGAAAGCTACGGGCTGATTCAGAATTCCTGCGTTTATCACTACCAGATCACCGCCCTGAAGAGGCGAATCAGCAACGCGTTGTGAAGTTTAAGTCCCATAATCTGCAAACTGGCCGCTGCTTGCCCACGCTACCGGCTTCCACTCACGTCCACCTTCTTCCAGCTCCAGCAATACAATACCATATGGACCTGTTTCATTATTTTGGCACTGGCCAACCACCATCACCTTGGCGGAAGGGATCCGCCCTGAAGTAAGAGTATCCTTGTGGCAGTGGTAAGTCGTCCCAAGCTCCCTGGAAATGGCATTCCGGTCCATGTTTCAGAGCCAATATCACAAGCCTGCAACTTGCTATCCTGGAAGCTCCATGCCCAGTCAACATGCCACTATAGGCTGAAGAATTCCAGACTCTGGAGTTTGAGTGCCAAGTATAAACGGTTTGCTGATTGTGTGCAGAGCACGTGAATGCTGAACTCGTCCTGGTTGCCTCTCATTTCCAGCTTAATCTGATACACATCATTAGGTCACAGTGTAATCCAAGCTTAAGTAGGAGCCAGTGCGAGGATTGCAAACGGCCACCCGCAACAACCATGGCCGCTCCATGTAGCGTGACAATGGGGGCGTCAAGTCGGTCCAGCTTTATGAAAACAACAGAGCAGGCCAGAGCATGAGGCCATAAGAACGAAGTCCACGGGAACAACCTGTTTGAGACAGTTCCTTTGGATACCGGTGGTTCAAGATTGGAAGCCTAAATTCATTTATAACAAATTGGCTTTGCAGGACATGATGCAATAACAACATAACCAGCTAACAAGATCACAAACACCAGCAAGAGTATGTGGTGGTACAAAATGATGAATAGTTATTGGTGAAGTTTTTACCATTGGAATCGACCCAACAAGTACACTCTGATGCCACATAAAGTTTGGATGAGGGATCGTTGCCACATAAATATTAGAGGAGCCAAGAGGATAATGCTATTATCCAAGCTAATCAAAAAGAAATTTTAGTGCTGTTTTTATGGAAAGAATAATTTTAGAAAAATGACACTAGCTGGCTAGAGCACCTATAAAAAAACTTGAAGCAAGCTGAATAATACAGATTTATTTCATTGACAGTAAAATGCTTAAGCAAACAAAAAACTTAGTGAAACAATTATTCAACTATAATTTATGTATGTGAGTGCATGGAATATAGATATGGAATATGGAAATAGAATATAGAAATATGCATATCAATTTAATTGAGTGAATGGTCCAAATTGAAATCAATCTAATAGTTACTAAAATCCCATTATGCTAATATTAGTATATGGCATCGTAGCCATACATTTAAACCTCACATCATCCCCTCCTTTTAGAATGATGAAGACTATCAAAGTTCTCTCATAGATGGGCCAAGATTTGGAGGAATATCAAAAGGAGGCATTAATGAATTTATAAGTGGTGTCAGTTGTGTCTGATCCCTTTATACAAAGCATTTCAATTGTTACACATATATAATTTTTAGAGGATTGGCCTGGTGGACATCATATTGAACCTCATAAACTTATGGTCCAACTGGCTATAACACCCCATATAATCCTTTCTATTGAGTAAAAGGTCCTTTAGATAATTTATGTATTGTAAAATTGGGAAAATAGTCTAACACTAAATCATCCATTTTGTATTTCATAGGTGGATGATGCTGGCACTATTATTATCCCACTTGTATCTAACCTAGGTGTTCAGTAGATTTTGCTTAGACAAATAGAAAAATGCTCATCAAATATTGATCCCATGACTTAATATCAGTAGTTTGTAGCAATCACGAAGGTAAACCTAACTCCATTGGTAATATTAAATTATGACTATATAAAAATTTATATGGTGAAGCACCAATAAAACTCTGCACCCTTATGACATACGCATATAAAAAAGAAGGCAAATAACCATTCTAATCTGAATGCTAAAAGTTCACGTATTTTGCAATCATCCATTTAAATGTTCGAATGAACTATTCCACTAAACCATCTGATTGTGGATAATAAACACTCGTGAAAGTGTGATGTATCCCCAACCAAGATGTTAAAACATAAATACGTCAACCATAAATGTGGGACTATTATTCGAAAGAATTTACTTTGGACAAATGCTAAAACACTACTCAATTGAGGGGGAAGTATCTAACAGTAGTTGTAAACATGCTAGCAAGAGCACCAACTTCCACCTAGTGAGTTAAGTAGTTAGAAGCCATAATGAAATACTCATTGCCAACAATTAATTATGGAAAAGACCCATCAAATCAAATGCCACTAACTCAAATGGATGGGAAATTGTAATTGACTCCAATCATCTTTTTATAGCACAAGGGGGAGTATTATGAGTTTGGCACCAAATACAACTATGCACATACCGAATAACATCACATCACATTGTAAGGAACTAACTCCTTGAGGTGTCGTAGGCTAAAGGATCCCTGAAAGCACAACCGAAATGATAAAGAATTCATTGGATGGGACCGAGTTTGAGATTAATGTAAGCAATTAAAGAGAACGACTCAAAAGACGATCTATGGGGTTCAAATATAGAGGGAAAGGGCCTATGAACAAGAGTGCACCGAGTCTAGTCTAACCCGGGGAGGGGGATTGGGAGAGATTTGGGAATCTATAAATGGATGGTTAATACTTTATTATTCGTGTAGTGAGTAGCTGAACCCAAGTAGGACCAAGTAAGAGCTGGTACAATAGGTAGGAATCTTGGCGAGGGAATTTAGCTAAGGTTAAAGAAGTGTTAGTTGGATAAACGAGGTAAGTTGGCAAATTGGAAAGGAAACATTTGTAGCTTACACGCATCTCTAGTTAATAGAAAGACATGTGTAGTTTCTATAAGGAACCGACTCCCCGAGGTGTCGTAGGCTAAAGGATCCCCAAAAGCATGACCGAAATGACAAAGAGTTCATCGGATGGGACCGAGTCGAAGATCGAGTCCAAGACCGACTCTGGGACCAAGTTCAAGATAGAGTCCGGGATCGAGTCCGAGGCCGAATCGGAGACCAAGTTCGACACAGAGTCCAAGATCCAAATCAAGTCCAAGACCGAGTCTGAGGTCGAGTCCGAAGTCAAGTCCGAGATCGGGTCTGAGATCGAGTCTGAGATCGAGTCCAAGACCAAGTCCGAAGTCAGGTCCGAGATCGAGTCCGAGATCGAATCCAAGACTAAGTCCAAATACTAATACGGATCAAGGGGTGAAAGCCCAAAGCGTGTGTCTCCCAGGGGGGGGGGCTGTAGGGGGTTCCAAAAGTATAATAGGGATAGTGAGGTCCAGGAACTAGTCTTGAAGGAACTCTCCAGTGGTGCTTTTAAACTAACTTGAGGTTGAGATTGGGGCCGAGGGGCCTTGGGTGGGAGTGAGCATGGGCTTGGGTGGTGCTGGAGGGGCCACCCAGGGAAGTGCTCAAGAGCAGCTCCCACTCCCGAAAAGGGAAACTAACTGCGGTGCTCCCGGCTCATGTGGAGTGGTGCCCCACGTGAGTACCTTGTGGCTCATTGGTCCTTGCCCTTCCTAGGGGCTTAGGCCTTCCCTTCGGGATGGAAGTGGGGGGGTAGAGGTACCCATATTAGGCCATTAGGCCACGGTGTTTCGCCCCAATGTCTCGAAGCAAGTGTTGCACCCAAGGTTTGGGATTTAGAGGGTCCCATGATCAAGTCTTGTGGTACCAAGGGGTGTTAGGAACCTAGAGGCTTGGTATGCTTAGCTGCTTATGCCTGCGGGGAGTGTAACCGAACCTTAAGTCCAGTCTAACCCGGGGAGGGGGATTATGAGAGATTTGGGAATCCATGGATGGATGGCTAACGCTCTGTTGCTCATGCAGTGAGTAGTTGAAACCAAGTAGGACCAAGTAGGAGCTGGTACAATAGGTGGGAACCTTGGCGAGGGAACTTAACACAAGCCAAGGTAGTGTTGGTCGGATAGACGAGGTAAGCTAGCAAATTGGAAAGGAAAAATTTGTGGCTTACAGTTTCTCAGTCATACGACGATGTTCTATATGCCCACCTAGAACAAGAGAATCATAGTAAATATTGAAAAAGCGTGGAATAAAGATTAAAGGCACCATTAGTCATAAATGATCATGAGGATCCATTCCACAAAATAAAGAAGACTATCATAAAGGCAATATTGAGAATGTAAATGCTAAAATGGTAAATTATTAACGAGTGATGTAGGATTCTCAAACCCATCACTAAACCTTTGAATCTATAGCTCAATCTTTTAAGCTTTATGAACGTTATCAAGAAAAAGTAGATCTTGTTTTGCATCTTATAGACACTAAACATTAAGTACAGCAACAGTTGATAGTATAAAATCTTTATCTAAAACATTCACAGATGTTACAATAACAGGCTTGTTAAAAACATGATAAGAGAGTGAAGAAGGGAGAGGAGCTCGAGAAAGGGCATCAATATCAATCATAAAACTCATCGGGCAATGAACAATATCAAAATCATATATTTGAAACTTCAAAGCCCATTAAATAATATAATTACCGAAGTTTATCCACTTCAATAATGAAATAATTGCAGCATGATCACCTTTTAGTAATGTTCGAAAACCATGTAGATATGCATGAAGTTCCTTGAAGCCCCAAATTACTATTAAACACTCCTTCTTTGTCATGAAGTAGTTCATCTCCATTGGTTATAATGTATGATTAATATATGTAATAGGATGGTACTAACTAGGCACACTTAAGCTCTTTTATATCAGCACACCTTCAAGATTGATATTAAAAGCATTTACATGCAAAATGAAAAGTTAAGTGTAGTTAGGATATATCAAAATTAAAAAAGTCATCAATACCTCTTTGAGATCCATAAACACCCACTCACAATCTATATACCAAATAAAAGACAACATTGACAACTTTAGTAATGTTTACAACGGTGTAGTGCAAACAAAAAAATGATCAACAAAACGATCAAAATACTACACTTTGCCTAAAAAGTATTGCATATCATTTACATACTTTGGAGTAGAGAACTTTAAAATAACCACAAGTTTGTTAAAATCAATTTGCAAGCCCTTGCGAGAAATACAGTACCCAAGATAAACACGCATTTTGGACCTAAACACACATTTTGACTGCTTTAATTTTGAACAAACTTCCTATATTTGATTCAACACTTTATGAACATCATTAATGTGTTCCTCCCACATCCCTTCCAAGTGGATCAAGACATTATCGATGAAGTCAATAATCATTTTCAGCATGTCGCAAAGAACCTCATCCATCATTCGCTAAAAAGTTGTTAGAGTATTGTTCAAGCCAAATGGCATCACTAAAAACTCATACAAACCAAATAGTATACAAAAAGCAATTTTAGAAATATCTTTTTTCAACCAACTAAGAAAGCAAAATCTAACTTGGTGAACTAATAACTTCTCCCTAGACAATTTAAGAGATCAGCAATGTGAGGAATATGGTATACATCCGAGATCATCACTTCATTTAACAGATGATAGTTGATGTAGAAATAAATACTCCTATTAAGATTTGTTACAAGATAAGGTTCACATGTCTAAGGACTTCACAACTTTTAAATAACACTCTTTTCCAACATCTTCTTGATATTTACATATAAAATCTTAATCTCTTTAGTGATTGACAATGAATAGAAATCTTGATTGAGCAAGCACCCCCAGATGACATGTTGCAATCTTACTCCAAACAACAGGTTAAATTCAAAGAGATCGGCATACTCCTTTATAAGCTAGTCAACTACTACAATACAAAGACCATCAAATGGATTAGAAGAGGGAATAAAATAACAAGATGGAAACATAAGAAGAAATAATGAGGAGATAAAAGTGATAAAAACAAAGGTAGAAATAAAGGGACAGAAAGGAATGGAAGAAATATAAGATAAGAGGGAGAAGCTTCAAAATCACACTTGGCATGATTGTGTTGCAACCAATCTATACCAAGGATGAAGTCAAAAGTTTGACTTAACACCACCTGCAATGACTGCAGCTCAAACTTAAAATCTACACGCACAACTAGGTTTACCACATCTTATGCACATACATATGTACAACTATTGCTATATAAAATGAAAACTAGCTTTATTGCATGATGCAAATGTAGACAATAACATGTGGCAACAAGCAAAACAATAGAAGATAGACAAATAAACACTGGATGAACTGGTGTTAAGTGAACCCCCTATCAGGAGTGTTTATTTTCAATTGATTGAATGGACGACACAGCTTGGACCTGAACTTGGGATGGTGAAATTGTGCTCGTTGATGATACTCTAAAAGAAAAGATGGAGGGGTCACTAACTTATTTATGTAAGGACCTTCCGCTACTCACATGACTCTTTATTTCTTAGAAACATATTGGTGTCCAAATCTTCTACTGCAACAGCACTAATAGGATGTTGTTAATGCCAAAGTCTCCAACTAGGAAATGGAGATCGCCAATCCGAAAAACACCGACAATGTCAATAAGTGTGACTAACTTCATGACATGCTCAGTAGCGGACATCACAACCACAACCATGTCCTTGCCTTTATCCTTGAACTTAGTAGCAATAGCATCAACCTCCATTGGAACATGACCATTTTGTTGATGCTAAAGTCTCCACCTAGGAAATGGAAGTCATCAATCTAAAAAGTGCCGATAACACCAATAAGTGTGACTAGATTTATTATATGCCTAATAGTGAGCATCATAGCCACGACCACATCCTTGCCCTTTTCCATGAACTCAGGCAATAATAGCATCAACTTCCATGGGAATAGGACCATCTCTTATAGGAAGTGGAGCTAAAGGATGTGTAATGAAAAGTGGAAAATATAACATTTTATACTGTTATGCCAAACAAAAAATATTATTAAGGGTGGTTAGAGCAAGTGTATGTATAAGTCCTACAAAATCTTAACAAAGTATTGGCCACATCATTCCTAACTTAATCCACTTTAACATATTGGGCTTTGAATAAAGCAAGAGGCTTTGAAAACGTATGCTAAATTACATCACAAACTCAAATGGCCTTTGACAAAGACAATGCAATTGTTAGAAAGCATCATTATCCAAATGCGAGTTTGAAAATGTTTAAAAGACATGAGTGGCTACGCTCAAACTATTATACCATTGCAATGGTATCCTTTTGAAATACATGGGAAATTCACGCAAACACCAAACATCATCATAAGAATGATATGTAACAATTATTATGAAGTGATTGAACCAATAGTATACATCATCCCTAGGATCCCCATAAAAGAACTCTAGCTAGACTCAAGGATTAACAGCAACAATAGAAGGAGTTGTACCATGCATTGTGAATGTTACCATCAATTGAGTTTAATTGTTCAACTACAATCATAATATCTAATAATTGCACCAAATGCTACTCTAAAGTCAAAAAAGGAAGAGGTTAATGCTTTATTATGAAGATGAATAAAAAAGAAAGAGAAAAAGATAAAAAGTTGAAAAAAGCTATAAGAAAAAGGAGATTTAGACAATGCAAAAGCTAGATCTAAACCAAAATCCTAAATCCTAACACTCAGAAATAATCAAAGTTACCCCTCATTTTCAACAATGTGAGTATATAGAATATGGACATGGAATATAAAAATATACATGTCAATTAGACCAAAAACCTTAATTTATATACAGAAGTGAGTAGTCTGGATTAAAACCAATTTGAGGGCTCCACTATGCTAATATTAGTATTTGATATCGTTAACTATACACTTGGACCTCACATGTAAAAATAACATAATGAAAATTAATATTTAGAAAAAATAAGTAAAGCGCATGACCTCTATAGATAAAGATTTTCTTTATTGATCTTATTGTTTTATCTTGTTTGTCTTGTTTTTCCCTAAATAAACCATGCAAAGATGTTTACAAAGGTCATGCCGGCATATTTCAGTCTGCGGCTTGAAGCCTGCTCAAGGTGCCCAGCAAATGAGTGGGTTCAAGGACCACACACACAGCCCCCACAACCTCAATAGCTAGAAGTAAAATGCTATCATATGGACGTTTGACTGTTAGTCAGTGCATGAATGACTAATTCTATTTGATTGCTATGGATGACCGAACAATGAATGACTTGACTAGAAGCTGGTCTTGGGACAGAAAGAAAGCAATTATTCATTTGACTTAAACAGTCTACTTGACATCTACGTGAAAAAAGACACTTGTAGGTAGACTTGGACACTCACATCATCGGAGACCCAGACGGCCACAGCCTTGAGTCTTCAGCGCGACTTGATCCACAGGGACAGGCTCCTGATTTTCCGAAACGGTCGTGGAGCCTTCCACGACCGAAACCACGACGCTGTCGTCGGATTTATCCACCAGTAACTCGGAGGAGTCCTTGGAAGCAGCGCATTTCCTGCGCTCGACTGCGTTCACGAGCATACACGCCGGCAGATTCTTTAGCTTGGACAAGCTCCTGGCGACGTTGAGGTGGCGAGCTCCCCACGATTCCAGAAACCAGGCCGAAGAGATCCTGAGAAACTTTTGGAGCTCACACATATTAAGAGGAGTGGAGATTGGAAACTTACCCAATGCATAGGTGAGAGCTCGTGACAATGGACTCGCCAAGCGGGAATTTTGCGAGAGAGACTACGTCGAAGATAGCGGGAAGTTTATCATCCTATAGTGGAGTGCAGAACAGGAGTCTGGAGGAAGATCTTGTGTCTTTGAGCCTATTGTGAAAAACATTATAATAAATGCATGTTGCTTTCCATAAGAAAATAATATTGACAACCATCGTTGATTGCGAATGGTAAGAAATCCATGGTGACTTGCTACAGCACATCCCTACAAGAATAAACAACACAAAGTTTAGTCAAGGTCCTTACAGCTTCAAACTTTGGTTCATGGATCACATGTCTGCAACACCTCTGGCATGTAAATATATAGGTTTCAGAAGCTAAATCCCATGATCTTCTTAGAATCTCATCCTTGACTTATTCTGGAAATGCTGAATAAAGTTCCCGACAAATGCACTCTACTGGTTTTTCCCACACTTGTGTTGGATCAAAAAAGTTCTCCCATCCTTCCTATTGTGACTCGTGCCAAAACTGTTTGATTTTTCCACTACAAGCTTCAACCTTGCCAAACTTTGTGATCTCTGTTGATGTAGTCAAGACTACAGTACAGAAACTTTCTGTTCTAAAGAGGAGCCTCAAATGGTCGGTCCCCAATTCCTAGATTGGAGTATCAATTTTCTAGAGGATGGAATATGTAAATCTCTGGGGTACTAGTATTTGTCAATAGCAAAATTTGCAAGAAGAATTGAGAAATTGACAACACAATATAAAAGAATCTAGATCATTTTATTTTGAAGAGAATGTTTAGTTTTTGTGATCAGTCTAAAACTTTGTAACTTAAGAAATTAGCCATATATGTAAATTGGCTTGTTTGTTGCTGATGAGGCAATTTTTTTATAAAAAAAATGGAAAGAAAAATAAAGAATTCTCCCATAAAGTTGCAGTAGAAGCACTCTAAATGAAACTCATATATTTTTTATGTAGGATGTTAGAATAAGAATAATTTGCTATGCATTGCATATAGCAATGCTTGATAGTAGTGTTATTTTTATTTATTAATTCAATTGATCAAATAAAGTTTATAATTATAAGCATGTTTGTAATTTGTAAACACAAGATTAATCTTATTGCATATCATGGTAGAAAAAAAAGAGAATATACTAGAAATGGTTTAAGAAAGTTTATAAATTATAAACATGTTTATAAATTATAAATATAAGATTAATATAAATGAATAACAACCATTAGATGGTAAAATATTCTAGAATATCTAAGCATATTTTAAATATATTCACTACCATCTCAGTTTGCTTAACCAAACAAAAAATGCAATTGAGTAAGTTGGCCAAGGGTAACTTTCAATTGTCAATTTTATGAAATTCCACAAGGACTTCAAAGAAGAATTTGAATGGTCTTCTTGCCACATGGATCAGGCTCACAATCATTATGAGCTTTTGGATTAGCCACAATTTCTATCACTATAGTAATTTGCCTTAACCTCACTCCCACTCACTCACTTTTCTTGAGTTCCAGCTTCTGAAATTCCTCCAAGCGCCTCAGAAATATGGCAAGAGGCATTGTTACTGTGGCATTTTGAAGAAGGCCAACACTAATCCCTCTCATGCCATGGGATTTGCTGGCTGCTCGAGGGCCGATAGATGACGTGAAATACGTCCTCAACCTAAGCTGTGTTTCACAGCAAGCAATGGCGGAGGTGACATGCAAATTCTGCAGCTAGTTTCTACCGGGAGTTTGTGACTGCTGCATCTGTATGTGGCCATAGTGTGTCTTAGGCATGGTCGTATACCCGTGGATCCACGCCCAGGTAGATATTATATCTAACTGCTTCAAAGGTTCTTTGTGCGAGCCATTGCTGGAAGGTTTTGGCCATCTAGGAGTAATCATCCAAGGGATTTTCCAAGAGTTTCAAGATCCCATGACTGGAGCACCAAGAGACAGTTCTTCCTGGCCAAAGTCATCACTGTTACTTTGTATGCTTCAGCACCAGGACTGAACACATCCTGGTGGGAACAGATTGAGGAAATGCAATATCAATTTCTCATGACAGAGTTGAACTTGCACATGGGAGATGTCTTACCCCATCCTCCTTATTGAATCCGGCCTTGGCATGGAAACGTCTTGTCATATATGTCAAAACACAAAACTTTCCATGCGGGCCATCTACGATTCCATTAGCCTAATGTATGAGAGAGGAGGTCGATGGTGGTCGGATCTAAGGAAATGGAGACAGCTAGGCCTTGGGTCTTATGGGAGTCCGATTGCAATGCATGGTATGTCCGTTTTACTGCTATGATGCGATCCATGACCCCGGATTGCCAAGGGTTGGTGGAGTGCATGACATAACCGAGGCATTTGTATTGGTCTACTATCTGTAGCTTGGTTCCTCGATAAAAGCAGTCTTTTGCCAATGGCCGGCTCACATATGCTTCTATCCCCTACAATCAGCACTACCATGACCATCAGGAGATTGCACAGAGAGTTTCCTTGCTGTTAAGTGTCATTGACTAAAACCAAAAGACACTAATACCCTTCAAATTGAATGAGAACTCCAAAGAGGAAACTGTGTCCTCATTTAATCAATAGGAACATTTATAAACTATAAACATAAGACCTATTAATGGTGTTTAATAGTGGAATATTTTAATATATTCAAGAATATTCTACACAACTAAGAAAATCAATGGTTGTGTATGTAGTTAGGAAAATAATTCCTAATCTTAATAAATTGCTATGTGTTGCAACGCTTAGTTTGCTAAATAATAGTTTCATTTTATTACTTATTAATCCAAGTGATCAAATAAAATTTAATTTAAGAAAATTTATAAATGATAAACATATTTATAAATTATAAGTACAAAATTAATCTAAATGAATAACAATCGTTAGATGGTAAAATATCCTAGAATATCCAAGCATATTTTAGGTATCCACTACCATCCTAAGTTTGCTTAACCAAACCAAAAATAATAATAATAAAATCTGGAACAAAACAAAGAACATTCTTAAAGCCAATAAAATACAATCCCCTTTTATCAGCAAGGGATAAGTAAGACAGGTCTCCAAGCAACCTCTAGTCCATGGAAACATGCAAAACACGACATAGGTTATAGATTAGATTATACCTATTTACATATTTCTTTAGTGTTGTTACTTCTAGGATGTCTACAGTAAATCTGCGTTCTTGTAGCCTCACAACTCATCAACCTCAATAGCTAGAAATATTCATCAGGCTGGTAGGGTGTATGTTTAACAAAGGATTAACGCTTGAAAGCCAGTAAAACCTTTAATCAATGTTAATTCTATTTGATTGCTATGCACACCTCAATGGACTAGAAGTTGGTCTTGGGTCCGGAGACAGAAAGAAAGCAATTTCCACAATGATCCTCTTCTAAACAGTCTTGACTTGGAATAAAAGACCTTGCTTAGTGACATCTACGTAAAAAAAGATACTTGTAGGTAGACTCTTTGCGAGTGGACTCTCACATCATCAGAGACCCAGACGGGCACAGCCTTTTAATTTCAACCATAAACTTCCCGCTATCTTCGGCCGAGTCTCTCGCAAAATTTCGCGACTTGGCGAGTCCATTGTCACGAGCTCTCACCTCCGCGTTCGAGAAAGTCCACTCCTTTGTATCTTCAATATGTGTGAGCTCCGAAAGTTTATCAGGATCTCCTCGGCCTGGTTTCTGGAATCGTGGGGAGCTCGCCTCAACAGAGGTCTCGTCGCCAGGAGCTCGTCCAAGCTAAAGAATCCGCCGGCGTGTATGCTCGTGAACGCGGTCGAGCGATACGACGATAAGATGAGTGAGTCGGATCACAGGAAATGCGCTGCTTCCAAGGACTCCTCCGAGTTACCAGTGGATAAATCCGACGACAGCGTCGTGGTTTCGGTCGTGGAAGGCGTTTCAGAAAATCAGGAGCCTGTCCCTGTAAATCAAGGCGCGCCGGAGACTCTGCCTTCTTCTGATCAAGCAAGCGTAAGTTCTCAAAAGTTTTAAAGAACTTGCCTCGACACTGATGTTTCCAGCTTCCAAATGGTGTTGCTCAGATCAGTACTCTAGCAGCGGGGCCGACGAGGAGAGCGAGGAGAAGCCCACCACCACCACCACCACCACCAGGAAGAGGCCCCAATTGATCGAGATCCCGTTTCTTCCATCTGCTCGGCATGTCTCTTTTCTTTGCTTCATTGGTAGATGATCCTGAGAGAGGGACCTCGCTTTCCTTATGAATACAAAACGATTCAAGTTCGCTTTCCATTTTTCCCTGTGCTTTGCTGTCTGTAGGCCTCGAAACAAACGCATTGAATTGCATTAAATGGCTTTGGCAGCCTTCTTGAATTGCGAGAAAGAAAATGGTACGAGAGATATACCTCGACTGTTGCAGCCGCCTCCCCGTTATTCGAGCCACTAGGACGTTGTAGCCAGAGTCTTTATCTTTTGCTTCTGTACAGCCCATCTGTTTTGAAGCAGCATCATCGCCGCCCAAGTTCCATACGAAACCTTCTCCTTGATCATCAGCATCAGTGCTGCCGCGAGAACGGTCTTCATTATCTGCGCATGCAATCCTTTGTAGAAGCCCAAAGCTCCTTCGCGTTTCCAGATGAGACGGCACGCCTGTGCCATTCCACGGGGAGGCTTTTCTGGAGCCTCACCACCGTTTAGAAGAGCTTTGACTGCGTCCGTGTCGTTTTCAGCTGCCTGAACCATGATCTTACACCTGTAGATACAAGTGTTAAGTTTCAACTGTCAAGTTTCAAAGCAAAAGCTAATCAAACCTTATCGCAGGATACGTGATAATCGTTGCCGCTGTTTTTGACAACGCACCGAGTAGGAACGCAGAGAAAGCTGAGATAACAAGCGGAGACGAATCCGAATTCTCTGCTCGGGACTTTCTGTGCCGCTTCACCAGTAGTCCTTTCAGCTGCTCAAACACCGTATACTGCACGCAACAGAATTGTTGGCGACAACGCGATTATGTAAAACCTTGCAAACCTGTATGGCAGGATTTGAGACAAGTACGAGCGAAGCACTTAATCCATCGAAGGCATCCTTCCAATTGCCACCAGTCAAAGTCTTCCACAAACTCTTCGACTTGCCGAAAGTGCTTGTTTGCATTTTGGCTGACGCCGAGTCTAGTGGCTAGTGAAAGAGACTTATCAGCTCAGCAAGCACGATCATCAAAACTTTCAAAAAGAAGAGAGCGAACTCACACCTGTATGGCGATCGCAGTACAAGTGCCAGCAGCTGCTGCGACCAGAAGATTGGCCGTAGTGCCGAGATACTTTGCTTTGCTACGTCTCAAGTAGAGCTGCTTGAAGTAGCTGTAGGCATAAAAATAAATGAATTGCGAAATCACTGACTGGAGATTCTTTGTACCCAGGCCCTGATACAGAGACAGTATCCGATTCGATGCAATAGCCTCGCGCATAACATCGAGTAAAGACCTGGGAATTTTGCAAAAAAAAAGATATCAGTACCAATGGAATGGAATAACGTGCTCCAAACAGAAACGACGAAAATCATCCTAGGAATGATGCAATGCAAACGATCATAGCAATGCGATCGTGATCCTAGACAGGAAAAAGCGAGGAACTCACCCGTATTTGCGAGAATCTCCCTCCCGGACCTCGGCTTGATACTTCGTCTTGCAAGTGTCGAGTGGATACAAGATCGTTGTGCTGAGAAGCCCGCCCACAGCTCCCGACGTCGCCTCCGTCAGAGCCTTGAAGTCCAGCGCCATGATCGCAGCTTCGATCGATCGCTCGCTCGCCCGAAATCCCCTGCCTAGCTGCTAGACACGCGCGCGATCTCTTCGCCCTATAATGCCCTAAAATCCTCCACGCGATCACACAACACGTTTCTCCTTCCCACAAGACCAGCACGCACACTTTCCACAAGGCGACGCCAATCCGACGGTCTAAAGATAGAAGGCCACAACGGAAATAGAGACACGTGGCGCCATGACCAAGGAGATCTGGGCCGTTGGATGCCGCCCTTGTGATTGCTCGAAATTTAGGGTTTATGGCGAGCGAGCGAGCGAGCGCGCGTCGAGGTATGAGATAGATCCAGGATCGATCGATGGGGATAGATGATAGCGTCGGCGACAGGAGCAATGCCGCCGTGGATCTGAATCGCACCGCCTCGCTTAAGAAGAAGAATGCTCCCAGATTCGACACCAGGAACATGCAGGAGCAGGCCAGGAAGGGATCGTGGCGTTTGCTGCTGGAGAATGTCAAGGAAGCGCGCAAGATCGCGGCGGTGTTTAGCCCCGAGGAGAGGATCATCCACACGACGTATCATATTTTGGCTCTGGCCAAGCTCGGGAACTACACGAGCGCGGCCGAGGAGCTAGCGGCTCTCGGGGATTTGCAGAACGCGAGCTTCTTCTACGAAGATCATCCAGACGTCTATCCAGGGATCTCCGGCTCGATGGTCCCGTTTAGCCTCCGGTGGCTCCACGCAGCGATTCCATACCGGATTGGACAGGCCTCGACGAGCATGGAACGCATGTATAGCTTGCTCGACTACTGCTCACAGAAGGAGGAGAAAGCCTTGGCCGCGGATGGAAAAAGCGAGGAGATCGATGAGATCTTCTCGTCGTTCCGGCTAGACGGTGGTGTTCTAGACGAGGAGCAGCGAAGCAACGCTCTGGCCAGGAGGTGGAAGCGACGCAAAGAGATCGTCAACTTTGCGATCATCAATCTCCATCTCGGGCAGAAGGATTACATCGTTGCTCTACGTTTTGTGAACGAGACACTGGCCCGAGATCCAGAGAACGTCGAGCTCTGGTCCAAGTTTGCGCACGTCCAGCTCCAGCTCGGGGACGTGGATGGTGCCAAGCTCAGTTTCGCAAAGGTGGAAGCTCTGGTGGACGAGCGTGCAAAGGGTGGCGAGGTCGATAGCTCGCTTCTGTGCCTTGTGGGAAGGAACAAGGGACTGGTGGCTTTTGTGGAGAAGCAGTACGCGGCAGCGGTGAAAGCTTACAACGCGGTGCTCGAGATCTCTCCCGGGGATGCTTTGGCTGCCAACAACAAGGCGCTGTGCCTCATGTACTCGAGGGACTTGATCCGGGCGACGCAGGTGCTGGAAGACGTGCTCCAGAAGCACACCGAGGCGGCGCTCAACGAGACGCTGGTGCTCAACCTGTGTAGCATGTACGAGCTCGCCGCCATCAACAGCAACGAATCCAAGCGCAAGTTGAGCTCCTGGATACTCCAAGTCGCGCCGGATGACTTCGATCTTACTTGCACTCGCTTGTAAGTAAGTGACAAGTCCTTTTCCTCCGCCTTTTCTCCTCTTGATATTGCGACTTACACAGGTAGTCGGAGTTCACACAAGGGAAAAAAAAATGCAAAAAGATTTTATTTCACAACAAATGGGTCACACGATAAGCTACCGAGGAGAAACCGCAAAACTTCTCACTCACTGAAGCGAGGCTAGAGAGAGGTACCCGACGATGGCAGCTCCAAGCACGAGCCAAGACGACGACGATAGAGATTTTGCTGCGGAGCTACCGGGTGGTGGATTGGCACCGGATTGCGGGGGAGGGGCATTCTCACCAGTAGGACCTGGAGCTGGAACTGGATGGAACAGGAAAGCAAGAAACATTAGACAGGGACACAGAGACAAGCGTCGGGGTCAGCCAGACTTACTCGTAGTGCCTTCGCAAGTGACGTTTGGGATGTTACAGCGAGACGGGAGCTCGAGCGCTCGGGTGGTGTTGATGTTGAGGCCGGAAGCCGAGCCGGTCATGGAGGCGAAGCTGCACAGGCACGAAGCGTTGATGTTGTTGATGGCTACCAAGTTGGAGCAGCAAAGGGCATCCGGGGCGGGGGCCTGGCCCTGGAGGAAGGAGAGGCAGCTTGCGAGACGAGTAGCAAGAGCGGTGCAGTCCTGCGGCGCTTGTGCTGCTGCCAAGCTCAAGAACAGACCCAGCAGCGCCATGGCGATGATCGTCTTCATCCTGAGAAGATGGGAGGAAGCGTTGTAGCGAAAGAAAATCGGGGCGTTGTAGCGAAGAGGAGAGATCCTCGAGAACAGATCGGGGAATTGGGGGAGAAGACTGGAAAGAACGATAAAGGAGCGTCCTCCTCTCGGCAAACCTCTAAACAAACTGGTAAACTATTTATTTGCGTGTGAGTCATATTTTCCTGACTTTGAAAGCAAACGTGGCGGACAAAGCCGTCAGTCTCGGAAAAACAACGGTTCCAAAACATTTGTGTAGCACTTCCATTCAGACTTGAATCCGCGTTGTTCTAGATCGAAAAGTTAGAGACAAGAATGTCTTTAAACACTTTACCACGTCGTCACGTAAAGTGATTCTTACATAGGATTATTTTATAGTTGAGTAAAACCAACCTTTATTAGTAGTTAACGTAGAGCAATGTTGATTAATTAAGTGAAACTTGTAACGAAGGTGTGGGGCGCATGCAACAGAACACAGGGCTGTTCGATGCCGTGGGGACGGACGATTTCGTCCTGGCGCAGGCCTTGAAGGACGGATGCATGAGGTAAACTTGGACGGCGACTGGGGCTTTTGTGCCGCGTGCGGATGCAACAAACACTTCCACGAGCCGCCTACTGAATCCGAGATCGGAACCGAAGCAGGAGCAGAAGCACAAGGAACTCCGGCACCTGCACCTGCACCTGCACCTGCACAAGTGGTAGGTAGGGATCATCATCATGATTGCAGCGGCCCAGCTTTTGGGAGAAAACAAGGCAACTCTAGGCGAGGGAGGGACGCTAACAATGGTGTAAAACTTGAGTCCCAAACCTGAGCTCATGGATGGGCCCGTGGATGCGCCAGATGCTGGTGGTATTGGAGATGTTCTTGTGGCCAATGGTGTAAGACCTCAGCTTGGTGGTGTTAGAGATGGGTTTGGATGCACCAAATGCTGGTGGTAGTGGAGATGCAATGGTGTGAGACCTCAGCCTGGTGGTGTTAGAGGTTGTTTGGATGCACCAAATGCTGGTGGTAGTGGAGATGCAATGGTGTAAGACCTCAGCCTAGTGGTGTTAGAGGTGGTTTGGATGCACCAAATGCTGGTGGTGCTAGAGATGGTGCAAGACTGGCTGTGGCAAATCCTCCAGCGCCTGAGCCCATGGCTGGGGTACAAGCAGTGGTAGCTCCAAACCCGAGGTGTGATTAATGGTGGGGGTGGTGGAATGCAAACTGGGAGTGCTGGAGTTGGAGCAACCAGCACAAGAAGCAGCACAAGGTGGAGGAGAAGTGCACAATCTAGGCAGTGAAATCCCGGGCGAGCTCCGGGGCGCGTTTGAGCAGCTAGGTGGTCTTGACTTTGGATACACAAAACGATTATATAGTGGATTTTTATTTATCACTAATAAAAAACTCCTCTCGGACCATTTCTCGATTTGTGCGTGTCATCCTTGCGCAGGGCCATGCTAATCTTCTCTGTATCGTTCCAATTGTATCTGGTGTCCCCGAAGAGACATAAAAACTCCTCTCGGACACTGCGTTTCCCAGCCTTGTTTTTCTTTCTTTCCCTAAGAAAAGCATTCACATCTGATAGCTGTGGATGCAGCGATCGGTGAGTTCAAGCCTCATGTACTCCTTTGTGCAGGTGGAGATCTATTTCTTGAGCCTGCTTTGTCCTCATGGCGGTTTTGACATCGCTGTGATATCAGCCAATACCGACGTGCTGCATTACCTTGCGGTGCGGCATAGCTCTTGATGCAAATGAAGAGAATCTCCTTTCCTCTCTTCTTCTTTGTGTACTTCAGCACTCATTACTGAGTTTGGTGTGAGGTCTTGACACAAATGAAAAGAATCTCCTGTTCTCTCCAAAACGAAGTATCACTTCTGCAAGGTACAAGAAAACTCTCTCGTTGTAAGCATCCATCCAATTCGTTTGAGTTTGTCGACATTCTCATGCCATTTTGATCAAGGACTTTGCATTTGGGTTGCAAGATTCCTTTCCTAAAGATTTATGAAGATCCGCAACGTAGAATGTTTTGAGATTTGCTTTCGTGCACTCTGGTTTTGGTCTTGAGCCAAGAGAGACCTTAACTGTTTTTTTTTTCTCTTTGGCTGTCACGGTTTTGCGAACGAAAATTCTAATGACTATGATCATGGGTGGAGAAGTGTTTTTTTTTTTTGCATTTTGATATGAGAAAATTTTTGTTCATAGTTTTTTATTTATCTGTCTTTATATTTTTATTCAAAATAATTACGTTAATACTATATGATGCAACCGTAATATAATAACCATCACCGCCAAATATTCCAGCATGCATCCATATAAAAATAATGAAAAAAATTAGAGATAAAGAAGAAATTAAAAAGCCAGATGCTAGAATCCAAGCATATTTCAAGTCCATCCAAACTTTCAAGAACTATCTGGACATTTAACGCCAGCGACTTTGACCCCATGAACACGAGCAAGTTAGGCGTGTTTTGGCACAGCGGCTTAAATGACGCAGAAACGCATCAGGCTCGCCAATCTAGAAGCATGTGTTTCCCCTTAATTATTATTATTATGCAAAGATAAAATAAAAGATGGAAAAGATAAAAGTCTTTTGTTTCAATCATCTAGAAGAGTCTTCTCCGCAAACTGGAGCAAACCAAGAGCCCTGGGTACGTACAAACCCACTTTTCGTTAAAACGCTAAGATTTTAATGCGAGAACTTTGAGTTTGAATCAAAGCGATCAATCATAGAAAATGATGAAATAATGGATTGTGGTTATGCTGTATTGGATCGCAAGCTGGTTAAATACTTTATGCCGCAATCCTACGCAGACATCCCTTTTTCTGTCTATTCAAAGAAAGCTTACTATCCAAAACTGTGCACTTTTCTCGTCAGCTGCTCTTCGCGAGCCTCTCTACTAAAAATCCTGCCCAAAATGCAGCACACGCTACAAAGATACAGCTTACTGTTAGCAAATCTACCTAGTCTTCGTCACCACCATCTGCTCCGGGATTCTTCTTTGGGCCTCCAGCCGGTTTGGCCATGATAATCTGCCAAAAGGCATAGCGTCAACAACAAAGCGTATAAAAAAAGAGAGGAAATGTTTACCTGATCTATCTTGAGCACGGTAGTGGCGGCTCTCGATGCCAACTTAATCGCCCAGTACCTTGACACAAGTTTCAAATGTCAGCAAGGTCCTACTAAGCCTCAAACGAACTTACTTTGTTACAAGCAGATCCCTCGTCTCCACTGGCGCGGACAATCCCTGCTCAATATCGACGCCTATCTTGGGATTTCCACCCGCATGCGCAGCGTAGAGAGCCGAGATCACATCAGTAGAGTTTAGACCCGCATTTTCAGCCAGAGTTCGAGGCACAACTTCGAAGCTCTGAGCAAACTTTCTTATCGCGTACTGGTCCAAGCTGCAAAGAAGAAAGTTAGATAGGAAATGTCAGCACAACGCTACACAGTACCCTGTCTCCTTGGAAGCAATGTCATTTAACTGTTTGGCTAACTCAATCTCCGTTGCACCCGCACCAGGAACTGTACGGCTATCCTTGCACATAGCCTACACAACAAAAAGAAAAACAGTTTCATAGGAAAAGGAAAAGCAAAGCTTTAAACCTTGTAGCAATTCACGCCATCGTCAACTGCACGCTCTACATCGTCCAAAACACTGTCGGTGCTTCCTCGAATTACGAGAGTTGAAATCGAATTTCCGCCCGATTCATTCCTCACTACGACCACCTGGACAAACGGAGATAAATTTGAAACCGGAAAATAATACAAAGATCAAATCTTACTCTCGCGCCACCAATTTCTTCAGATGTTATATTATCGACGTAACCCAGTTCGTCAAATCTTGGCCTCGACAGCTTAACCTGCATAAAAGAAAATTCAGTGCGTCAAAGACAGACATGCAAAACTCATACCAGCGACACGGAACCAGTAGTCCTACAGAACCGTCGCAACTCAAACTTGGAGATGATTTTTATAACCATAAGGCTGCCAGAAAATAAAAGTGAGACATATAATATCATCACAGATCGTGCTTACCCATATCGATCACAAAAATGCTGCGCCATTTCACCGACAGCACCACCGCTAACAATAACTTTAGCACCAGACTCTGCTACACTTTTAATGAGCTCTTCGATCTTGGCTTCTTCGCCCTTGGCGTAGTTCTCAAGCTGCTCAGCGGAATGAATGAGAACTGTTCCTTTGGTTTCGGTAGCTGAAGTGTCGACACCCCCTCCAAAAACAGCAATCTAGAACATAAAGGAAACTGAGGGCGGATAAATAAAAAAAGCGTCCAGACCTTCGCTTTGGTCGCACTTTTCACAGTCCCAAGAGGCTCGACCTTCAACACCATGCCCCTTACGACACAAGAATCCCGAAGACCACCGCCAAGCAGCTTCGCAACTCGAACATTATCGACATTGAAATTCTCTGGATTCCTGGGGCAAACCTGAATGCAAGCCTGAAAAAAAAAAGTTTTTTTTTTCCATCAGTTCATAAAAGAACTCTTTCAACCCGAGACTAACCTCAGCAATAAGAGGACACAGAAAATCCTCCTGGCCATACTGTTTACTGGCAACAGCGGCTTTCATCCTCAAAACAACTTGCTCTTTGTTGCGACAATCCATAGTCTCCGACCCGGGCTCGGCAAGCTGTTCGATGATCTCCAGTGCCTAGATGAAAGAAACAAGGAAGAGCTTCATCTCAATCTCTAAGAACTAAATAAGAACTGAGAACTTACCTTCTGGCTGGCTTTCGTGTAGCCTCCGACGATCTCACTGGGATGCAAGCCAATGCGAATGAGCTCCTCGGCGCCTTGCAAGATCTCTCCCGCAAATGTCACCACCAGATTAGCGCCGTCTCCGATCTCCTCCTGCTGCGCTTTGCTCGCGAGGACCAGCAGCTTCGCCGCGGGATGCTGGACTTCTAGCTCACCGATGATGGTCCCCGCGTCATTCGTCACAAACAGCTTGTCCAGGTGATTGATCACCATCTTGTTCATGCCTGAGCCAGGAATCTCACACTCAGGCACAAACAAAGAGCTCGATTCACTCACCGTTGGGGCCGAGGGACGTCCGAGTGATCTGCGACAGCTGCTTGCAGGCATCCACATTCTTGAGCACCGCTTCCTCGAGGCCGGAGAAGATGCGGTGGCCATCCTTGAGCATGGACTGGATCCCATACGACGGCTGCATCAGCGCCATAGCTGCAAGAAGCAAGAACCCTAAACTCCAAAAACTTTTTAGGGCTCTTACAAAGAATATTCAGCTAGGATATATTCTTTCTCGTTAAGAGCATATTCTGTCAAGTCTCCTTCGTATAGAAAAGAATGTTTCTACACATGAAAAACACGGTATACTTTCTCCTCACGACAATGTTGTTGCAGCAACAATCTTATCAAAACTCCCCCCAAATCCTTTCTTCCGCAAACTTCCTTCCAAACCAAGAGACCATCGCCATAGTCGCTCACTCGCTCGATCGATTCGTCGCGAGCTCTCTCTTGAGTTTGATCCTCCTCACGGCTTGAGAGCCACGGCCAACCCGATCTTGGGACGGCTGTTTAGCGCTTTTGTGTCGACCTCTCCACACAGCGTGACCGTCGACTTTGGCCGCCACTCGTGTTGCAGGAGAGCCCCAACTTGGCCATGGTTGTTGAGCCTGGCCTTTACGGCCGTGAGAGGATCCAACACGTACAACGCACCGATGGTGAAGGTGTTTTGTTTCTTCGAAATGCTGTGCGAGACCTCGGCACCGACGGTCGTCTTGGTGTTGGCGTTCACCGTGTGACAGTAAGAGGCTTTGAGCGTGTCACCCTTGTCGGCGCTGGAAACAAAAGAGTATCGCCTCTTAAGTTCCCACAAAACAAAACGCTCGAAAAGATAAGGAAGCTTACGTGATCAAGGCAGCACTGTAGTCCGGCTTTGTCAGTCCAATCCCACCGCTGTATCTCGAGAGCTTCCCGCTGGCCGTGTCGAACGAGAGCTCACCACCTACAGCCACCACATCATTTCCAAGAGCTGCGCTTAAGTCAGCAACAGGAGATGAAGTCAAGCCAATACTGGTGGCCAAGCCGAACAGATCATGGACGTACTGAAATTTGATCTGGGAAAACCCAAAGTCAAGCCGGAACTAAACAAAAGCAGCTCTAGAGCTTGCGTACCTTGCCACACTTATTGTCAGGGATGGTGAACGTGAACACCGTCTTAGCACCCTTCGCAATCTCATCGGCAGTGATGACTCCGTGAATCTAGAACACCAGTTCTTTAGCTCAATGCGATGATCAGACCAAGTTGGAAGCTCACATTGGACTCCGTGTCGACTTTGACATTCACAGTCATGTTGTTCGTCTTGAACTGGGTGTTGACATTCCCAGCAAATTGCTCCCCCTTTTTGTTTCCGAACGATGTGAAAGTCTATAAAAGAAGGGAATTAATTAGCTCTTGAAGAGAAAAAGAAGAAAGAGAAGTCCATACAATGCCCGAGCTCGTGGACGATGTCACGGTGAACTTCTGATCACTTGTAAAATCCCTGGTCAGGAGGTCTGGAGTGGCAGCCACTAGGTTAGACCCAAAACCCTAATCCTGAGCGACCAGAGCCTACCTTTGGTGCGCTTGCCGATATCGCCAAACATCCCCGGCCCCTTCCCCATTCCTGCCACTGCCAATCCAGCAATCAGTCGAAATCCGCGTGAAAAGAAACGCGAGAGCTCCAAATCAAGAGCCCTAGTTCTAGAAATCGAGGCGCTGGCGAGCGAAAGAGAAGAAAGAAGCAGCGATTCTCACCTCGAGCACACGGCGCCTAGAGCGCCGCCAAGCCGATTGCAGTGGAGAAGAGAATGTGGCGAAGAACACGGCGATCTGGGAGGCGATATTTAGGTCTAGACGAGGGAGAGAATTTGGAGGAAAATGGAGAACGATGAAGACGCAATAGTCACAACAGTCAGCCCTATTTAATTCCGGCCCCGGCGTCCGGGGCTTTAGGGCTCTTCCGACGTGGCGGACACGTGTATGCCACGCTGTCGTGGTTATACCCTAAATAAGAAAAGCATCGCATGCAAGAACCTGGGATCGAGGGAGGGATTTTTATGGTTCTTGCGGATGGATGGAGGCCCTAGTGTCAGATCTTAGGCGGCTCAGGCTCTACATCGACGACGCGCTCGACGAGCCCCCGATCGACAAGATCGTCGCGGCTTTTCATCGCGCATACAGTCCCAGGGCAAGATTGGCGATGCCGGCCACGCATCGGCGCCGGGAGGAGCAGCAGTTGCTCGAGATTTTGCGGATGGAGCAATCGCTCAAGAAATCTCTCTCCTGGCAGATCGTCGATGGAAATTTCTCCTCCGGCAGCTCTTCCAGATCCAGTTGCCGGCCCTTCTCTTCTTCTTCATCGTCGTGCTCCAGTGATTCTTCCTCGAGCTCGCCATCGAAAGGTAGTGCCGGGTGTCCCAGAAAAGAAGGATTCTATTTTTTTGGTTTGAGACTCCATTCTTTGGACAGATCCATCCGAGGCAGCAACTCCAAAGCTGTTGCCGATGACTGTGAGTCCGAGCTTGGACTCCATCGATGCGATTCGAGGTATAGGCTGGTCCTCTTTCATTTTTTTCCCTTTTCGGTTTGGTTTTTTTTTCTAGATCCCGCAAAAGTTTTTCTAGATCAATGCTCGTCGTTAGAGAGGCAGCAGCATGCAGAGACGATGAATTCTTCTGTTTTCCAGGAGGCACCGCAGTCGCAGCCAAGATCCTCGAGCTCTCTTCACGAATCTCAAGAACTTGTCAAGGAACACCTGGTCACATTCGTCGACGAGTTGATCGGAGTGGTCCAGCTCCAAGAGGGGCTTCTCAACAACATGGTGGAAAACAACTTGAAAGACTCGCACACTTTGAAGAGTTCGATGGATGGCCATCGAGATCTCCATCGCGATCGCAACGAAGTGGCTGCCAGATCTTTTTCCCCTGCTGCGAGCCAAGACGATGGCGTGGAAGAGCTCAAGAAGAGGGTGATGGAGCTGGAGACCATCCAAAGCCACTGGCTGGATGTAGAGGAAAGCAAAGGTTTAGTTCTCCGGCGTGGGTTCCTGGCGTTGCTCCAGGCAATCCTCCTGTGTATATGTCTTGTCTCTCTTTTATCTCGAATAGCAAATGCCGGGATCACTCCCACTTAGATCTCCACCACCTTTTTCTAATTTAAAGTCTATCAAGTTTTAGATTAATGAAAATTATACTATTTTCGTTTAGGGGAAGATAGATAGTTAATAGTCTCGTATTTAACTGTCCCGTTAAATACTTTATCCGTACGGATCCAGCCTTAATTAGAAAATCTTCCGCAAAATTTCTTTTGTGCATGGCGGGCGTCGAGTACGTAAGATAGAGAAAAATGTGTGTTGTGGGGATAGGGTGGTAGGGCTACCCTACATAGAAAACGATAGAAAGGTGTAATGATTGCGATCCGGTTTGGAGCCTGGGAATCGAGGAATAAGAATATTCTTGTCCCGGCTTGCTTGTGCTCGAGCCGCCCTCCATCACTCTCGGAAGGCCGTACGGTGGGAAGTTAAGCGAGAGTGACACGAGAGGTGATTTGTGAAAGATTTTGGCCTTTAAGCGCTTCCAAGACCGTACAGTGTGTCTACAGCCGTCGGATGTCCCGCCGTGCGAGCCGTTGGATGGGGGATGGAACAGGGGTATAATTTAGGGTTCTTGGCATTTTGGGCGGGCAGAATGATGATCTTCGCTCCGCCGATCGTTGATCCTGCTCCGGCTCAATGGATCAAAATCTTCCCGCGCTTCCTCCCCGCGCCGATCTTGTCCAAGCTCAATCCCGATGCTCGGGAGTTTCAGCCGCTGGAAGAATCGATCGCTCCTCTCCCGGCATTCTCTTCTCCTCTTGCTCCTCCGCATCGTCGGCACGAGTTTAGTCTCGTGCAAGAATCCTCCGACGAGGATGAGAATCGCCTCGAGCAGCAAGAAAGTGGAGAGGAATCCGAGACATCGGCTCAAGAAGATTGCGATCGAGGAGGAGAAGAAGAAGAAGAAGGCATGGCACAGTATTTCTTCTATCCCTCGCCGATCTTCGATTCGATCTCCAACGTCCGCCACATCGCCCCATCCTCCATCGCTCGCGAGCACTCCTCCCGCTCGCTCATCCTCGGCAATATCCCCTATCCGATCGATCCCGGCCAGCTCCAGTCCCAGCTCGAGCAGTGGGGCGCGCTGCGCTACATCTCCTTCGCCGCCATGGCGGAGCGCGGCATTGTGATCGCCCACTACTGCGACGTCCGCCACGCCGCCCAGGCGCTCAAGGACATCCACGCGCAGCACCTCATCCAGCAGCACAAATTCCTGCTGCTCCGCCGGATGGATCACTTCCAGAGGGCCTGGCGTCACGCTGCCCGAGAGGACGCCAAGAGCGCCGCGCGGCGCCAGATCGAGGTGACGCGGGCGGCACTGCGCGCCGCCGGCGAGAAGCTGCGCCGCGAGCGGGGCCTCGTTTGCGGCGCCGCGCTGTGGGCCAAATTCGTGCCGCTGTGCTGCTGCGTGAGCGAGAAGGAGGAGTTTCCAGAGATGGAGAATCAAGGCACGCTCGTCGTCTTCAACCTGGATGTCGCGATCTCCATCGAGACCATCAACAGTGTCTTCAAGAAATACGGTAAGAATGGGTTTTTCTCTTCATCTCTAGGTAGCTCTTTCTTTCTCGAAGATCGCTTGCTCTTTGGCATTGTGTTCTGTGAGTGTTCTATCATTGTCTTGCGTGGGACTGGTTCTTTCTTGAGATTTGCGAGCTAAGCTCTAGAGTTCTTTCCACTTGCGCTATAGCCAACACGCATTAAATAGCAAATCTAGAAGCACTAGATTCGCTAGATTTTATTTTCTCGGCTTTTATGGTGTCCGCCAACTTCCAGCTTGTGAGATTCTAACTCTTCTCTGGAATTTGCCTTGCCGGCCAGGTGATGTGAAGGAGATCCGAGAGACTCCGATCAAGCGAACGCACAAGTTCGTCGAGTTCTTCGACGTGCGCGACGCCGCTCGAGCGAAAGAGGCGCTGGATGGCGAGGACATTCTCGGCAGCACTGTCAAGATCGAGTTTAGTCGCCCCGGTGGGATGCTCCAGAGGCACAGCGAGCACCATTCCATCCTCGACTTGTACCCGGCGGTGGCGTTTGAGAGCTTCCAGCGCGCGGTGGAGTGGAAGGCCCCTCCTCCTCCAGCAGCGGCGCCGCTCTTTACTCCGCCTGGTTTCTACGCCGGCGTTCCTCCGGCTATAAGCACGTACCAAGCCTGGCAAGCTCCTTTGTGGAGTTTCTCCGGTGCTCGTGGGAATCCGAAGGAAAGGAGAAGAATGCTCGAGGATTGCTCGTACAAATTCGACGAGGAGTTGAAGGACGAGAGGACGACTCTCATGATCAAGAATCTTCCCAACAAATACAGGTAGAAGTTTCTCTTTTCTTATGCATCGATCGCTTCTCATTCTTGTTTTTGTGCTCTTCGCAGTCAGGAGAAGCTCATGGACAAGATAGATGGTCATTGCGCTCAATGCAATGCGCATATCGACAGTTCTGAGGATGTTTCCGCGTACGATTTCTTGTACCTTCCGATCGATCCCAGGTGACCATCGTCGAGTGTTCTTTTACTATGTACGCGGTCTAGAGCTTGCTTTCCCAGGAACCAGTGTAACCTTGGTTACGCATTTGTCAACTTCGTCTCGGTCGCGGCCTGCGGGAGGTTTTACAAAGCGTTCCACAACCTGCAATGGGAAGCACACAACTCGAGGAAGATCTGCCAGATAACTTACGCTCGAATTCAGGTGGAAATCTCTGGTTTTCTGTCGCCATAAGTTCTAAACGCTGTCGGCCATCGCAGGGAAGAGCGAAGCTGCAAGAACACGTGAAGAGAGGAGACCGGGACTCTCTCCCTCTCGTGTTTGATCCGCCGCGAAGTGGAAAGATCTAGCTTCGAGTTGAAAGAAAGAACCTTGGATCACTAAGACACTAACTTGATAATGTTGAAAAAGGTTTTATAGATTATAGGACCTCCAAAATTTGTCGAAGTACTAAGACGTGACACGTTCGAATCTCTGCCCCAGCATGTCTAAAAAAATTGGGTCCCTCTTCTTCGGGTGGGTTCGAACCCGGGATCGGCTCTACAAGGCGCCAGATCGAGCTAGAACACTCTTCTGCTCAAGAAGAGATGCTTCTTCATGCTAACAAAAAAATCTATCAGAGATAAAAGTAGAAAAGAATGTTGTGCATCATGCCTTCTCAGGTGGAAAGCTTGTAAATCCTGAATAAAGGAAAACAGACCTTTCAACAAAGGACTAAATCAGATAGCATCACAAAATCTCTCAAGCTGTTGGGAGAGTTTCTAGCCAGGCAACACAAGCTAGTAAAGCTTTTGGACTTGTTATAAACAAGCAGAAGCATCGTAGATATTGTATAAATGTGCTCAGATATCATCACATACAATAGGTGGAGGTAAATGTGGTTTTTCTAATTGCCTTTTATCCTTTAAAGTATCTAATGTCGTTGTAGTATAGTGGTGAGTATTTCCGCCTGTCACGCGGACGACCCGGGTTCAATCCCCGGCAACGGCGAAATTACAATTTCTTAATTAACACAAGCTTTTGAAACAGAGGCATCCTCGAGTTGGATGGCTTGAGAGATCCATCCGGCCTAGAAGAAAGCGGTGTTGATTTGTTTTAGCTTTGTCAACTAAAGATTTGTATCGATGATCCAATCGGTGGGAGTGGGAGTGAGAATTCTCGCGCTGTGCTCTGGAGAGAAAACCGATGAGAGCGCTCGCAACTCGATCGTTCTTAGCTTTGGAAGGCACAAGGGGAAGCGCCTAAGCAGCGTTTCCAATTCTTATCTCTCGTGGATGGTCGCCAATCTCCCCGGCGATCCATGGGCGGACTTGGCACAGCAGCACCTCTCGGATCGCCGGTCCCCTCTCTCCTCCCACTGGCGATGGATCGAATCGTCGCTCGCGGGCGCCCAGTCGCTAGAAGAGGCGCGTGCGATCCAGGCCCGGATCTTCGCGAACTTGCCTGGGGCCGCGGAGGATGCCCAAGTGGGCAATCTTCTCGTCCAGGCGATGGCGCGATTGGGCGGGACGAAGGACGCGCGCGTGGCGTTTGCGAGGATCAAGATCAAGGACGCCGCGTCGTGGAGCGCGATGATCGAGGGGTACTCGCGCAATGGGCAGCACCGCAAGGCGATCGATCTCTACCGGAGGCTGTTGTTCCAGGCGGAGATCGAGCCCAATGCGGCGATCTTCGCGGCCGCGCTCGAGGCGTGTGGATCGCTCAAGATGCCCAGAGATGGCATCTCTGTTCACGCGAGGATCGCTGCCACCGGCCAAGAACTCCTCAAAGCTCTCCAAATCAGCATCTTGGAAATGTATGTGAGCTGCGAATGCATCGATTGCGCAAGAGCGTGGTTCGAAGAATTCGCTCCAAGAGATGCTATGGTGGCAAACGCGATGATTTCAGCATATGCCCAACACGGGCATTTTGACGAGGCTCTTGACCTCTACGAAGCTATGGTGTCCCGGGGCGTACGGCCAAGCTCTCACGCGCGGCGGTCCGCGATCCTCGCGTGTGCCGTACAGGGAAGGCTCGAGCTAGGGGTCTCGATCCGCGAGAGCACGGAGGATTTGGACCTTGGCGTGGAGAACTCGGTGCTAAATCTCTTTGCGAGGTGCGGCGGGATGGAGAGGGCCTGGTATTTCTTCCGGGGAATGCGCGAGAGAGATGCGGTGTCGTGGAACACGATGCTGTGGGCGTGTGCGCATCGCGGGCTGGATCGCCAGGCGCTGGGATTGTTCCGGGAGATGGATCTCGAGGGCGTGGAGGCGAATCTCTTCGCCTTGCGATGGATAGTCCGGGCGTGCTCCACGAGCCTCGCAGAGGAATGCCAGGGTGTTTACGAGTGGGAATTGGATCAAGCAGTAGCAAATTCTCCCCTCGAACAGTGAACGCTTCTTTCATTCTTCCTAGGAAGAACTCTGTTTACTGTAGTGAAAGCAAGCTTTTTACTGTAATAAAAGCATTAACAATGTGCCGGGTCCTAAAGTTGACCAAAACTTCGTCGACCTTTGACTAGGCACGAATGTTGAGCAAAACTTCGTTGACTCACGTGCTGGACCTTTGAATATCATTGACTCGCGTGGTCCATTTTATATGGTGAGGACCTTTGGCTCGCGTGCTCCATGTTATATGGTGAGGACATTTGGAGCTAACGAAAGATCTCTTTAACTCTTTGCGTGCTTTTCTGCGCAGATCTCAGTGGCAAGCAATGCGTGACATACCAAGTTTCTGTCACGGACAGAACCCCACTCTCTACTTCGAGCGATTGATCCACTCTTTCCATTCTCGATGAAGTAAGGAGTGGGGTTCCTCCGCGACAGGCACTTGGTGTAAGTTTCGCGAAGCTGGAAGAGAGAGATCTCGAATAAGTCTACAGAACAGGAGAGCAAGAAAGCTCACTTCTAACTTGCTCTGGGATGGTAAGACGAGCGTCTCGATTGCATTCTTGACATCTCTCTGTGGAGGCTCCGTTCTCGCTCTCGAGCCTTCTTCCTGATCTCTTTCTTCCGGCTGATGATTTCGGCGTATAGCCTTTCCCGATACTCGTGGATCGTGAATCTGTTTGAAAGCAAAAGGGGATAAGTCAGAGCGACAGAAAAAGCCCAGCTCTTACTTATGATTGTCGTCAATGGGAATCCTGATCAATCGATTGCACGATGGCTCCTCACGAGGGTTGTGAAATTGAGCTACGTATGGATGTTGCAATGCTTGCTGCAGCACACACACACACACAAGTCAGGAAGATTATAGCAAAAGAAGTTGCAAAGTTACCTCCGCTGTAAGCCTCTTCTGAGGATTAAAGTGTAGCAATTTGCGTAGTAAGTCCGCAGCTTCAGGCGTGGCGCTGGGGAAAGCTTTTCTAAATGATCTGCTCAGAGTGAAACACTCAATCAATCTTAAAACTCTTATTCTTTCCCACCTGGGGCCAGTTATAGCCATGTTCTCAATCATAGCTGCAGCAAATGGCGATTCGAAAGCTGCTATGTCCTCCTTCACTTTGTCTCCAATCAGAACAGTGTCAGTCCGGCTGAAAAAATCAGCGCGTCACATACCGATGCCGGTTTTCCTATTAGATCCAGAACTTTTTCAATCTGGTTCATAGTCGATGCCCCTGTACGTGCAGAGATTCAGAGATTTTAACCGTGTTTATCACAGACTCACCTGGAAAAACAGGCTTCCCGTTCAACAACTCGCCAAGAATGCAGCCACTCGACCACATGTCCACTCCAAAGGTGTAGCTGTTAAGCGAGATTGTTAATTCACAAACGGTTACCATAAAAGTCTCACCTGCTTACTTTGTGGAACCAAGAAGAATCTCGGGTGCTCTATACCTGTTTGATAAACCACATTTTGTAAAATCCATGATGTGAAGATGCTTCTAATTGGAGTACCATCGAGTAGCAACATAGTCTGTTAGCACTTGCGCTTGTCCCATGTCATCTTTCAATTGGGCAACCTTCACTCAAAAAAGAAAAGGCTCATACAAGAATTGTAAAGCGTTCTCATACCGATCGTGCCAAACCAAAATCTGCAAGCTTGCATCGGCAATCCGAATCCAAAAGTAGATTGCTTGGCTGAAAGTTCAAAGCATTAATACTTTCACCAGTTCTTTACAATGGCTGAACAAAGTCACCTTGATATCTCGATGCAGCAGTCCTGCGCTGTGCAAATACTTCAAAGATTTAAAGAGTTGATACATGATGTACTGCAAACACCTCGGATTTAGCCAAACATAAAAGCCGGAAGAACTTACTTGTTTATGTACATCCTCGAGAATATTGGCTCTTATAACAGCATGCAAATCCGTTTCTGCGCAGAGAAAAATTGCGGAATGGATCGATAAGCTTACAGTTTTTCCTGCAAACTTACCCATGTACTCAAACACTAGGTACAAGTCACGGTCATTTTCCGCTTTGAGAACGTTTGTCAACCTGCGAGTTCATTAATGTAACTGCCAGCAGTCTTAAGAGGTGCGGAAACTAACTTGATGACGTTCTCATGATCGTTGATCTCCTGAAGAAACATCACCTCGCGAAAGGTCCTCTACGTTGGAACCAGCAAGTCAGCAAGATGGAACTTTTGACAAAGAACCACAAACCTGAGCATCAGTCGAGTTTTGAAACGCGTCAAATATCTTTTTGAGAGCAACAACATCGTTGGTCTTCCTATCAAACGCTTTCCAAACGATTCCATAAGCCTGCAAACAGTAAAACAAAGCAGTTATAACACCAACAAATAAAAAACTCTTTTTGAGCCGTCAACTTACACCCTTGCCGAGCTTTTGGCAAACGTGGTACTTCCGCAAGACGTGCTTGTCGACGTCCTCGCTCATCGTGGTCCACTTTGCATTTCCTGCGAACCCTAGGGTGCGAAACCATCTCGGAGCAAAGCCATCGACGCCGTCCAAGCTTGCAAGATCTTGTTCGTTCAATTAAATTCCGAGGTTCAAAACACTGCTCTACCAACGAAAGTTCGTTAAACCAGTCTCTCGGGTGTATGTACATTGCCTCGAGTCTAATATCTGCACCGAAACGAAACGAAAGTTAGCATCGAGAAATGAAAGAATGTCGCAAAAACCTGGAAATAAGCGGAAGAACTTGCTTCTCCCACTCGTCATCCCATCTCGCACACGAACCCGATGCCAAGGCTCCGTCTCTCAAGTGCTTCAAGCGTTCGCAGTTGTCTGGAAAACCTTGAAATAGATCCTGCGGCATAAGAAGTGTCACTCCTTCATGGCAGACAGACAAACATTCGTACCATAAACTGGTCTGCAAGTTCTGAAGCAGACGAAAAAAGCAGCCCATTCTGGTGATCTTTGACCAGCTCGTCAATACTGCACAGGAAAATAATCGCTGAAGAAACAAACCAAAAGCTGCGAGCTAATTACCATGAATAAGAAACGGCCGTCACAGGTAATCCGCATCCAAACATGTCCACAACCTGCATTGGAATGTAGATAGTCAGAAAAATAAAAAGTTTTCCTCACACCTTCATAGGCAAATCAAGACCGGACGAGGAAGTATGCAAGCTAACGCCGAGATCAGCCGATCCTTAAAAAGAAAGAAAAACCAGCACGTCAGGTGAAACCTAAAGCTAGAACCCATTTTACCAAGCAAACGAGGATAATCCTCAGCAGCGAGCCACATCGTTCGAAATGCAACATGATGTAAACGTAGCCTGCTTATCCTTTCTTCGTACTCTTGTCGCAGGGGACCTTTGCCTTGAATAAGAAACAGAAAAAAAGAATTACCGGCTGAACTAGAGAGAAAAGGCGAAATATCATACCAGTAACAACGATGAGAAGACGAGGGAAAACGCATCTAGAATTCTTCATGGGTCGCCTATCACCCGAAGCACTGTCTATGTGCTCTCCCAGCGATGCCGCCACACGCCGGTCATACATAACAGCAGCCTCCAACAGTATCTCAAAGTCCTCATCTGGAGTCCTGCGATTTGTTGCAACGGTCAGAACACGAGATACAAGTTTGGAGGCACGCTTACCAGCTAGTACTGCTCACAATAAGCGCTGGCCTTTCTTTCAGATAGAAGTACTGGTCGCCCTCCTGGATTTCTTTTCTCGGGTCCTCCACTGCGGACTTCCGACAAGTGAAGAGGGTCCAGGAGGAGCTAGCAACATTAGTCGAATCGCTTCGACCAGCAACATACTGCCTGGATGCTAACCGAACGTTCTCATCTTCCTCCGGTCTTACAGAACAACAATCCCATTCACCCAGTGGCTGCCTAAACAAGCCATCCAGCCTTAAAAACAGCTGTAAGAAAATGCATCAGTTTCCGCTAGCAATTTAAAAAACAGCTCAACTTTAGCTTACCTCGTGCTTTTCCTCCAAGGTAGCGGGTTGGAAAAACTCGGGTGATCTATCGTAGACAACGGTTGCCCTGCAGAACATGAAAAGAGTTAAGCCAGTGTTTTGCGAGAAACGTTGAATGCCTGACCTGATCCCCCAGTTCTCTGCAAGCTCGTGTTGCATCGCTTTCGTGACGCATAGATGGCCGTCGGCCATTTTACCATAACGCTTTTCAAACCTGCAGCGATAATAAGCGTCCGAGAATACGACTTTACAAGTAAGTAGTACCAGAAGTAGAGTTTGACGAGAATATGGCTTGGATTCAATCTAAGACCGAATAAAGTATAGCCAAAGTTGTGCCAGTCGATTACGAACGAGGACTTTCTTATAACACACGTCCACTTTACCACTGCCAGGACTGGCACTGAGGGTGGATTCTAGAAAGTCACAAATAAGAACAAAGTGATACTAGAAAAAACCATGGTTTAGCTTACTTGGACAAGAACAACGTCCGAGGATGGCACTTTAACAAGGAGAAGCCACAAGAGGTGTAATAGCTGAAGAAGGATTTTAAAAGGTAGTGCCAGTAGATAGAACAGTCGCGGAAGTCTTTGAAAGCTTGGCACGCTCTACAAAAAGGACGAGAGTTACGAGAAAAGAGAGAGCAAAAAAGCGAGCTTACCATGAGATAAAGAGAAATCTTGGGATCTTCTAGCACAGCTCGGTGTGGTTGAGCTCCTATCATAGTAATAAGATCGAAAAGAACAAAGAAAAGCTCTAGATTTACCTGCGAAAGCAATGACATCCACGTCCATGCCAGCCTAGGCGAGAGAAATCGAGAGATTTTGGAGCAAGAGATGTTTGAGCTGGAAGATTTACCTGGCTCGACAAAGACAAGGCGTGGTACTGCATTCTGGGGCTCCTTCCAAAATCGCCAAGCACGACAACGGTCGCCCTTCCTCTCCTCCCCATCGCTAAAGCCCTAATTAGGGTTCTTGGGAGGGATGAAAAATGCTGCAAGCATCAGCTCAATCCGGGCACCGCAATGCACCAATTCTCCGGCGAGATTACCTCGATCCGGTCGAGATGCTAGCGCAATCCATCCGGCGGTGCGGGAACACGCGCAATCTGGCGGAGGCGCGGGCGATCCACGAGCAAATCCAGCGATCGCCGGAGCGCCATAGCCGATACCTGGCCAATCTGCTGGTGGAGATGTATGGCAAGCTCGGCAGCGTCGCGGAGGCGCGCATTGTCTTCGATCGCATCGTTGATCCCAACATCTACTCGTGGAGCATCCTCCTCAACGCCTACGCCCTAAACGGCGAGCTCCATGGCGCCAAGCGAATATTCGACGCGATGCCCGCGAAGAACGATGTGGCCTGGAACTCGATGCTCGCGGCATATGCCCAGGGTGGGCATCTTCAGGAGGCGGTGGAAATCTTCAAGGAATCTCCCAAGGACAGCGATATCTCTTGGAATATCCTTATAAATTGCTACATTATCTACGATAGAGTTGAGGATGCAAAGCGTCTTTTTGATCGAATGCCGAGAAAGACCGTAATTTCAACCACGGCTATGATCTCAGCATATGCCAAAAGAGGGTATCTTGACCAGGCAAAGGATCTTTTCGATCAAATGCCCGAGAAGGATGTAATATCCTGTAATGCCATGATAACAGCGTGTGCACAGCATGGAAACCTTGACGCGGCAAATAATCTTTTCCATATAATGGAAGATCGAGATGTTTCTACTTGGAATGCCTTGATAACAGCATATGCCGAAAAAGGGTATCTTGGCGACGCTAGAATGCTTTTTAACACTATGCCCTTGAGGAATATTCTTTCCTGGAATATTATAATGTCGGCCTATGCCCAAGCTGGACATGCATTTGAAACGAAAATGATATTCCTGGAAATTCCAGAAAGAAATCTCATGTCTTGGAATATCCAGCTTTTTGCATATGCCGAAGCCGGGCATATTGAAGAGTGCCAAAGAACTTTCGACATTATGCCGCAAAGGTCACTAGTTTCCTACACTACGATGATCACCGCATTGTCTCAAGTTGGAAGTTTGAGGAAAGCCACTGAGCTTTTCGACGGAACTCCAGAATGTGATCTCGTGATCTGGAACTTGATGATCTCCGTGCTCGCCAGGGATGGACGCCTCCAGATCGCTCGAGAGATGTTTGAGTCGAGTCCACGGAGAGATCTCTCGAGCTGGAACGTGATGACCATCGCCCTCGCTCGAAACTCCAAGCTAGAAGAAGCTAAAAAATGTTTCGATGAGATGCCTGAGCGAGACACCGTTTCCTGGAACGCTCTAGCAGCAGCTTATGGAGAAGCTGGCCATCTCCGCGAAGCTCAAGAGCTCCACAGCTTAACCCCCGCGAAAGACATCGTCTCCTGGAACACACTTCTTGGAGCTTATGCTCAAAACGGCCACATCGATCAAACCAAGAGAGTTTTTGACGATCTTCCGCAGCGAGACACCGCCTCCTGGAACACAATGCTTGCTGCTTACGCTAAGAACGCGAAGATCGAGACCACGCTCAAACTCTTTGATGAAATGCCTCTACAAAACATCGTCTCCTGGACTGCCGTGATCACGGCCTTTGCGTTTGGAGGAAACAAAGCCACAGTGTTAAAGTCACTCGAGTTTTTGAGAGTGATGGAGTGCGAAGGATTTAAACCCGGTCACATAGCGTTCCTTGTGATCTTAACCGGTTTGAGCCACCTAGGAATGATCGAAGACAGCCATCATTGTTTTAGTTTGATGGTGCTTGACCATGGCTTGTCCCCCGGCAAGGAACACTACTCCTGTATAGTTGACTGCCTCTCGAGGGCCGGCCAGCTCCAAAGAGCCAATGAGCTTCTCGAGAGCATGCCCATGTCGCCCGACAACGTTGCCTGGTCGGGTTTCCTCGCGGCCTCCAAAGTTCACGGAGAGAGATCTCGCGGAGCTCGAGCTGCCGAGAGCTTACACTCACTCGACTCGCAAGATACTTCCTCGTACATTCTCCTGTCCAACATCGTAGCAGTGGACTAGACACGATTCGTCCGTCCAGTGATGAAAAACTTAGCAAAGTTTGAGCGAGAACTTCCGGATCAAGGAGTGACGAGATTTGAGAGCATCACAAACGGGGCAGCGTCTTTTTTATCGGGGCTCGTCTTGACGACTTCCACTGCGGAATGATTCGAGCTTTTCTGGATCTTGCAAGCGTTCAGAAAAGTGGACCACGAAACACGATTTGGAACGAAAGGCATCGTCTTGATGAGCTCCTCGGCCTTTGCGAGCTGACCGCATCGACCGAGAATATCAACGAGACACACAAAGTGCTCGATCCCTGGAGCTAAGTTATACTCGCATCTCATCCTCTTGAAGTGCTTTCTACATTCTTCCAAGAGTCCCAAGTGACCACAGCCCGAGAGAATGCAAAGAAACGTGATCTCGTCGGGACCGAGGCCCTCCACAGCCATATCAAAAAGAAGATCTAGACCACTTTGCAGCTCGCCACCTAAAATGTAGGATGTGAGCATTGCATTCCACGACATTACCTCTCCTTGAGAAGTTCTTGAGAACAAATTCTTTGCTTGTATAATATGCCCGTGCTGTGCATACGCAACTATCAAAGTTGGCACTGTCACGTAGTCTTGGTTTGGCATCTTTTCAAACATAGCTCTAGCGTCTCCAAGATGCCCATTCCAGGCATATGCTGCTACCAAGGTGGTCCAAGAGATCGAATCTCTTTGAGGCATGTGGTCAAACATAAGTTTCGCCTCCTCAAGATGCCCGTTATGGGCATACCCCGCTAGCATAGCGTTCCATGCCACAATGTCGCGACGAGGCATTTCCCTAAACAATTTAAAAGCTTCCTCTACTTTCTTGTGCTGGGAAAAAGCAGTGATTAGGATAGTAAAAGCCGTGACATCACGACAAGGACTTAGTTCAAGAAGTTTTTGTGCTTCGGCAATATTCCCAACTTCGGCATATGCTAGTATCATAAGATTCCAGGACGCAGAATCTTTTCGAGGCATGGTATCAAAAAGTTCTTTTGTTTGATCCAAATTACCTAGCCGATAATACGCCGCGAGCATCGCATTCCAGGCAACGATATCTTTATGGGGCATCGTTTCGAACAGATTCGTTGATTGCTCAAGATCCCCGTTTTCGGCATATGCGGTCAACATGCTGGTCCACGCCACCACGTCCTTGACCGGCATCCGGTCAAAGAGATCTCTCGCCTCGCCAAGATGCCGCTGCTGAGCATATGCTGTTATCATTGCCGTCCACGTCACCACGTTGGGATCTGGCATCTTCTCAAAAATCCTTCTCGCTTCCTGGAGATTCTCATGTTTGGCGTAAGCGGTGATGATAGAGTTCCAAGCCACGCTGTTGGGTTGTGGAATCCCCTCGAAGATCTTCCGCGCTTTCTCCAGATGCCCGTTCTCGGCAAATGCCGCGAGAGCGATGTTCCAGGTGTAGCAATTGGGCTCGTGAATTTGATCCAGGACAATCCGGGCGTCCTCGATGCTGTGGCACTTGCCATACATTTCAATTAGGAGGTTTTTCAGGAAGCGATTGTTGCGATGCGCGCTGTGGATCACCAGCGAGTGGATCCGCCGTGCCTCGAGCAGATCCCTGGAGATAGCGCACGATTTGATAAGCTTGGCATAGTGTGCCGGGGCAAACTTCTCGTCCGGGCTCTCGATTCCACCGAGATTTGGGGCGCGCGCTACGACCATGGAGAAGAAGAAGACCACGTCAGCATCCCTGCCGAGTCATCGCCGCGTCGTGGGCCAGGTCATGTCCGCGTCAGCAATCCTGCCGAGTCATTGCCGCGTCTTGTGCCAGGTCAGAGTCCGCGTGGGAGTCCTTTTTCTTTGACATTTTTCTCCTTCACAGATTTAGGTTTTGGGTGTTTGGGGGAAGTCGCGGAGCCAATTTGGCAAGAGAATGGTGAGCTCTTCCTCTTTCTCTCTCTTTTCTTCGACTAAATCTTGGATTCCTGGGCTTTGCAGACGACATCCAAGCGACTGGCCGACAAGAAGATCCAGAAATTCCAGAAGAACATCTTCAAGCGGGGCGCGGTGCCCGAATCGAGCATCAAAAAGGGCAACGCGTACCCAGTTGGCCCAATTGTTCTAGGGTTCTTCATTTTCGTGGTCATCGGCTCAGGTAATCCATCGAGTGCTTGTCGATCGATCGATTTTGCGGTTCTAGAGTGTAGATCCTGACTCCGATTTGTATGCTCTGCGCAGCGTTGCTACAGATCATTCGGACAGCGTCCGGTGGCGGCCCATAGATCCAACGATGATCACTAGAGCCCGTTTAGGAAGAAAGTTGAATAAGTACTAAGGACTACCAGAATATGCTGTAGAACCTATTTAATGGACGGAAAATACTTTAGCATAAACCACGTCTTATAAACGTCCATGAGTGCTGCGTGAACCGTACTGGTTCTCATCCATCAGGGCAAGCAGCAACGCAGATTGAGCTTCAACAGCTCTAGCAAATTGGTACTTTGATCAATAGCAGGAACACTCTACTACCACTCACTTGCCAAATCTACAGGCACTACTAAGGGTAACAAGCCTTAGTAGATATATTGTTCCAAGCCTCTAACTAACAAGTGTTGCTTTGAATTGCAAATTGGGAAATAACTATAAGTGAACACAAATATAATATGCTTGAAAATTATAGTTATGCAAATTGCAATATTAGAAAATATCTTGAGAACATTTTTATTTAAAATTCTTTATGTTTCTTTGAAGACAAATTAAATTGGGTAATGCCACATTGCATGAGTAAGAATTAAAAAACATAATAATGTTAGTATAAAAACACTATTATGAAATGTAAAATTTGTAAAAACAATTAAAATATAAAATAGTTCATGTCAATAGTGTGTGTGGCTTTTGAATGAATAACCTTAAAATCAATAGCATAATCAAGCATGAATAATTGTCAATAAGGTATATTATTATGTTAAGTAAAGAGAATGAAGGTTCTTGTTCAAGCTAAAAATACTTCAAAAATAATTTATTCAATTTTTAATAATTAGCATGAATGAACTTTAAAACTAAATATAAATTTAATCATATATTTTGCTAACTCATGAAGCTTTATTTAGTGGCTATTTCCTTAATAGTCATACGGCATTTATTTAATGGTAAATACTCTTAATAGCTGTGAATTTTACAAGGATTATTTAATACAATATAACTTAAAATTAAAAATTATTTATTTTGAAATAATATTTATTTAGAATATATAGTTCAGACTTAACTAATGTTACAGTGAACTATAAGAATTTAAAACTGTGTGAAATGGTGTTAAATTTTAATAATAAAAATAAAAAATACTAGCTAAACTTATATTCCTAAACTAGCCATTTATACATGCATTATATTAGCTCCCAACTCTACTTTACAACTATTGGCTTGTTAACAATATAGCAAACCCCCCCATGAGTGATCCTCCAGCTAAGAAATATAGTTTATAGACAACACAACACACTCACCCCCCAAGCCTATACACAATATGGTAATGCCTAACTAATCATCCTAAACCCTGTAGAATAAAATAATTATGAGTGGAAAAACAACCTAGCTTACATTTACCATAACTTAATGGTCATAAATAATTGGTTAGTTTTGTAAAGCATCTTGACCATTTCATGTCAAACTTAGTTTTGTGCCCCATGCTAAGCAAATGATACAACATGTTTTCAAACTTAACTACAATTTAGAGAAACATATGATGCCATAGCTTTCAACCAACAACTCCATAATTTCAATTCATAGCCACATCCCCATTGCAACCTTTCATAATGACCACTAACGACTCTCTACTCACAGCTCCAACCAACCATATGACACTACTAAATTCAAACTTTTATGACACCACCACACTATTGCCATAACACCTTATCACAACTTACATTTTGATCAATCACCCATAGAGTGATTAAGAGTGGCAATTATGCCAAATGACTATAGCAAAATTTCATGCCACTACCATTATTGCTACTCCAACTCTTCATATGACTGTTATCAACTAAGACACCATCACCCTTCACAACATTGTATGAAGTAGGGGTTGTTGAGACAAAATATATAGGCAAACATATATATTTATTAATCAAAGGGATACAATACTTACATACTTCTTACCTTCATAAATTACACTAGTGAATATGCTATAACTTAACTTAACCTCAACCCTTAAACCTAAGTTTGATTTATAAACATTCAAATTGAGCCACTAGCAAGGATGTCTTTGTCAATAAATTTACTATCAAGTTGGTTGTGGATATGTGAGCAACTGAATTTCTCTCATTTAAATCCTTTCACATATAAAATAGCAAAATATTTTGAAGTGTATGTTGATGAATAGGGTTGAGGATTGCATTCCATGTGTTCTATGAATATCAAAATTTTTGTCTAAGTAAAATCTTCACATTCACAATGATTCCTTAACTATTTTAGTCACAATACTATACTCAATTTAATAGATGGAAAGTGCAACTTTTCTTTATTTTTAACTACACCAAAAAACAATAATGTTAAAAAATTTGAAATTGTACTTTATTATTGATCTTTGATTGTTAAAGTCCCTTACTAAATCCACATTCACCATCTTATATCATTTTTGAGAATCCATACTAATATCTTCAATCTTTGTGCATTGAAACTCCAAGTTGAGAGTGGATATTTGTTCTGTTGTAATATCTAAACAACTTACTGTTACTAAAGATATCATCACTCCTATAATATTTTGATATGAAAGAATTTGCATCTACCTTTTCTCCACTTCAGTACAAGATTCATCATCTTGAGAGATTTTATGAACTTGCAATGATGGAATATGAGTATATGATTGAGTGAAAAATTGCTAATATTCACTTAAAAACTTTTTAATATACTGGATTGAAAGTGTTCATGCCTTTTTGTTACAAGAATCTAAGCAAAACTTACCAAGATCTTTCATTTTCAACCATTTCACAAGTTATTCCTTAAACTAATATAGAGAGAGTGTTTTTTCTATCATAATTAAATCATCAATGTATACTCTAACCAAAATGTTTTTGTGACAAATATAAATGTTCCAATGTGCACAAACCCAACATTGGAAAAAATCTATTTAAAGTAGTATACTAAATTTACAAGGATTGTTTAAAACTATAGATGGATTATTTTAAATTAAACATATAAGTCTCTTTGCCTTCCACTTCAAAAGTATGAGGTTATTAAATGTATATTAATTGCTCAAATTCTCCATTTAAAAAATCATTCTTTTCTACTCTACAACTAAATAGTAATTGCAAGAACCAAATGTATGAAAACCATCTTAGTGCAAGATGAGTTGGAATTCTCTAGAGATTAATTTTCGTACTCTGTCCACTCAAAAAGTATGTAAGGTGCAAGCAAACTTGTGCTCCACATAATTAATCTAATTATGAAACTTATTGATCTTTTAGTTTATGAAAATCATTTTTAAGAAACAATAAAAATCATTAGTAATTAGAAAATGATAAAAATTTTCATTCAAGATTTACTTAGTGAAGCTCAATCTAGAATTAAAGTACCTTGAGTCTTGGCATTTTAGGAGAGGGATTTCTTCTTCATTTTACCCCATATACATGCTTCATAATTGTCCATTGTCACTCTATTGAGGGAGGGAACTTTATATATTAAAGAATTGACTTCCTTAACTTAATACCATCTAGCATGTGTAAAGCAAGCATGCCATAGATGAAAAATAGAAGCATCAGTGATATTTGTTATATTTACTAATACTTAAAGTTGTGAAGAGAGATAGTAAAGTCCTTTTTAGCAATTGTAAATCTTAGGAACTTGAAATCAACACTATTGCAGTGAAAACAAGAATAAACACTTTGACTTATAAGTTGAGAAACTAATAGCAAATTTTAAATTAAGCTAGGTATAAACAAAACACCTCTATAGACAAATTCATAAACAATAATATGTAAAGACTCACCATTAGCCATGCTTACATCTACTGAAAAATTTCTATATATTATTTTTTGTAAGAAAGCCTTATTTGCTATCATATAATACATTAAATCCAAAAGTTGCCCTTCTAACGCATTTTTAAACCAATACTAAATTTAGGCACAAAACACACATGGCCTTTTTTCTTACCTGCTTAATTGAGTGTACCACCTTTGATGGCTTGAAAGACCCTTTTTCTAATAATTGAGCTGCAATCATTGCTACAAACTTTTCTAAAGAGTTCTCTTTTGTGAATTCTCCAAATTACCCTCATAAATGTCAATGAAATTTATATAGTGCTGGATTTGTAATCCTAAATGTTGTTGTCTTGATTAAAGCTCTAAAATAAAAAATGCCCTTATAATATTTGCAAAGTTAGACTTTATACTATGTAATTTGTCCTCTAAGAGTGGTCATTTTCTTAATATACTTTGAAGCTTTCTTCATTACTTTTTATAATTTATCATTTGTCAAAATGTGTTTATTTTTAATGCTAATAACTAGTCACAATAAATTTAATGAAACACTTGTTATGCCTCAGCTGAAGTGGTGGCATTTTTTACTTTTAAAATATTCATATTTGACTCATTTAATCAAGATTATTCTTGTGGTGTTGTCAACATCTTTGAAATCCTCTACACTTTTCATATCTTATTGTTTGCTTTAAGGACCACTTCTTAAACTTTGCTTTATTTCCATTTTAATAGTGGCCACTCCTTTCCAATGGCTAACTTAAAACTTTTCTTCCTTTCAACAACAATTAAAAAATATTTAAAATCATTTTTATGGGATAAAAGAAGTTTTAATCCCTCAAATCCACTAGATTTTCCCATTATTTACAAATTAGTATCCCTTGTTCTAATAGCCCCTTGGCAACCTCCTCACCACTTACAACACTGGCTTAAAAAAATATTCTTTCTAATTTTACTTTTTTAATACCAAGAATATACAGCTGACACACATATGTATTAATCAAAGGGATATAATCCTTATGTACTCCCTTTATAAGTCATGGTGATGACTATGTTCCAATAGGGGCATTGATCAAGAGTAGGAAGTATTATAATTATAATCTTCTTCAAAATGACACTTTTAAATCTCTTGATCTCACGTTCATAGTGGGCACTGTGTGACCATGTATCTAATATATAAATGAAAGAATATTTTGCATGGCTTTATATGCAAAAACAATTCTTGGAATATTTTCTTTAGACTTTAGAAAATGAAAACTCAAACCATACTAAATCCTAGAAGATGGTGTCATGCTTGATGTTGTGGCTGGACACACTGGAGAAAAAGAAATAACACCCTCAAATGGACAAGAATTGGAAACCCCATACAAAAATATTTATGTTATACTTTGGTCAACTGTGTAGTTAGTGATGCTACTAAGTTTACTTCTAGACAGAGGCACACTAGTTTTGAATGCCATGTATGAAGCAATGGAAGAGCCCATCTTCTAGCACAACCTGGTGAACTACTCAACACGAGGCCCTTCTAAAGCATATTCTGGTGAGTATGCTTAAGTATATTCGTTTTGCATATGCTCAGTTTTGATTTCTTATTGGCTAGGGTTCTTAGGAAGAACGCGCTTTCAATCCGGAGCCAGGGATCCAAATTCATGGGCAACAGTAGCAGCAGAAGAAGACGACGCCACCACCACCACCAGCAGCATCCGCCAGGTCCGATCTATCCCCCGCTCCCTCCTCCTCCGCCCGGCTATCACACCGAGGTCGCTCCTTGCCCCCATATGGTCTCACCATACTACTATCGTCCTCCTCGCCCCGGGAGCTATTTCTTCCAGCAGCAGCAAGGATATTACGGGCCTCCAGCGCCACCGCCTCCTCCGCCAAGGCTTCCCGCTCCTCCTCCCCAGCTCTTCCTGCCAGCGCCGCGGACTCCCCTGCCTTGGAATGGATCTACTGCCATTGTTCCAAGCTCGTCAGCTCCAGCTCCAGCTCCAGTGCCCGTTCCAGAGTACCAGACCGCCAACACGGTCAGGAACGAGGTAAATCTCAACAAAGGAACGCTGCGGCTCGAGAGAGACGAGGCCATGCCTGGCAATCATGTCGTAGCATTCTCGTTCGATGCCACCACTTCTGGAAGGTATGCAAACATCAATTTTTTCCCTTCTTGCATAGCTAGAACTTGCCTGGGAGTTCTTATCTTGCCTGGATTCATGGTTTGGTTGCCTGGGCTCATGGATTCATGCGAGTTCTTATCTTGGCTCTACTGATTAGATTAGATTTCTTGGTCGGTGGCCTGTATTCGTTTTCTAGAGTTTCGCAAGACAACTCCTCCGTTTTTCTAACGTTTTTTTTTTTTTGTTACAGTATCACTGTGTTCTTCCTGTCAAAGGAAACTTCCAATGGTAGCGTGGTATCTCTCAGTAAGATGTTTCCAGCGCCTACCAGGCACCACTTCAAGAGTGGACTGGGCCAGAAGTTTAAGCAGGAATCTGGCCTCGACTTTTCTCTCATCGACGAGCAAGATCTCTCGCAGCTCGGCACGGACAACGTCTACCCTCTCATCATCCGGATCGAGACGACTCCAAAGAATCCACCACCCGACGCTGCCGAATCCCCCGAGCCCGTGGGTGGAGCACTCAAGAAGTGGATCCACTGTCAACAGACGTATGCCGTGATACGAAAGATTGAAAGAGACGGGGACGAGGGTGAGCTCCAAGTTCGAGTTGTTAAGCAGATCATCTGGGTGGATGGCGTTCGCTACGAGCTCCAGGAGATTTTCGGGATTGGTGGCAGTGAAGCGAGCAACAACAGCAGCGATTCTTCTGGGAAAGAATGCGTGATTTGCTTGTCCGAGCCCAAGGACACGACTGTCTTGCCGTGCAGGCATATGGTAAGTTCTTCGATTGGTTTGTTCTACTTTGGTTCTAACTTTGATTCGTTTTTTTTTTTTTTTTTCTCAGTGTATGTGTAGCGATTGTGCCAATGTGTTGAGACACCAAACAAATTTATGCCCGATTTGCAGATGCCCGGTTGAAGAACTTCTACACATCAAAGTTTGAGAAAGAGAGGTTTTGTCTTTCGTGTATGTAATGTAAATAAAGAGCTTGACAATTGGTTTTCGACACGTGGCGTTGTAGAGTTTTAGGGTTTAAGCGAGGCGGGATTTCTTCTCCCTCGAGGCGCTTGATTCCACGGCGATGCAGTTCTTGGCGGATTTTGCCGTGGATTTCGATCAATGTCGGAATCTCCGGTGAGAAATTTCGCGAAATCTTTGCTTCGATTGACCAAATTTCGTTTCTCAGGCTCGGCGGCGAGGATTTGGTATCAAGGATGCGGCTTGGTTGGAGGGATTTGTCCTTCGGCTACTGGAAAGATCATACACAGTAAGTTGTTTCCTTGGATGATCGTCGAGAGAATTTTAGAATGGACTTTTTCAAACTTGTTTTTAGTTGAGTCGACACGTAGCGTGCTAGTAATACTTAATACTTAGCCCCTTTCTCTCACATTTTGTTCTTGGTGATGCTTAGCGCTTCGCATGACGACTTCCACCGCCAGTGATAAGCTTTCTTTCGATGGGATTGTTGGGTTTTTTGTGGAGGCTGGTGTGGTCCAGCTTCGTCTTCAGGTAGCCGGGAGTTTTGGTATTTTTTTCTACGATATGAATTGTGTGCTGCGTTGCTAGGTGTGGAAGACAAAGCTCGCTGCATTGGGAGGAAAGATAGAAGATCACGTAACAAAACAGCTGACTCATGTCTTTGCTGTTTCTTCGCAGCACTTGGACCAGAGCAAAGATTGGAAGAGATTGAAACGGCTGAAACGGCTTAAAGTGGTGAGTTCCTTATTTCTTGCTGGATATGTTTCTTACATTCTCTTTTTCAGTCATTTTTGAAATACGACTGGCTGGAAGACTGTCTCAAGGCAGGGCAAAGGTTACCTGCAGAGTCTTACAATTTGTTTCAGGATTATCATGGTGCCTCAGCTGAAGAATCCGCTGGCACTGGAACTGATTGCACCGCGACTGACGAGAGTGCTACTGAATCCTTAAACTCAGACACTGATGCTGCCATCAGTGATACTAAACGTGAAGAATGGAGGTCTGCACTCGTATTCCCAAAGGAACCTGATGATTCCACGGGGCAAAATGAGGTAAGCGGCTCTTTTTATTGGTCTCGTGTTTGATATCTAGATTGTGTAACAGATTTATGCTCCTCCAAACCTCAACCAAAATATTACAGGCCCTTTTGGAGAACTCCGGGACATATACAAAAACGGTGAGCATTTCTGTTGGCAAGAGTACATCAAAACGTTCATGAACTTTTTTCAGGTCTTGGAGACAACAGAAGATCTTATAGCTATCACAAGGCGATATCCTATCTGGAAAAGCTACCATATCAAGTTACGAGTGTAGATCAAGTGAAGAATGCTCCATCAATCGGAAAGTCGCTACAGAATCACGTACGTATTTACTTCTTTTTCGTGTTTCATGTTGTCGGTTCACAGATCCAGGAAATTCTATCCACTGGGAAACTTTCAAAACTGGAGCATTTTAGAGACGATGAAAAGGTGCGTTTGTAAAAGCTGTAATTCTGAAGACTTGACATCCTGAGATTTACAGGTGAAAACTGTTTCTCTTTTCGGTTCAGTGTGGGGGATTGGGCCATCGAACGCTTTGAAATATTACGAGAAAGGTCATCGTTCCCTGGAGGACTTAAGGCATGACGAGTCACTTACACGTACCCAACGGCTTGGGCTGCAATATTTCGAGGATATCAACGCAAAAATTCCACGCAGCGAGGTATCCAATTTAGAGATTTGTTCTCCCGAGTGACATTTCGTTCTAGGCGAACTACGTGGAAAATCTGGTGCAAGAAATTGCTAGTGCTATTCAACCCGGGGTATATGTTTTTTCACTCGGCTTATCCTTGCGTTGTAGATATCCGTTGTTTGTGGAGGTTCTTATAGACGTGGGAAGTCGCTGGTAGGGGATATGGACATGATTGTCACTCACTCGGATGGCACAAGGTCTGCTTACGTTGTTATGAGTTTTGACTGAAAGTTTTCTGCAGTCACAAGGGATTTCTGAGGCGCTTAGTCCAACGACTGAAAGACATTGATTTTCTCACCGAAGACTTGCTGATTGGTTACCACGAGGTAGAAATAACACTTCCCTGTGCTAATGAGATGAACAACATTGCAGGAACTGAACGATGACGCTGTGGATACTTACTTTGGGTTATGCAAGTATCCGGGAAGAGAGCAGCGGCATCGTATTGATTTTAAGGTTTGTGTTTCAAACGATCTTTTGATTATCACAGATTCTACTCAGGTGTACTCTTGGGAGCAATATCCATTTGGTCTCATTGCTTGGACTGGCAACGATGTTCTAAACAGAAGGTACATACGTAGCGTTAACGATGAGAAATAGCATTGCGACTTTTGTTGTTTCACAGGCTGCGAATTCTAGCAAATGAAAAAGGATACAAACTAGATGATACTGGCTTGTATAGAACAATTTTGTATGAGAAGCACAAGCGTCACAAGGTTAGTAAACTGTTTACATGCTTCTCTATGGAAACAAGCTTCTCCTATCTTCAGGTTGATAGCAAAGGTGCTCGAGTCATCTGCAAGAACGAGAAAGAAGTCTTTGAGTTCGTAGGTCATCCTTGGTTGGAGCCCAACGAGAGGAACCTTTGAAAAATCTTCCAGAGGTGACCTTTTTCGTTGTTATGAATTGTCAGATAAAACTTGTTGAAATGTATGGCAGGACCGGCGACTTGAAGCGAGCCAGAGAAGTCTTTGATTCCATCAAAGACAATGCCAGAGACTCTTTCTCGTGGGAGACTCTCCTCTACGCCTACTGCCGCAACAAAAACTTGAAAGAGTCCAGGCAGACCTTCGAGCAAATGCCCGTCAAAACTCTCGTCGCCTGGAACATGATGCTCACTGCAAACGCTCGTAATGGTGAGCTGCCCGAGGCTGAGCGACTGTTTGAGGAAATGCCCGGACGAAACATCGTCTCGTGGACGTCCATGCTCGCAGCGTACGCTATTAACGGGGAATTCGAGCTTGCGGCGAGGTTCTTCTCCGCCATGCCCGAGAAGAACTTAGTGTCATGGAATTCGATGCTCTCGATCCGCTCAAAACTTGGCGATACTGACGCTGCGAAGGTTTTGTTCGATCGAATGCCGCAGTGGAGTTTAGTCTCGTGGACGTGTTTGCTTTCGGCAAATGCCGAAGGTGGCGAACTCTTACACACAAAGCTGGTGTACGACTCCATGCCGGAGGTGGATATTGTCTCTTGTACGGCTATCATGGGAGTTTATGCTAACCATGGCTGCTTTGATGAAATCGCGGTTGTTTTTAATGCAATGCAAGAGCGGGATATCATCGCATGGAACGTTCTTCTTCTTGCAAATGCCACAAATGGGCAACTTTTCGAATCTGAAAGAATCTTTAATTCCATGCCAGAGAGAAGCTTGTCTTCGTTCACTTCGCTACTGGGGCTATATTCCAATGATGGTTTAGTTCAAGAGGCAGAGAATCTTTTTAACTCTATGCCAGAGAGGGATTCCATTGCCTGGAACGCAATGCTCGCGGCATATTCCCAAACAGGGAATCTAGAACTCGTCAAGTGTACGTTTGACCAGATGCCAGTCCACGACGTTGTGTCGTACACGTGCATGATGGGAGCATATTCGCAACATGGGAATCTCGACTACGCAGTGGACCTGTACGAAAGAATGCCCTACCGGGACTCGAGATTGTACGACTTAATAACTTGGACATATGCCCACAATGGGCAAATGGATCTAGCAAAACGTACACTGTACGAAGCTCCAGAGAAGACAATGCCGACGTGGAACTCCGTACTACTAGGATATACCTACAACAGACATGTTTTCCACGCCGAGATGCTCTTCCGTGCAATGCCCCAAAGGGACCTTGTGACGTGGACTGCCTTGCTGGCGGCATATGCCCAAAATGGGCATTTTTACCACGCACGCTATCTTTTTACTCTAATGAATTTCGACGTGTCACCGGACTCTATTTGCTTTGTTTTGCTGCTAATTTCCACTAGCTACATTGGACAGCTCTCCATAGCAAGGAGTTTCTTTCTTTCCATGGTTTTAGACTTTGGCATCTCTCCATCTAAGCAACATTATAGCGCTATGATAGATCTCCTGTCTAGGGCCGGCCACGTGGAGGGCGCACAAGAGCTCGCGCGGACGATGCCCTACGTCCCAGAGGCGGTAGAGTGGCGATGCGTGCTGTTTGGAAACATCCAAGGATATTCCGCTAGCGCGGGTGATTATTCCGCCACCGTCTCGGCATATACCGTTAAATGCCGTAAGCTTTGAGCAGGATATCTCCAAAATTTGCGTGTTTGTGTGGAGGAGGTGAAGGCGGCTCCAGGGCTCCGGTAAGCGCTCGCCTGCCAATCCAAAGCTCTTGCGCTGGCCGCGCTCTCGCGGATTGGCGACGAGGTTTTGGTTAGATTTCGTGCGTTTCGGATTCTAGGGTTTTTGGATTCTCGCGGCCGCTTGCTGTGCGCGTGAGTAATCGGTGAATTCCAGCTGCTGTGCGCTGCTTGGATTGCGGCGTTTCCTGCTCGAGGCATTTGTGTGGTGGCACGGTTTCCTGCACAGAGCATTGATTTTTTCGTGTTTTTTTCTTTGCTGGACTTAATATTTTTTCTCTGGTTTGCTTTCTTCGCTGAAAGTCTAAATTTCTTCTCTGCTTTTGGTTGCTGGTTTGATTCCTTTTGCGATTTTTTTTCTCGAACTCAAGATTTTTTGTTTTGCAGAAACCAAGATCTTCCAATAAGTCGAGAAACATGGCAGCCGGAGCACTTTCTCAGTCTCCAGCCCTGTCGGCTGGGATTCGCAGCGTTCCCGCAAGCCGGCAACAAAAATCCAGTAGAACAAGAAGAGGTACTGTGAGTATGATAAGAGGCTCGAATCATGGCCAAGTCCGAGCGGCCTTTATCACGAGAACGAGGACGCTACAAACGTATGTCGGCATGCGAAAGCCAAGTCCCTTGGATTCTCTAGCAACGAGCACTTGCAAGGATTGGAACTCAGTGGTTTCAAGTGTTTCCACCAGCGGGGGAAGAGGTGCTTCTCGTGGTGTGGTTGTCGCTATGTTCGAGCGCTTCACCGAGAAAGCCATCAAAGTTATCATGTTGGCACAGGAGGAGGCTCGCAGGCTGGGACACAATTTTGTAGGCACTGAACAGATTCTTCTGGGTCTTATCGGAGAAGGGACCGGTATCGCTGCCAAGGTTTTGAAGTCCATGGGAGTTAATCTCAAGGAAGCTCGGGTGGAGGTTGAGAAGATTATTGGAAGGGGAAGTGGTTTTGTTGCCGTGGAGATTCCTTTCACTCCTCGCGCAAAGCGTGTATTGGAGCTTTCTCTCGAAGAAGCACGCCAGCTGGGTGAGTGGTCGTCTTGCTTGAAAGCTTTTGCAGCTCACAACGTGTTATTCTTTTGTCTTTTGTCTCACAGGACACAATTACATCGGGTCGGAGCATTTGCTTCTTGGACTTCTGCGAGAAGGAGAAGGTGTGGCAGCTCGTGTGCTTGAAAACCTGGGAGCTGATCCTGGAAACATTCGGACGCAGGTAAACCTAGCTAATTGAAGTAACAAGAAAAAACATTCGTGTTGTTTTTCAGGTTATTCGAATGGTCGGAGAGAGCACAGAGGCTGTTGGTGCGAGTGTCGGCGGAGGTAGCAGTAGCAACAAGATGCCAACGTTGGAGGAGTATGGCACGAACTTGACGAAACTAGCAGAAGAAGTAAGTGGCCGTGTCTGGAAAAGTTGTCAAGTAGCTCAAGTTTTTATTTTTTGCACAGGGTAAACTAGATCCCGTGGTGGGAAGGCAGCAACAAATTGAGCGTGTTACACAAATTCTTGGTCGTCGGACGAAGAACAACCCTTGTTTGATTGGAGAACCTGGCGTTGGAAAGACTGCAATTGCTGAAGGTCTTGCGCAGCGAATTGCGACAGGAGACGTTCCTGAAACTATTGAAGGGAAAAAGGTTCTATGCAATTTCTTTGAAAAATTTCCTTGCATATTGACTTTGAATATTTCAGGTCGTTACATTAGACATGGGACTGCTTGTTGCCGGGACAAAGTACCGTGGAGAATTTGAAGAGCGTCTGAAGAAACTCATGGAAGAAATTAAGCAATCCGATGACATTATTCTTGTTATCGATGAGGTGCATACTTTGATTGGAGCTGGCGCTGCTGAAGGAGCCATCGATGCGGCCAATATTTTGAAGCCTGCTCTTGCTCGTGGCGAACTTCAGGTAAATATTTGTATCGTGAAACTTGTGCTAATTCCAGTCTTTGCTAGTGCATTGGTGCTACGACCATTGACGAGTACAGGAAACATATAGAGAAGGATCCCGCCCTGGAAAGACGATTCCAGCCAGTTAATGTGCCGGAGCCCACCGTCGACGAAACCATTCAAATTCTCAAAGGACTGCGAGAGCGGTATGAAATCCATCACAAGCTACGGTACACAGATGAGGCGCTTGTCGCCGCTGCTCAGCTGTCTTACCAGTATATCAGCGACCGTTTCCTTCCGGACAAGGCCATTGATCTTATCGACGAAGCTGGTTCTCGCGTCCGACTGAGACACGCACAGGTGACGCTGTTTTTAGTCTTGGATATCGCAACTCACACGTTTTCTGTTTCTTTCTTTCTGTAGCTGCCTGAAGAAGCCAGAGATCTTGACAAGGAACTCAGGCAAATCACCAAAGAGAAAAACGAAGCTGTGCGTGGACAAGACTTTGAGAAGGTCCGTCGTCTTTACTTAGACCATTTTATTTTACATGGTAGTTGACTGATTTTTATTCTGGCAGGCTGGCGAGCTGAGAGATCGCGAGATGGAGCTCAAGGCACAGATCTCAGCCATCACCGAGAAAGGAAAAGAGAAGTCTAAGGCAGAAACCGAAGCTGGCGAAACAGGTCCCTTGGTCACAGAGGCCGATATCCAGCAGATTGTGTCAGCATGGACAGGCATTCCCGTGGAGAAAGTCTCAACCGACGAGTCGGACAGGCTGATGAAAATGGAGGAGACGCTCCACCAGCGCGTCATTGGACAGGACGAGGCAGTGAAGGCGATCAGCCGAGCCATCCGCCGCGCTCGCGTCGGCCTCAAGAACCCGAACCGTCCCATTGCAAGCTTCATTTTCTCCGGTCCTACCGGTGTTGGAAAGTCGGAGCTCGCAAAGGCCCTGGCGGCGTACTACTTCGGCTCCGAGGAGGCCATGGTCAGGCTCGACATGAGCGAGTTCATGGAGAGACACACGGTGTCAAAGCTCATCGGCTCGCCTCCGGGATACGTTGGCTACACAGAGGGAGGCCAGCTCACAGAGGCCGTGAGGAGGCGTCCTTACACCGTGGTGCTGTTCGACGAGATCGAGAAAGCTCACCCGGACGTGTTCAACATGATGCTCCAGATCCTGGAGGACGGGAGGCTCACGGACAGCAAGGGACGAACGGTGGACTTCAAGAACACACTGCTGATCATGACCTCCAACGTGGGAAGCAGCGTGATTGAGAAGGGTGGCGGCGGCATTGGCTTCCAGCTCGACTACGGCGAGAAGGACAGCAGCTACAACCGGATCAAGACGCTGGTGAACGAGGAGCTCAAGCAGTACTTCAGGCCCGAGTTCTTGAACCGTCTGGACGAGATCATCGTGTTTAGGCAGCTGACCAAGACGGAGGTGAAGGAGATTGCGGATATCATGCTCAAGGAGGTGTTTGAGCGGCTCAAGAAGAAGGAGATCGATCTCCAGGTGACGGAGAGGTTTAGAGACCGGGTGGTGGACGAGGGATATAGCCCGAGCTATGGAGCTCGGCCGCTGCGAAGGGCGATCATGAGGCTTCTCGAGGATAGCATGGCCGAGAGGATGCTGTCCGGGGAGGTGAAAGAGGGCGATTCGGCGATCATAGATGTGGACTCTGAAGGAAACGTGACGGTGCTGAACGGAACTGCTGGAACCGCATCGAGCTCGAGCATTGAAGCTCCTGCTGGAGTTGCTTAAAACTCTCCCTTTTTTTTTCTTTTTTCTTCTTTTTTCCTTTTTAGCGAGATCCCTTGGAAGTGGGAGAAGTGTATAAACAGTATTACTATTATTATTGGCAATTGCAGTAAAAACCAAGTAGAATGTTATAAAATCAATTGGTCTTTCTACTCTTAGACTTAATGAAATTTATTTAAATATTCTAGAATATTCTACCATTTAACAGTTGTTATTCATTTAGATTAATTTTGTATTTATAATTTATAAACTTTCTTAAACACTTTCTAGTATATTCTGATTTATTTTACCATATTTCATTAATTAAATTATTAAATAATAATTAACAAGCCTTGATGCATGCAATAGCAAATTATTTTATAAAATATAAAGTACAAGAGGAATTCATATTAAATTGCACAATTCTTATTTGGTCCATATTCGTAAAATTCAACAGTATGATCGACATGTTTGTAACAACCCGTAAAAGACCACCAATCCCAGCCACCCCAACCAGTAGTGGTGTATTTTGCTGTACCAATAAAAACTATTGCTTGCAAATCATCACTGTCTATTTGAAAATCATCTGTTTCTTCTATTGGATTTGGAGTTATTGCTTCTTTGAAAGACTTTGATTTGTTATATATAAATATATTAGCATTTCCTTTATGTTTAGATCTGTAATAATCTAATTTACAAGTCATTATTTTTTTCCAATCAGTATTCCAACAGTGATTAAATCCTTGAGAAAGAGTAACAATTATAAAACTTGTATATAGTAAAAGTGAAATAAAACTAAATAAATAAAACTTTGGAAATGCCATGGGCGGAAAGCATGAATAAGTTGTATTTGTATATAATAAAAATATTAAACTAATAACAAAAGCATATATACCATTTATGAAAAACAGTGTATATGAATTATATAGACACGTGTAAAAATCTTTCTCCTATGGTTCTCAGTAGGTTTAGAACAACAGATTTTAATACAAATAAACATTATAAAATCTTGCAGTGTTTAGAAGTTTTCTAGCGCCAACAACTAAAATCCAATTACGAAAAGATTGACCAATGTTAATGTGAAGTCTTTCTTAGGACTAGGCAGCTCTAAACTTAGTGATAGTGCTGGATGCTGGGAGTATCATTGAAAACTTGGAGAAAGCTAACTGGAGATTCTTGGTGCTTACAAGTATACTCAAAACTTGACATAAAATCTAGCAAGGGACGAACGAATCAAATGGAATAAATTCATTTGTGCTCTAGCAATCCATCTACAAATTAATCCACTTAACACTTTCGTATATGGAGTTGATTCCTCACCCAATATTCCTTTTACATATGTTAACAACTAGTCACCGAACGAACTAGTGGATCATAGAATTTTGACCGACGTGGAACATTGCGAAGCAGCCACGTGGATTCCTCCGACACCAAAGGGTCAAAATGTCGCGTGAGATTTTCATTTTTAGGTCAGAGCGTGAGGCGGTCTCAGCGGGTCTCGGCGATGGCGGCAGTGCAAGTGGGATCTTCCAGCAGCGGCGGATTTGCGAGCAGCTCGTGCCGGGCGCAGCAATCCAGCGTCGGTGCCAAGCGCAGCATCCACTTCACGGTAGGGAAATTTGGGCAAGATGTGGCTAGATCTGAGCTTCCTCTCTCGTCTCTTTCGCAGGCTTCCACAAGTTTCTTTGGGAAGAGGGACTCGCTGAGGATAAAAAATGGGTTTTCCAGGCCGGGAAGAGGTCCGTGTCACATTGTCAAAGCTCAGAGTGGAAGAAGTAGTGCCACTTCCATGGTCGGTCCTTGGGAGCCCGAGTCGCCCATCGGCCAGTTCCTAGTCTCGCTGCTCCAGAGCCATCCTCATCTCTTCCTAGAAGCAGCCGAGCAGCACATCCAGCAGCTTGCCGCTGATAAGAACGCCGCGGCTGAGAAGTCGACCAATTCTTCCGACTCAGAGCTCGTCCTCTACAAGTAAGTTTCTCTCTTACGTAGAAAAGAGAAGTTTGTCAATGGAAAGACGTAAGCCAACTCTCTCTTCTATTTTTCTTTCTCAGGAGAATCGCGGAAGTTAAAGAACAGGAGCGCCAGAAAGCGGTCGTGGAAGTGATCTATTCTCTAGTCGTCCAAAAGTTCCTTGACTCGAGGCTGGCTCTGGTTCCCAAGATTCCGAGCCTCCCCGCGAACCAAAAGGTGGACAGCAACTGGCAATCCGTGCTGGGCGACATGGAATCGATCCACTCGGCCGAGGTTCTTGAGGTCGTGAGAGACCACCTCGGGATGATCCTCGGCCGCCCCTCGCCGCACTACCAAGAGCCATACACTCTGGTCCAAGCCAGCAAGATGAAGATCGGCCATCTCTATGCGGCGACGGTGGTGTTTGGCTACTTCCTCCGGCGTCTCGACCAGAGATATCAGCTCGACCTGAGCATGAAGAAAGCTCTGAGCAGCGACAAACACGAGGACGAAGAACAAGGAGTGGAGTCAGGGCCGGGAGTGTCCGAGGAGCTCGACTTTAAGACTGACGCAGAGGGAGAGAAGCTGGCGGCCGAGGCAAACGCGGCAGTGCAAGCGATGCAAGCGGCAAAATCGTCGACCACTCGAGGCGGGCTTGGAGGATCCGGAGTTTTCCCGCAGCTGGGATGGAAGCCGAGCAAGCTCAAGAGCTATGTCATGTCGCTGGACCCGGAGAGCTTGCAGAGGTTTGCGACGCTGCGTTGCAAGGAGAGCTTGGACGTTGTGGAGAGGCAGACACAGGCGCTGTTTGGCAAGCCCGAGGCGGAGATCGCCCCGGATGGATCCGTGGTTTTGCTCGCCGGTGACTCGTTTACCATCAGCTTGTCCGGGCTGAGGAGATTGGTGACGGAAGCGGTGGTGTTTGGGAGCTTCTTGTGGGACGCCGAGGCTCACGTTGATTCTCACTACAACTTGGTTGGCTAAGATGTCTGTGACACTCCCTTGAACTTGGAGTTTGTAGTAATCTGTATTGGAGCTTGCGAGCACCAGCTTCTTTTTCAAACTGTGTTGATTGAATGCAAAACAAGTTACATCTTTGGAATGCCCTTATATATATACTCTAGCAAAAATCTAGAATTTAATTTTGCAATTTTAAAAATGAATTTTCTGGCAAATAGTAGACAGGTAGACAATTATATAAATTTAAATATACCTTAGAAAACATGATATGGTATTTTACTAATTCAATTCAAGATTTAAAAAGTCATTAACTACATATATATTAATAATACCTACTTTTAGTTACACAATTTTTCTTAAATCTGCTTAAAATCTTAGTGCTTTAGATTTATTCACATCAATACTGAATCTATATTAATAAAAAATTTAGTAATTCTTTTTTTACTTTGTCCAAGTAGTAATATATTACTGTTCTTAAAATCATAAAGCATAGTGAGAGGGATAAATTAAGATTATCAAGACTCATAATACAAAGGATGGTTCATGTTGTCTTGGTATGACAATTAAGACTATTCTAGCTATATATGTATAAATATCAAAATTGCCAAAAAATATTGATACATTTTTTGATTTTACTAGCATTTCTTGAGAAATAATTTTCTTCTAAGCTTAAAAAAATCCAATACAATTACCATACATAGAGAGAGAATAATAACAGAAAAATAAAAACAAGAGACAGCTGGTGTAGTGACTTAAGAAAGTGTTAACAATGTTTTTTTGTCCTTTATTGTTGAAACTTCATTTAAATCATAGTCCATTTCCATTTAACAACGAGTGTAATAGACATATAAAATTCTCTTCAAATATGGGATTAGTAAAGTTTTGTTCATTCATCCTTATTTTGGTATTAGGATTTACATGTTCTATAATCTTTACTATTGCTCAGACTTTTGACCATTGTTGGAATCCTGTAAATATGAAAAGTTCTATGATGTGTAAATTAGATTATTACAACTCAAAACTCAAAGAAAATAAGGTAAATATTTTTATATATAATCAAGCAAATGAGAACGACTTCAAGGAAAAAACAGATCCAAATCCAATAATAGAAAGTGATGACTTCTCCATGGGTTATGAAACTTATCATGTAATAATTTTTACTGGTGCAGCAAAATATACCACTACAGGTTGGGGCGGTTGGTATATGTGGTCCTTCAGAGGTTGTTTTGAACATGCTAAACATACTGTTGAATTTCATGAATGTTCATAAGTTCTTAGTAAAATTTCTGGAAATGAATAGTAAATAATAACATTCCCAAGGCAGGAAGCTAGTTTTGGATTTAATTGTCAAGACAAAAGCCACTCTCATGCTCCAATACAAGTCAATCCATCCCAGCCGCGGGAAAACTCGACTCCTCTCAAGAGCTTGATGATTTTGCCACTTACACTGCCGTGTTTAGAACATGGTGCTGACAATCTTCAGTCAAAACGGCAGCCAAGGATCATCCGTGGTAACCTTGGATCCATGGATTTTACATGTTGCCGTGCACGGATTGACAGTTGCCGTCCACCTTCTCGTTCACTGTGAGGCTCAGGATCTCACCAGGCCAGCCTCGGGTCGAGGAACTTTTGGACGACTAGAGAGTACAGATCAATTCCACGACCACCTTCTGGCGCTGTTCTTTAACTTCCGTGATTCTCCTGAGAAAGAAAAAGTGAAGAGCGAGTTGGCTAAGTCATTGACAAACTTCTCTTTTCTATGTACGAGAGAAACTTACTTGTAGAGGACGAGCTCTGAGCCAGAAGAACTCGATGACTCCTCAGCCACGGTGATTTTATCAACGGGAAGCTGCTGGATGTGCTGCTCGGGTGGCTCCATTGGCAAGATGAGACCAAATGGCAGTGAAGAGTTTTTGTCGTACTCCGTTTTTCCTTGCTTCTTTGGTTCAAAGCCTGCAAATCCCTAGATTATAACTTCGTTTTGTTTGCCGATATTCGTTCGTCTAGCTGCCAAACTCTATGTGTGCTTTGCAAAGCATTGCTTCTCCTTTGACTTGGTATAATCCCTAGTGTGTCAGGATGCGATACTCCCTAACCATCAAAACCTTGTGCTCATCCAAATCTGCAAGAGCTAACCAATAGAGTTTAGGGGTTGTATGTATATTTGGGTTTAGAGACCTTTTTTATATTTTCTTTTGGATTGCTATAAGGCAAGTTGCTATAGTGGTATGCATCCTCAAATGTAACTCCATCATAAAGGTGTCAATTTGTAACCAAATTTTTTTCACTTCATAATGCTTTATAAGAATGTTGGAAATGGCTAAGAGAAATTCTTAATTTTAAATGACAACAATTGAATTATCAAATGCAAAGTGGTGAGAATCTTGGAAACAAGACTTTAATATATAATTTTGATAAGCCAAAGCAATTTATTCCAAAATTGCTCATCACTATCACTCATATATCCATTCTACATTTGCAATGAAGATATCTCTTAATCTATTATTGTTTTGAATATCTTCTTTATAAGCATAAAACTCTAATCCCCACTACTAATATTGCATCCACTTGTAAACTATGTAAGTTTCATCCCTCTAAAAGTATCTAAGAGCACTTTCTTAATAACTCCTTTCTTTATTAAATTTTTTTGAAAGAATAAGGAGAGTCTTCGATAAAGTTAGAATTGGAATTATTCTAAAATGAGGACTTTTTGCTCTCAATAAAGAACTCTCATTTTTAGTTTTTCATGAAGATGAAAGAAACTTAATCACAAGCTATCATCTAATGAGGAACAATAGATTAGAATAACACCTTCATTAAACTTTGCTCAACCACTCATTTTTCATGACTTCCATCAAGAATGTAGAAAAGGAAAGGTATAGGAGAAAAGAAAAAAAGAAATTAATGATGCTTAATGATCATGCAGCAAGCATCAATGAATCTTATAAAGCAACTTAGTAAAGTATAAAACATAAATCATGGAAGAGATCATTTGAAGTTTTACATTAGAAATATGAAGTTTAGTATTCTATTTCCTCTCTTGTCATTTTTTGTGCGGTGAATATAAATGTATTTTCACTTGTGGAAATCCTTATAGTGCGGTTCTTTAGAAGAATTTTGAGGAGCAATGATGTGATTGAGAATATATCTTTTGATAAAAGAGTTAACAATGATCCTATTGATTCTTCAACCTCTCTTCATATTATCATAACATCATTGTGTTTAAAATTGGTGGCTAATATCACATCATGCCTTGTGTTTTGAGAGAAAAAGAGAGGAATTTCTAATTTTTATATTTTTTAAAGAAATAAATGTAAACAACCAAAGGGAACAATTTGAGAAATGATCTATAGAGGTTCAAATATAGAAAAAAGGGCCCATGAACAAAAATACATTTTCTTTTTTAATTGGTTAAGGTAGATAGGTTTAAAACATTTGGTATTAGAGTGGGGTTTTATGTCCAACTTTATTAATTGGTTAGGGGATTCACACCATATATTGAAATTGACATTTAATTTTAAAGGGTAAAGTTAGTTTCAAGTCCCACTTTGTTAATTGGCTAAAGAAATCATACCACATGTTGAGATTAACATTTGGTCCTAAAAGGTAGGGTGTCAAGAGACAAATCTAATTTTGTTAGTTGGTTAGAAGAATCATATTATATTTTGAGATTAACATTTGATCTTAAGGGGTAGGATGTTAAAAGATGGGTCTGACTTTATTTATTAATTAAGGGATTACACCACATATTGAGATTAACATTTGGTTTTGAGGGGTAGAGTGTCAAGAGAGTGGGGCTCTCAAGAGAGTTGTGGCTATTAACTTTCTTTCATAAGAGCGTGAACTTAGATTATAAACAATTAAAAGGAACAACTCAAAAGACTATAGGGGTTTAAATATAAAGGGAAAAAATATATTATAAGCAATTAAAGGGAATGACTTAAGTGACACTTCCTGTTAAACACCATCCTGATTCATTCTTTCTCCGCTTACCTGGCAATGACATGGCATCAGCCCTTCTTTTTGTTTTATCTCCAACGCACTCTCTCTCCCGTCTGTTGCTGCTGCGCACTCCCACCCGCGGCTATCGTCTATACACAGCTCCCACCCACCCACTCGCCCTCACAGCTCTTGCCCACACTCCCACCTGCCCCCGCACATCCACCCACGCCCAGCATGCGCCCTAAAATTACTTCCACGTGGCCACAGCCCCAACACTTAGCCAAATTTCAATCAGCACACGTGTGGATGCCTTTCTACGTGCTTTACGTGGCCAATGAGTGTCATGGATGACCATTAGGAGTGGTAAACTTATGAAATCTTCTCACTAATTTGAATATATGCAATGTAAGTATGTAAAGAGTTTGTTTTTTTATTTATTATTTGCTAAGATTGAGTTTTTCGTTTAAAGAGCTTTTCTTTCTTGTCTTCCTCTGCCTAGTAAAAGAAGTTGCTTCTAGACTACTAGAAGTTTTTCTTTTACCTGTAATTCTTTCCACCAAAGGTTTTGCTCGTTTCAAGGATGTACCATAACTATCAACACGCTGTTGAAATTCTGTTGTAGGATGAATAAGATCATTTGGCCTAGCTTTAAAAGTTGCAACCTTCTACTGTATTATTTCTAAATCTTCATCAACCATAGATAAAAAAGCTTCTTCATCAAAAAGATCTTGTAAGATATCTATCATCTTTTGCTGTAATATCGCTTTTGTAACTTTTGATGGAGTGATATCTTCCTGCTCAAAGTTCATATCAATATTTAAAATTTACTTAGTGTAAATTACCTCTATAGTAGTCCTTAGCTGAATCTCTTGTTGATGCTGTATATTTTGATGGATATCTTCCTGCTCAATATTCATATATATTAGTATATAAAATATGCTAGTTTACCTCTAATGTAGTCTCCAATTGAATTTCTTACTCATGATAAACATTTTGATAAATGTTTTCTTCCTGCTCAAATTTTTATAAGTATTTCAAAATTTTCATTAATAAGTGAATTACCTCTGTCATAGCTTCCAAGTCAAGTGCTTCAAAATCTTGATAACGATAAAATAAGTCATCCAACCCAAGTTCTAAAATTGCATGTGATTGTGATGGTTGAACTTCATAACTAGTTGTAGTCCAATCGGTTTTTTCTCTTTGTTTTAACATAATAACTTTTGCTTGATGCTTGCAAAAGTTTTCTTTGGTTGGACAATTACACTAAGTTGAAAAAGCCCAATCACTGTGGCCTTCACCTCCGACAACAAGATACCATATAGCTAGATTTGAAGAGAATTGTACATAGGATTTGTGAGTATTGTCCTTATCGAATTTTACTTGAGAGTCGTTAATATTTCTTGCTTTAACAATCACACCATCGATTAGTTTTTCATATATATGGTTTCGGACAAAACCATGATTTTTGCAATAACTAGTAAACCAGTACCTTGCATGAACCTTAGTAGTAAGTTGATGAATTGCCCAATCCATCCTTTGATTGTGAGCATATTTTTTTTCAAACAAGAGTATAGCTTTCATATTTGTATGGAATGCCTCAATCGAACTATTTGTTTCCTTGTTAGCATGAGGGAAATTTCAAGCAGTAACAACCCACATATCTATCAAATATAAATTAAAATAAATTATAAAAATTAAAATATTAATTCACTTACCAACTTTATCCTTCCATTCATCTTAAAAATACTTGATAAAGGCTACTTCATTTTGAAAATCCACCTCAAAATGTTCAATAAGTTGTTTAATTTCAGCTCACATAATATTATCATCATGAAAAGTTGCATGAATTGAATAATACATAATATCTCTAAAACGTTTCCATATTTCCATCCTAATATCCCAAGATTTCACTTTACAAATAATATGTTTAAGCCAATTCCTCCTTACATGCCAAATATATAATAATATTTGACAATCAAATGTAGCTCTATATAGAAGAAAACAATTAAATTATTTTATATCAAATTAATTACCTTATAGCATTAATCTTTGCTTCAGCATCATTAATCATTATCGCCTGTGGTTTCTAATTTGGCATGTGTTCTAAAACTTATTTTTTAAGAGCTATCATCCAATTCTTCATATGTTCTCCTTTCTCACTAGAAGTTAAAACCCATACAATTGGAATATCATTTCCATGATAATCAAAAGCAAGCATGGTGTATAATGGGAATTGTAAATTATTAAATATTATTCACTTAAAAATTAATGAAAATTTTACCTTGTAGCGATTAATTCCAAAAGTTGCATCAAGACTCAATAAATTATTATTTGAAAAGTCCACCATCTTTTGTAGTTGCCAAGTTGTCTAAATCCCAATAGTAAAACAATCTTTACCTCAATCACCTTCTTGATAGAAAAATATTTTCTCGGGATTTGTGTTCTTCCAAATACGTACACTCTGTGCATCATTTTTATGTAATCGATAAGTTGGAAGTGAATACTTCCTATGCAAATTGTTGATATCCCGCATAGTTAGAAAATCATCTCAATGAGGAGGTTCACCAGCTGACTTGTTCCTTCCCACAATCTGTATATACTCATCATAAATCTGATTTGATGTGAAATCCTACTGAATCATATGAATCACCCAATGCCAAATATTTGCTGAAAGCTTCTGAGGAAATAATGACTTTCCTCCAGTCAAATCAAGTTGACCATGACAAGGAATCTTATTCTTATCGCAATGCTCTCTATGATAATATGTAATTTGCACATAATCAGGCCATTTGTAAAACTATTTGACCAAAAAATTGCAAAAGGCAGCCCCGCTTATTAGAATTTTGACTTAGTCTACTTCCAGGTTCTAACTTTGGTGTAGATTCAGCAATCATAATAGAGGATGTTTCACGAGCATCTTGTTTTCCATATTCACACCAATACCTGTATCAAGAAGTTAGTAATTATATTTTGTTAAAAAAATATACCTGATTAATGATAAAAAAGCTTGCGTTTTTGGGTTGTTTCAAATCTCCAAGATCACGATTTTTGTTAGAAAATTGCCAAAAATCCACTTTATCACCCCTTCTCCTCTCACCATCTGAAAACTTGTTCACATTATTTTGTAATATATACACAATAGGAGCTATAGTTTCATTAGATTTAGACAAATTCCAATCTAAATCATCTGCACAAAAATAATCCCTTTCATGGAATTCTTGCACCTCATCAAGCCATGGGGGATCCTAAATGATTTTCTTAAATCAATATGAAGTTGAATTGATTGTTTACCTCTAGAAATTGATGTGCTGCTGCCATGCTTGATCATAAAAAAAACAGAAACATTTTTAGTCACTTATGGGGCAACCATCCGGTGTGAATGGGTGGACTAGGGCGTGCTGATTGAAATTTGGCAAGTGTTGGGGCTCTGGCCACGTGGAAGTAATTTTAAATGTGCGGGGGCGGGTGGGAGTGCGGGCGGGAGCCGTGAGGGTGAGTGGGCAAGTGGGAGCTGCACGCGGGCGATAGTTGCGGGCGGGAGTGCACAGCGGCGACGGACGGGAGATGGGAGTGCGCTGGAGATAAAACAAAAAGAAGGGCCGATGCCACATCATCATTAGGTAAGTAGAGAGAGAATGAATTAAGATGGTGTTTAATGGGAGGCTTGAGTGACGATCCATATGGGTTTAAATATAAAGGGAAAAAGCCCATGAATAAAAATGCACCCTTTTTTCTAATTGGTTAAAGATCTTGGGATATTTAGGCCTTGAGTTTGAATAATACTGGACTAAATGACCTTCTGAGAAGTCCAAATTCAAGAGTTTACACGTATTAATAAAAGTGTACCCCTTTTCTAATTAGTAAAATTTTAGGATATTTCGGCTTAAGCATCCTTGAGTTTGAATAGTACTAGGCTAAATAGCCTCCCAAGAAGTCAAAACTTACATAAAACTTAAATAAAATATATTATAAAACTAAAAGAGAAAACTTAGACTAAAATCACTCCAAACTTAACGCTCCAATGTTTTGTATAAAATGACTCCTTTTATAATCATCATATCATATTTTATATTTTGTTGATATTATAAAATATTCCAAGAAAGGTAATGAATTTAGATAACTATTGTTAAATAGTAGTAGAAATCTTTATAAGGCTAGAGGTATGCTTAAATATAAAAGTTATATAGCAAATTATTTTATAAAGGTGGGCTTTATATTTGTCTATAACGAGTGTTGCTTAGGTTCAGTCTTTTTTCTTTGGATGCCTAAGCTTAAGCATAACTCCATTTTGCTTAAGCGTCCTTATTCTACTCTACTTGGGAAGATATACAAGTCAAAACATTTACCTCTTCATCAGAACTCTTTATTACTTGATTTAATAATACCACTTTTACTAATACAAGTGCTAACAATATCAATATCTCACTTTCTCTATTTAACAACTTATTATAAGTACCAAGAGATTAACTAACAAGCTATAGTAAGTGAATGTTACAACCTTTTTAACTTTCAATGAGAAAGTTCTTAAGGAAATAAGATATCAATACTAACTTATCATAATGGATCACTTTTAAGAAGTTAAATCTATTATAATGCTACTAATTGCAAATAGACTAGTGTCACTATCAACCATTTTGGGGTTGATCATCGTTTAACAAAAAACTTCATAAACACATTGCTCATAATCACAAGGATATGATATAAAAAATATAATGACTTGGTCATCAATCAAGTGATATCACAAACTAAGTCTATGCTACTACCACAAAGGTTTACACTAATATCAAGTGCCAATGTAATCATAAAATATAACATAAATGCCATACTCTATTGAAAGAGATTTATAACATTTAACACCACCAACTTCATTCACAATATAAATAATCTTATGCCATTCACTTTTTAACTAAACTTAAAATTAATCTAACACCAAGCTATTTAAAGAGCAATAATGAAGTTCCTTGGAAAAAGCCTTTTAATGGCAAGCCTCATCAAAATGGTTTAACACTTCATTACTTTCCATCTCATGGCACACCATTTAAAGACCACTATAACCAATATGTATCAATGTATAGATTCTTGATTGCATGATATGAACATAAGTAATAAAATCATACTTTATTACAAATTATATTTTAGAGAACAAAAGATGATTCACATGTTTAATCCTTTCTATGATGACACTCTTTTTGGATTCAACTTGACTAAATCTTTAATTTACATTTGCACTACCTTTAGTTCAATCTAAGAAAAGAGTATAAAAAAGAACAACAATAACTACTAGAATTGATAGATTAATCCCTATAGTCTTGATTAATCCATTTATAATTTTACCTAGGAAGGATCTACTAGTAGCTATAAATCATACCACTTATAGCAAACCTAATGAAGGTTTACTTTTACCTAAGATAAAGTAAAGGAAAAGATCAAAAGAGCTCTCGTAGCTTTCGAAACCTCACTGATAGCTTTGATTGATCCATTGAGTGATAGACACCTCCAACATTGAACTATCAGCTTCCAAACAGCGATGTTAGCGTGCCGTACACAGAGTACGGCAGTAGGACCTCTTGCGTTTTTCTTTTATCTGCAGTGACGGCGCGGTTAAAAAACTGCGCTTGTTTCCTGTACGGACCACTGACGGCGCTGTCTAACGGAATATTTTCTCTTTCTTTTACCCTTGTTACTTTACTCTTGCCCTTTTAATCCTCTAGTCTCATCAAAATGGCGGATTCCCTTATGGACGCCGACGATAATGCGATTGATCCATCTTCTCTCCCTCTCTCGCATCTTTCTTGATTGACTCCAGGGGAGCATTCTCGATCGATCGATCGATGGATGCACTATAGGTCGCAAGCAAGAGCTTCCATTGCTCCAGCGATGGAGATTATCAGCAGCTGGTAAGATAGTAATAATTCATAGTAGCAATTCATAATAGCAACTTATGGTAACCATTAAAAGGCTAACATTAATCCTACCAGCTTAAAGTATAATTTTATGTTGCTAATATATCTCACTCATTTGCCCAAGCATAAATTTATACAAATGGTACATCTGAAATCTATCTTATGAGCTCTCATACAATATAGTTCAAAATAATAATGAAAATCTTTACCTAAGGAATGCATCTAATACCCTAGCAACCACATGTATACCCATTCAAATTACCATTTTCATCTCCTTGTATGCAACAAGACTAATTACCCAATCTCACTAGATAGTACTATAATAAATTACCATGGGATAAAGAACCTTAACCCTTAGATATGCATGCTAAAGCCAATGGAGTGGGGCTTGAGTTTTAGAGCCTTGGGCCAAACAAAAGGATGGAAGCAAACTTTAGAGGATATAGTTAAAGAGTGAAAGAAAAAAAAACATAGAGCAATATTGAAATAGTTTTAGAGTTTCTAACATTTTAATGCCAAAATAAACACTCAAAACAAAGCCAAATAAAATTTAATGTTATTTTAGCATATGAGTGGTTTAAAGTGAGGATATAAATACTTCACCAACTAACATGGTATGGAGTTTAGACTTAGACTAAGTTAGATGCAAAACAAGAACAAACACGCATAATAGAAAATCAAACGATGTTTCAAGTTGATTAGCTATGCTCGCTTTACCCACTTTCCTTATTATACATTTAAAATCCCTATATACCCCCTCCCTATATAAAAGCACACTTTAGGCTTTCACTCTAGTCCCAAGAGTTTTTATAACAAGCTTAAAAACTTACTAAATATGGAATAATGTTAGATTATGAATTTAAAGATGAGACCAACACCATCATATTCAATATAATCTCTACATTTTATAAATATGTCCAATTGGCAAATCTAGGCACTTTCCATAAATAACTGATTAAATTAAAATAAGATTAATACATTCGTGAAAATGCATTGGTTGACACAATACTATCATTTAACAAATATTAGGAGACTTTGCTTAATGTTGTAGGGGTTCTTAATACTAGCAAATGCAAATAAACAACATAATTTTTCATCACTATGTCAAATATGGTTGACTAAATAATAATTTAGAATTTCCTTCCTTAATGCCCTTTCGATCTAAGTGTACATATGCTAATTAGTTTCTCAATTAACTTGGATAAAGATTGATAAAGGGTCTAGAGATATCAACCTTTTGTTGTTGTGGCAGTAAAAGAAAAATATTTGAAAATACTCATTAACAATTAACTTTTGATACATAAAATCACATTTGCGACACTCTCCCTTTTTCTTTCTCTTTTTTTGTTTTTAAGAAGCTTATTGTTTTAGTGTTAGTGGATTTTCTAAATGAGTATTTCATGCTGTTAGTAGTTGTTATGCTCAATATTCAATGTCACAATATGCAAAGTTAGATTTTCTTTTTATAAATGATGTTTAAGAGGCTCAAAAAGTTGAACTGTGGATTTAAGGGCTTCATGATGTTTTTGAAAATCCTATATAGTTTACTAATGACTTAACATTTCAATATTTTCATTCTTAATATTACTTTGAGGATGGCCTTTTTTATTTGGTAGGGACTATGCCTTATTACATATCTACATTTGCTAAGCTCATAATATTCCTCATTATGCTGCAAAAGGATGGTTCCATTATAGTGAATAACTCATAAGTGGATTCTCTTAAATAATAATTCTTATTGTAGAGTTCCATTAAAGTGAATAACTCATAAATGGATTCAAAGATGGTTCCATTATAGTCAATAACTCATAAATGGATTCTCTTGGATAATAATTCCAAGACCATTGATGTAAAGTTCCATTATAGTGAATAATTTATGAGTGTGGATAATAATTCTATTGATACTTCATTATATAAACTTTTATATATGTAAGCTTTTGAATTTAAATTTCTCAAAAGGTCATTTAGCCCAATACTATTCAAACTCAATAACATGTAACCCCAGATATATAAAGAATATCATAATAGATGGGCATGGAAGATAGGCATGGCTATAATATAAACTCATAGAATCCACGGAATGGGTATTGGATTCTCAGTCATTCTGCCAAAGGCTTAATGGAATATGCTAAGGTGTCCAAAAGTGAAAACCAAGCCAATCAGGATCTGCCAGGATTGCATGTGTGCTTGTGAGGCAGATGTATGAACACCAATTTTATGAATAACACAGCCTTTATGGTTTGTATTTTATTTGATGTTTGATGTGGGTTACCCAAAGCCAGAATTGGGCATATGCAAGAGAATAAATTTGGATATAATAGTGACTAACAACTAGCCTATTACTGTCGAGAATGGGCAACCTGCTATTCTGGCAGTTAACAAGTGTGCATGTGACCTTCATGGGGCTGTGCCTGAGTGGTTAAGACATGTGGCCGATGTTCTGGTACATGTTCTCAAGAACAATAGGTAAAGAGCTATTCTTGACTATAACATTTTTAATCCAACAGATACAGATGGTACGAGGCATGGACATTAGAATTGATCAGTACCAACTGTACATATGGTGAGCCACATTCCCATGGCATCAAGTGCACATCAACCTGCATTCATAACAGAATCCTAAAGTGATTCATCTGTAGCAAATTTAGGCTATTCTATTGCATCTCTACTGCATTCTTGCTCTTTTAGCTATGGCTAAAAGATTGTGAGGCATTTGTAGCAGACGCTTGTGGTTTTGACATGAGCCATGCCTGCTCCACCAGGAATATTTGGAGGAATATTTCATGATGGTTTGGTGTGTTCACTCCATCCTATGCAAAATACAGATAGCACTCATACCTTTGGACTTGACTTGGCTCGCTATAAAATCAGATGCTGGATTTAGGTTTTTCACAATCTTCAAGCTGAATGAAGCTTGATTCCGAAAATGTGCCTGGCTTTTGTTGTTCTTCTGCTTCTAATCATGATCGCCTCCTCATTCCTCGGAAAATTGCAAGCTCAACATGGTCGGCTTCCACCAGGTCCTATGCCTCTCCCAGTTTTAGGATCACTTCTTTCTCTCAGGAATCCACTGCATCGTCACTTTGCAAGCCTCACAAAGATCAATGGACCCATAATCCACATCAAGCTCGGGCTTGTGTCTTGCATAGTTGTGAACAGCTCTGAGATGGCCAGGGAGGTCCTGAGAGCTCATGATGTGGAGTTTGCTTACAGGCCTCTTTCAAAATTTGGAGAGTACTTCAGCTTCAGATGGAAAGATGTTGTGCTTGCTCCTTACGGAGAGTCCTGGAAGAACCTGAAGATGATCACGGCTCAACACTTGCTGAGTCCCAGTAGGCTGGATGCTGCTGCTGCTTACCAAGAATCTGAAATGGCGCTCGTGGTCAAAGATGTTGGACGTCTTGCCACCGCCTCCAAAGTCATCAATCTCAAACATTTCATTGATAAGTTTGTCTCTGGTGCGTTTTGCCAGGTTCTGTTTGGAAAGAGAGATGTGCCGGTTGTGGACTTGATCAGCCTGATTGAGAAGCAGACCCTGAGCATCAATGTCGGGAAGTTCATACGGCCACTTGATTGTCTTGATCTCCATGGAGTGAACCGGAGAATGAGGGATGATCTGATGCCAAAGTTGGAGTCTCTTCTTGCTAATATTATCCAAGAACACAAACAGTGCAAACTCGACATTGAATCCTCGGGCCAGGAATTCATTCCCAAGGACTGGACGGATGTGCTTCTGTCTCTCCAAGACGCTGCTGATAATAATCTCTCAGACATATCAATTATGGCCCTCCTCACTGTAAGTATCCGCAAAGTTCTTCATGGCTATGTCGGATGTTTGTTTCAGGATCTGGTTGCAGCGGGAATTGACAACATGAAGGGAGCTGTAGAGTGGGCGATGGCAGAAGTGATTCAGAACCCCCCTGTCATGCAAAAAGCGCAGGAAGAAATCCAAGACGCAATCGGGACCGAGCGCCTCCTAAGGCTTTCAGATGTCCCCGGCTTGCCTTACATGCACGCAATCCTGAAAGAGGTGTTGCGACTTCATCCAACAGGCCCACTTGGAGTCCCTCATTTTAATCCCACGGAAGCTGTTCTAGCTGGCTACAGGATTCCGAAAGGGTCCACTGTGCTCATCAATATCTGGGCAATTGGACGAGATCCAAAACACTGGCTTGACCCAGAAGACTTCCGTCCCGAACGCTTTCAAGGAACCGAGATCAAGGTGGTCGGACAAGAAGCGCAGCTGGAGATGATCCCATTCTCTGCTGGACGCAGGATGTGCCCGGGGCATCCAGTTGCTGTTCGTTTCATCCCCTTTGCAGTTGCCAGCCTGATTCATGCCTTTGATTGGAGCCTTCCACCGGATCAAAACTCGGTCGACCTGATGGAGAAGGGTGGTACAATCGCAAGCAAGCTGGCTTCAGAGCTAACAGCTGTTGCAAGTCCCCGGTTGAGCTGCAAATCTCTGTATGAATGAGGAATTCAACTGCCCCAATCTTTGACTTTGATTGTGAATGCCAATCGTTTTCCGGAGCCACTGGCACCAATATTCCTTTGGTTCTGGGATTTGAACCAATCTAATCTATGGTACCTTCCTGGTGGAAGCCGATCGTGTTTAGCTTGCGATTTTCCGAAGAATGAGGCGGCGATAATTAGAAGCAGAAGAACAAGAACAGCCAGCCACATTTTTGGAATTAATCCAATCGAAGATGTGAAAAACCCAAATTCAACATCCTTGCAGGAGGATACGACGTATGGCTACACCAGTTTCCTGGGCCATACGACCACACGTTCCACGAAGGTCATGATCAAGTTGGCCGATTAACTACAACCACTGTTCTTGTATATGCGCAGAGCCAGATGTCGAACGATCGGCCCTCTCACGCTTACGACCACATGCAAAGTCCACAATATGATCCGGTCAGTGATCCCAATCCAAGGTACGTACATATTATTCATGTTGGATCCATCTGCGCATGAGAGATGACTAGAAGCTCATCCTCCTCAGAAGCAATGGCATGTACCATGACCTGAGACTACTTGAAAATAATGAGGAAGAAGATATCGTTCCTGAGCGTTGTTCTACAGATTAGTCTCGGTAAAATTTCCAAGCTCTTTTCCTTGCCACCTTTAACATTTGGAATCTCTCGCATTAACTTGTCTAGTTCAACCATCAATTCTCTCTATGTGGAGCTACTTTTCAATGGCAAACACGGGTTGGTGAAATAACCGGACGATTGAGCTCTTCAAGAACTGAGGTTAGTCTTCGACAGGATCAAGCTCCACCCAGGCCATAGGAGCCAAGATCGGTTCATGCAAACGGATGATTTCAGTGGTTTTGCGGGCCAGCCAGTGACATGTGGAAAGAGTTTGCACCATGCACGCCAACTGCTGCCAGGGCCTCCACTCCAAGCTCGCGGATTTGCAGCTGGTATAGGAGGACTGGAACCTGTTAGTTTTCTAGTTAAACGACTGTTTCCCCTAACTACCACTTTGTCATTTTCTCCATGTAAATATATATAAGTCTTGTGTCCGCTCATTTCAGCGTCCACATGAATCTCTTGCCACCTTGGATTAGACTCCAGGCTGGCTATCTACACTCCCACTCAGCTGTGAGAGTCTATAATGCTCGTATCTTCACAATGTTGTTGAAACTTGTCTTTGCTCAAAGCTTTTGTCATAATGTCTGCTGTCATTTGCTTCGTCAAAACATATCTCAGCTGCACTCTGTTGAATAAATGTACATTTATCTCGAAGTGTTTGGTGCGGCCGTGGAACTTCAGATTCTTCAACAACTCGATCGCGCTTCGATTGTCACAAAACAAAGTCACTGGCTGCTGCACTGGAACACCAATCTGCTCCAGAAAATCTGTAAGCCACCTCACTTCTTGAGCTACTGTTGTTGCACTAATATATTTGGCCTCGGTGGATGAAAGTGCTGTGATTGCTTGTCGCTTGCTGCTCCAGCTGACAAGTCCACCACCTAGGAAAAATAGATATCCTGAGGTTGATCTTCTTGTGTCCTTGTCACCAGCCCAATTTGAGTCTGTAAAGCTGACAAGTTGCATACTCCTGGAGCTCCCACTACTGCTAGACACTCTGTTGTAGCTCAACTGATATCCCACTGTACCTCGCAAATATTTAAAAATTCGTTTAACAGCACTCCAATGAACTTCTCCTGGATTCTCAAGAAATCTTAAAACTGCTCCAACTGCAAATCCCAAGTCTAGTCTGGTACTGATGGCTAGATAAATAAGGCGTCCAACTCCTTGTCAATACGGAACTCTCGCCATCACTGCTTTCTCCTCCTCGGAGTTGGGAGTTTGCTCAATAGACAGCACAAGACCTGGATCCATTGGCGTCGCCACAGGCTTGCAATCTTCCATGTTGAACTTGTGCAAGATTTCTTCAACATAATGTGCTTGAGAGAGCTCGATGACTGCTGCTTCTCTGTCCCAAAGCACCTGGATCCCAAGGCAATAAGAAAGACATTTAGTCGCTGAAATCTAAAATTGGGATAAGAACTGTCGCTCAAAATAGCTGACGATTGTTGGCAGATGCGCTGCCATAATATTATCGTTGACATATAGAGCTAGAATAGAAAATGCATCTCCAAAGATAAAATATACACATTGGTATCTGCAAAAATCTACTTAAAGCCAATGGAGGAAAGAAACCTGTTCATGTATGCTCTAGGAGACTACTTCAAGCCATATAGTGCACGCTTAAGTTGACATACCTTCTGCTCCTGTCCTGGGATGGAGGAAAGAAACCTGTTCATGTGCTCGTACCATGCTCTAGGAGACTACTTCAAACCATATAGTGCACGCTTAAGTTGACATACCTTCTGCTCCTGTCCTGGGATGGAGGAAAGAAACCTGTTACCATGCTCTAGGAGACTACTTCAAGCCATATAGTCCACGCTTAAGTTGACATACCTTCTTCTCCTGCCCTGGGATGGAGGAAAGAAACCTGTTCATGTGCTCGTACCATGCTCTAAGAAACTACTTCAAGTCATATAGTCCACGCTTAAGTTGACATACCTTCTGCTCCTGTCCTGGGATGGAGGAAAGAAACCTGTTCATGTGCTCGTACCATGCTCTAGGAGACTACTTCAAGCCATATAGTCCACGCCTAAGTTGACATACCTTCTGCTCCTGTCCTGGGATGGAGGAAAGAAACCTGTTCATGTGCTCGTACCATGCTCTAGGAGACTACTTCAAGCCATATAGTGCACGCTTAAGTTGACATACCTTCTGCTCCTATCCTGGGATGATGAATCCATCTGCCTGTCTCCTCCTTAAGCTCACCATATAAAAACACCGTCTTGATATCAAGAATATGCTGCAAGACAGAATAGAAGACATTTTAGCCACTGGTGAAAAAGTCTCAGAAAATCCACTCCAGGTACTTGACTAAATCCTCTCGCTACAAAGCGAGCTAGATGTCAAGTCACTGCTCCAGTGGCATCCAATTTGCGCTTGAATATCCACTTGATTCTAACGATTTTCCTGCCTGGTGGGAGAGAAACAAGCTCCCAAACGTTGTTACATATCAAAGAGTTGTACTCCTCCTGCATAGCGGCCTTCCACTGTCCTGCTTCTGGTGATTGGAGAGCTCCACAAACTGTGCATGGTTCAAATTGACAGCAATTTGAGGCTGAGTCTTGAGCATCACGAGCTGCTTGCGATAAATAGCTAACTCTCCCACTGTGTGTCACAGCCCCAGAATAATTGGATCGGCTTCTTGCTGAGATCTTGCAGCCACGGGAGTACTAGGCAGCTGCCCTGGAGGAGACGACTCCTCCTCTGGTTCATCAACTGCTTCATCGTGACAGGACTGGGCAGGAAGCTGCTGCTCTGCTTCGACCTGCTGCTGAGGCTGAGGCTGCTGAACTCGCGGCTGCTGCTGGCCGTGCACTTGGGGCTGCGGCCCAGATGCTCTAGAAACGTCCTCTTCATCATAAAATAAAACATAATATGGAGTCTATGCTTGTAAAGAGATTTCTCATCAAACTTGACATCTCTGCTGATAAGAACTGATCTGGCTATTAGTCTCGAGACAATAGCCAACCATGATGCTCTTCGGCTCCAATTTTCTGCAATGACTGTTAGAAACTTTCTCATAAGCTATGCATCCAAAAACTCGTAGATGTCTCAAGCTGGCTTGCTTCCTGGTTCAAAGATGATAAGGAATATCTGCAAGAGGCTGGGTAGGCACTCGATTGCAAATATATGTGGCTGTATTAATTGCCTTGGCCCAGAACGATAGTGGCATTCCTGCGTGAATAAGCATGCTACGTGCACTCTCCATAAGAGTCCAGTTCATTCTTTCAGCAACTCCATTTTGAGCAGGACTATCTGGAGCTGTATCTTCATGCACATGGCCTAGACGCTCATGCCACAACTGGAGATTACTCGCTCGAGTTGAGAGCGCTCGATCTGGCTGCTTGTCTGGAACAACCATGGTGGCGTTGAGTTTATAAAGTCCAGAATAGCGTTGCCCTTGATCTCCTAGAAATGAGTTTTAAACATACATTTGACACGTGGCGTCAATGTAGGGGTGTTATGTTTTAGGGCAAAGCAAAGGCTCCATGGCGATGTTCTTCGCGAGGAAGGCCGGTCTCATCCCCAAGATCGCCCCACACAGCAGGCGCCCAGTCGCCTCCACTCTCCCCGCCGCCATGCCCAAGCTCCGAGAAGCCCGCCCCGCCGCCGAGCTCGAGTCCCTCAAGCACGTCCCCAAGCCGCCCAACATGAAGAGCTTGGCGATCTACCGCTGGGACCCCGACAACACGGGCAAGAAGCCATCGCTCCAGGTCTACTCGCTCAACACCAACGATTGCGGCCCCATGGTGCTGGACGCGCTCATCAAGATCAAGAACGAGATGGATCCCACTCTCACCTTCCGCCGCTCCTGCCGCGAGGGGATCTGCGGCTCCTGCGCCATGAACATCAATGGCAAGAACGGGCTGGCCTGTCTCACCAAGATGATCGTCGACGCGGGGGAGGAGACCACCATCACCCCGCTGCCGCATTTCTACGTGATGAAGGACTTGGTGGTGGACATGACCAACTTTTACCAGCAGTACAAGAGCGTGGAGCCGTGGCTCAAGAAGAAGAGCCCGCCGCCGGCCGGGACGAGGGAGCTCCTCCAGAGCAAGCGCGATCGGGAGAAGCTGGATGGCATGTACGAGTGTATACTTTGCGCGTGCTGCAGCTCGTCGTGCCCGAGCTACTGGTGGAATCCGGAGAGGTTCCTCGGCCCGGCTGCTTTGCTACACGCTCACAGGTACGATCGCTTACTTTTCTTCTGTTTTCGCTGCTTGGCTTGGAGACTTGGAAGAGTTTTCCTTCTTTGCTTTGGACTTATGTCTGGGTCTCTTGAGATCATTGATACATTCTTTGTCTTTTTTTTCTTCTTCTCGACGTGCAGGTTTTTTTTTTCTTTGGTGTGTCAGTACGGAGCGTTGTATTAGACTTTTTACCGAGTTGTGGCTTTGTGTTTAGCTTTTGGTGGAGTTTCTTGGTCGAGCTGCATAGGAAATCTTCTCACACTTTTTTTTTTTTATAATATTTTTTCCTTTGTCGTGAGTCGAAGTTTTTCTAAGATCATCTTGTTCAAGATCTTCCGTCCATGTAGATTTCGCAATTTTGTTTGTCTACATTCCTTCTCCAATCTTCCGGCTTGATTGGTAATTGCAGTTTGGCTTTTTGTTCTTTGTTCTTGCTGCCGGAGAACAAAGTGCTCCTGCTCTCCGTATTCTCCGTATTTATTCGCTTTTCTTTCTCTATTATCATCCTCTGACCTGGCATAACCCCGTCTCTACAGGTGGATCGCCGACAGCCGAGACGAATACCGGAACGAAAGGCTCCAGTCGGTCGAAGGCGATTACAAGCTCTACCGCTGCCACACAATCCGAAACTGCGAGAACGCGTGCCCCAAGAGCCTGAGCCCCGCCAACCAGATCATCAAAATCAAGGGCCTCATGCACAACTAAATACTTGCTCGGGACTTTCCTTCTTTCCGTTTTCCTTTCCTTCTCAAAGGCTTGTTCTTTTGTCCTAAGTTTCTTTGCCACTGTTTTTGTGATTTGTCCCTCCAGTCAAAGTGTCATGAGAGTGAGCGGGTCACCTCTGCAAGTCAAGCTCTTGAATCTCTCTCTCTCTCTCTCCCCCTTCTGGATCGTCCGGAGGAGAGCTTCCACCTTCAGTGCTAGCAAAGTCGGATACGTTGCTTTCGTCTGTTTCACTCGCTCCTCAGCTGATCCAGCGTGAGACACACCAGCCCAAGCGCGAATAGAAACTCTGGAACTCTGCGAGCCACAAGCGTCCGCGTCGAAGCAGTGCGCTTTCACTCTTGCTCACATACTTACGTGCGTCACTGGCGGCGAGAGGGGAAGGAAGGGAGTTCAAGGCAGGCCCTCCGGGAGTGACAAGCGGCCCTTTGCAACACAAAGTGGGGGCCTGGGCGCTTTTATGGACCGCGAACACGCAAAAAGAGAGGATCGCATGGGCGTGCCTCTCTGCCAAACACCATTTTCCCGAGAGAGAGAGAGAGAGATTGGATTTTGTCAACCTTTTGGCTGACTGACAGGTTGAGGATTTGCTTTGGCGAGCAAGCAAGGTTTCTTTAGCTTGGGTTTCGTTTTCACCAGAGTCTCGAGCAGTGGACAAGATGCCTACGAGTAGGCTTGAAAATGCCGTCTCACCTATCTCCTTTTTGTTAGTCGTTGATTTAGTCGTTGATTATAGGCAAAGACAACTTTGCCTGTAATACTGATCCGAGATACACAACGTTTCGTCGCTATAAAGAGAGGGGTCGTTTACTCTCGGCAAGATCACAGTGGTTTTTTCTTCCTCTTCTGCGCTTTTCTCTCCTCTTCTCAAACTCACAACTTGAGAACCAAAAGGAAGAAGAAAAACCAAAGCTCTAGCGCCTGCGCTGCTTGCTTCCGAGAGTTTGCGAGCTCTTCGTTGCTGGTTCGTTCGTTCGTTCGTTCCTTCTTTCCTCGCTAACTCGACTCGGTCGAACAGGAAAGACGATCATGACGATCCAGGATTTCCAGAGCAGTGGAAAGGCCACAGTCCTGGCCGTCGGCACCGCGGTTCCGCCAAAAGAGTTCGACCAGAGCACGTACCCCGACTTCTTCTTCAACGTCACCAATTGCAATGAAAAGGTGGAGCTCAAGGGCAAGTTCCAGCGCATCTGTAAGTCCTCCACCCTCGGATGCCCGGTCCCGGCATTCCCCGCTCACGTAGAAAAATCTCGTTTCTTCGTAGCAAAGCTTCTCGCTTCTGATCACGTCGTCCCTGGATTTCGTTTCTGCGCATTGCAGGTGACAGGTCAGGCATAAAAAAGAGACATTTTTACCTGGACGAGGAGATCCTCAAGGCCAACCCGGGGATGTGCACGTACATGGAGGCGTCGCTGGACGTGAGGCAGGACATCGCGGTGCGGGAGGTTCCAAAGCTGGCCAAGGAGGCGGCCCTCAAGGCGATCAAGGAGTGGGGGCAGCCAAAGTCGAGAATCACGCACTTGGTCTTCGGCACCACCAGCGGGGTCGACATGCCTGGGGCCGACTTCCAGCTCCTCAAGCTCCTCGGCCTCCGCCCGAACGTCAAGCGCGTCATGCTCTACCAGCAGGGCTGCTTCGCCGGTGCCACCGTCACCAGAGTCGCCAAGGATCTGGCCGAGAACAACCCCGGAGCTCGAGTCCTCGTTGCATGCAGCGAAGTCACGGCGGTCACCTTCCGGGCTCCGTCCGAGACGCACCTCGACGGACTGGTCGGCTCGGCTCTGTTTGGCGATGGCGCCGCGGCTCTCATCATCGGCTCCAGTCCCACTCCCGTTGAGAAGCCACTGTTTGAAGTCCACTGGAGCGGACAGTGCGTTCTTCCCGACAGTGATGGAGCAATCCTGGGACACCTGCGCGAGGCCGGCCTCGTCTTCCACCTCCTCAAGGACGTCCCCGGCATCATCTCCAAGAACATCGAGAAGCTGCTGGCAGAGCCTCTCGACTATGTCAAGAGCGTGGACGAGGCGAGCCCGGCCTACACTGACTTGTTCTGGGTGGTCCATCCCGGAGGTCCCGCGATTCTCGATCAGGTAGAGGCCAAGCTCAAGCTCGACAAGGACCGGATGCAGGCCACTCGCGACGTGCTAGCACAGTATGGAAACATGTCGAGCGCCTCTGTTCTCTTTGTTCTCGACCAGATGAGGAAGCGGTCCGTGGAGCTCAACAAGGATACCACCGGGGACGGATTGAAGTGGGGTGTGATGCTCGGTTTCGGCCCCGGCCTCACGGTTGAGACTCTGCTCCTCAAGAGCATCTAGGCAAGATTTGCAGTGCCCGAGAAACAACATAAAAGGTGAGGGGGTGTCAGTAGATCATGCATTACAGGGGGAAGACAAAGTACTACCATGAAGTACAAACAAAAGTTGTTTGTAGAAATGCAATCGAAGAGTCACGAGCGAGATGGATTTCCTAAGCACGAATAAAAACAGAAAGAAAACCGTGAGCAAGATGAAGAAAATGTGTTTGTAATTTTACGTACTCGAGCAGAGGCCGACCATAAAGAAGTTATCCTTCATTTCGTACTGTGGCGTGTCCCACCGTTCATCTCAGGATCCACGAAAGCAACGCCCGACCGGCACTCAACGTGTTATTGCAAAGGCGGGTCCAGGAAAGATTGAATAGGCGCTGTTGACACATACCCCAAATGAAGCTTCCAGCCACTTCCAGTCCGTGGTACCGGAAACACTAGTTACAAAGATCGGAAGGGAAGGTGAAGAAAGAGAGAAATCCCTCTTACCTTTATCAACTGGAAAGACTTAACGATTAGACGTAAGGCCGACTAAGTACTGTGCTGACGAAGTATTTTCCTGTAGATAGCCGACAAAGTTATCAGCACAGTACTGAAAGATCTTAGGCTTGCCTCGACTTTCCACCACTGGCTCTCACTCGTCCGCGTCGCCGGAGAAGATACTTGTGAGAAGCGAGTACGGGGCGGGCACCACTTGATCCAGCTCCATGGCACTAGTTGCAACTCGGACTCCACGCTCGGCGTCGAAAAAAGTCTTACAGGCGCCGAGAAGTGCTGTCCATGCCACGACATCGGCATGAAATGGCATGCTGTTGATCAAGTCCTCTGAATCGTCCAGGTCGCCTTGGCGTGCCAGAAGATCGACCATCGCCCCGTAAACCTCCGGTGTTGGCGTGACTCCGTGGTCGAAGCTCATGGACCGGAAGTAGTCCCAGGATCTGTCCACGAGCCCCTCGTGACTGCATCCGGGGAAGAGGCTCATAAAAGTGACGCTGTTCGGTTCAACGCCATCCAGGATCATGCTATGGAACAGTGACAGTGTCTCCACCCCCTGTCCCTGCTGAGAGTAGGCCGAGAGCATCGCGTTCCATGCAACCACGGGCTTGAGCTTCATCCTGTCAAACAGCTCCCGAGCTGCTCCAAACTTCCCACACTTTCCGTAGAGATTGACGAGTGCCACCAGTATCACGTCGGAAGCCACAACTCGCGATTGGATTGCCTTCCCCTGCAAGAAGTTTCCAGCGGCAGTGCAGGCTCCGAGGACGCTGATGAAGGTTATGTCGTTGGCCTTGCAGCCCTCTACCTCCATCCGCTGGAACAGCTTCAAAGCCTCACTTCCGTGGCCAAGCTGCACGTATGCCTCTATCATCGCTGTCCACGAGACGACCGTCTTCCAGGTGAGTCGATCAAAGACGGACCTTGCGCTCTCCAGGCTACCGCATTTGCTGTACATGTTGACGAGAGCCGAGCCCACGACCGGGTCCTGCTCGAATCCCCCGGTAAGGACTCGCCCGTGAATGGCTGCTCCCTCTGCCAGATATTCAGCGTCACAGCAAGCTCCAAGAGCATTGATGAAAGTTACCTCGTCCTGCTGCACGTCCATGCGATGGAAGTAGCGGAGAGCCCCGTCCATTTGCCCGTGCTGGACGCACGCCCCGATGATGGCGTTCCAAGACGGGGTGTTTCTTCTTGGCATTGTGTCGAAGGCTCGCCGGGCAGCCTCCAAACTTCCACACTTGCTATACGCAGTGATGAAAGTGTTTTGCAATATGATGTCTGCCTCGGTGCCGCAAGCTAGCACACGATCCTGGAGCTCGGATCCCACCGAAAGCATCTCTTTTCCCGAACAACCGGTCAGGAGCGACGTAAAAGTGATGTTGTTGGCCTTCACTCCATCCAGGTCCATGAGATGGAATGTATGAACAGCTCCACCTCCATATCCATGCTGAGCGTAAGCTCCAACCATGGCATTCCATCCAGCCAAGTCCCTGTGCTCCATTCTATCAAACACCGCTCGAGCATCCTCCAGGCTCCCACACTTCCCATACATATTAACCAGCGCGTTCCCCAGAGTTTTTCCAGCGAAAACCTGTGACTGGAACCCGGCAGCTATGATCCCAGCGTGAATCCTCCTTCCTTCTTCGATATCCCCCAGCGAAGAGCACGCATCCAGCGCGCTCACGAAAGTTATCTCTGTCGGCCTCACGTCCATCCTGTGGAAGAGCTCTAGCGCTTGAGCTCCATACCGCTCGTCTTGAGCGTAGCAGCCGATCATCGATGTCCAAGACACGACGTCCCTCCTCCACATCCTGTCAAACACCGCCTTGCCATCCTCGGCGCTCCCACACTTCCCATACGTGTGGATGAGAGCATTGCAAAGTACCACATCCTCATCCACGGCGTTTTGGCGATGATGCGTGACGTGCGAGTGGATCCTCTTGGCCTCTTCCAGGTCTCGCAGATTGGAGCACGCCCCAAGAACTGCGAGGAATGTGACCCTGTTTGGCTGCGCATCCATCTCATAGAACATTGCCACCGCGTCCTCGAAATGCCCGTTGTTGGCAAATGCCGCGATGGCGATGTTCCACGAGTAGACATTCTTGTGCCAGATTCTCGCAAACGCTGCCTGCGCCGCGGCCAAATCCCCACACCTCCCATAGATCTGGACCAAGACATTCCCAAAAAACGTCCCCCTGTCACGGCCGCTGGCGATCGCGTGCTCGTGGATGAGCTTCGCATCCGCCGCCGCCCCGGATTCACCACATTTCCGGAGGAAAGCAGCGTAGGCGCTGTCGAGCTCGTCGCCGCGGGCGCCGATGTGATCTAGCGCTTCTCGCAGGCCGGCGCTCGGGATTATGCGCTTGTCTGGATCGAAAGCCGCTAGATCGGACGCGAAACGCAAGAATCCCGACACACCATACCTCAGCACCTTCCCCGCCTTCCTGAGCATTCAAGAGCATTTGCCCTCACACGTCCACGTGGAAGACACGCGTAAAAAACAAAGTACACGTGTTGATTATAAAAGGCTGACGTGGAGGCCACGCATGACAAACAGTCGTGACTCGAGAATTTCATCCCCTGGAGAGTAAAAAGAATAGAAGAGGGAAGAAAACGAACGAACAAGAATGGCGGACGACGATCGAGAACATCGCAGTAAAGATCGAGACCCGCGGCAGCATTTTGGAGACGCCAAGAACGCTGGAAGTGAGGGGTAAATCTTCTCTTTTCTCGATCAAATTCTTTTCCTTGGATCGCGTTGCTCCTCCTAGAAAAGTTTGCCTGATTGATCATCCTGCGATGAGATGCATCCTTAGAGTTTGCAAGTATAGATATCAAGCGTTTTCTTACACTGCGTAAATCTTCGATCTCCTTGGACCGTATTGCTCGATCTCGAGAAGTTTGCCTGCTTGATCATCCTGCGCTGAGATTCATTCTTTGAGTTTGGAAAGTAGCGAAGAGAGATCAAGCGTTTGCTTACACTGTGTAAGTTGTGTCGTCGTTACAGCCTAGCGAAAGCGAGAGAGGCAGCTCAAGCTCTGAGCCAGGGCCTTGGAGCAGCTCTCGGGATAGCAAAGGACGACGCACAGGAGAGCTACTCTGGAGCCAAAGAGAAAACAAAGTCAGCATACGAGAACGTCAAGAGCAAGGCCAAGGAGCAAAAGATAGCAGCACAGGAAACTATTGGGGAGGGACAAGAGCGAGCCAGGAATCTCTACGAGAATGCAAAGATCAAGGCTAGCGAGAAGAAGGTGGCGGCGCAGGAGAGCATTGGGGAGGGACAAGAGCGAGCCAGCAACGCTTACGAGAATGCAAAGAACAAAGCCGGCGAGCAAAAGGTGGCCGCACAGGAGAGGATTGGAGAGGGACAAGAGCGGGCCAGAAGTGCTTACGAGAGCACGAAGAACAAGGCCAGCGAGCAAGCGGCAGCGGCACACCAGGCAGCACGGGAAGCCGAGGAGAGACGGGGCGGAGAAGGAGAAGGCTGGTTTCAGCGAGGATTTCTCCTGGCAGCGTATGACAAAGCAGCCGAGGCGATCTCGTCGGCTACGTCAAAACCCGAGGGAGGAAGCATAGGACACGAAGACGCTGCTGAGCGAGGCAAGCAAGTCGCAGGAGACGCTGCGGGGAAAGCGAAAGAGACTTCTCACGAAACCAAGAACAAAGGCCAGCAAGCAGTGGAAGGAAACAAGCAACTGTCAAGAGATGCCGCAGACAAAGCAAAGGAGACTTCTAACGAGGCAAAGCACAGAGGTCAGCAAGCCGTGGATCAAACGTCCAAAGAAGCTAGAGAGGCTTCTCACGAAACAAAGCAAAAAGGCGAGCAAGTACTGGATCAAACGAAAGAGAAAGTTGGCAGTCACGCGGACGAAGCAAGACGCACAGGACGTCAGGTTGCGGATGAAGCGAGAGAGAAAGGGAACGAAGGCAAAGGTTTCCTCCAATCCATGGCAGATTCTGTAGCTGGATTTGTGACGGGTGAATCCGAACAAGGACGGGAGTTTAGAGGCAAAACCAGAAGCACTATCGACGAAACGAAGCAAAAAGCCCAAGACACTGCAAGTGGAGTGTCACAGAAAGGCCAAGAGTATGGCGATCAAGTGAAGCAGAAAGTGGACGAGGTTAGCAACAAAGGCCGACAAGTAGCTCACGATGCACGGGATAAAATGCAAGACATGAAAGAGAGAGGACAAGGTACAGCCAGTGATCAAGTTCACGAAGAGAAAGGTTTTTTGCAGTCCATCACAGACTCAGCAACTGCGTTTCTTTCGGGTGAATCAGAGGAAGGACGGGAGATCCGGGACAGAATGAAGGACACCGCTGATAGAACATCGCAGGCAGCTCGGGAGAAAGGCCAAGAGTTTGGTGATCAGGCGAGGCAAAAAGCCGACGACACGAGCAACAAGGGACGACAGGTAGCTCACGATGCAAGAAATAAAATGCAAGAAACGAAGGAGAGAGGACAAGGTACAACCAGTGATCAAGTATACGAAGAAAAAGGTTTTTTGCAGTCCATCACAGACTCAGCAAGCTCGTTTCTTTCGGGTGAATCAGAGGAAGGACGGGAGATCCGGGATAGAATGAAAGACACGGCCGATAGAATGTCTCACGATGCTCGGGAGAAAAGCAAGCAGGCTGCGGATAAAACGAGGGAGAAAGCCGACGAGACCAAACAAAAGTCTCACGAGATGGCTGATGCGACGAGAGGTAAAGCTCAAGAGGAGAGGGGATTCATGCAGTCCATAACCGACTCGGTCACTGCGTTTGTCACGGGTGAACCAGACAAGGGACGAGAGATGCAGGAGAAAACCAGGGGAAAAGTTGATGAAACGAAGCAGAAGGCTCACGAGACCTCGGGTGAAGCTCAACGAAAGGGCCAGCAGTTCGCCGATCAGTCGAAACAAAAATCTCAAGACGTGAAAGAGAGAGGACAAGATATGGCTGATGCAGCAAAATGTGAGGCTAGACAAGAGAAGGGATTTATGCAATAACTGACCGTGCTTGTCTCTGGAGAATCAGACAAAGGACGAGAAATGCAAGACAAAACGAGAAGCACAGCCGATGAAGCCAAGCAAAAAGGCCGAGAAACTTCGAATGAGGCTCGAGAAAAAGGAGAGCATGTTGTCGATCAAGCAAGAGGAAAGTCGGGACACCACGCTGCTGAGGCTCGGGACAAAGGTCGACAATTTGCTGACCAGTCGAAGCAAAAAACTCAAGACGTGAAAGAGCGAGGACAAGAGATGTCTGATGCAACGAGAGGTAAAGCGCAAGAGGAGAAGGGATTCATGCACTCACTCACAGACTCAGTCACGGCATTCGTCACCGGTGATCAGACGAGGGGCGAGAGATGCAAGACAAAGCGAGAAGCACAGCTGATGAAGTCAAGCGAAAAGGCCGAGAAACTTCGGATGAGGCTAGACAAAAAGG
>NW_003314266.1:2995435-3003545 GCF_000143415.4 Selaginella moellendorffii | reverse complement strand
AAGAGACAGCAGACGCGGCGAAAGGTAAAGTTCATAACAAAGGCTTCATGAAGTCTGTAACGAACTCGTGAATCAGATAAGGGACGAGAAATGCAAGAGAGAACAAAAAGCACATCCAATGAAGCCAAGCAAAAAGGTCGAGAAACTTTGGATGAGGTTCAACACAAAGGACGGCAGTTTGCTGATCAAGCAAGAGATAAAGCTTACGAAGAGAAAGGCTTCATCCAGTCCATGGCACAATCAGTAGCAGCATTCGTGACGGGAGAGTCCGACCAAGGACGAGAACTCAGAGATAAAGGTCATGAGGCTGCAGATCAAACAAAAGAGAGGTCCAGAGAAACAAGCGACAGCACGAGAGGTAAACTTTATAACTAAACGTTGTAACAGGCTCGAAAGTTTGCAGGTGGAGTAAAAGGTGTCGTCGAGGCTAAGACGAAAGGCCAAGACGCTGGTGACAGGTCCGAGGGGAGGTGGCACGAGACGAAAAAGACCAGTCAAGAGACCGCTGATAGAGCCAAGCATGAAGCACAAGCCCGGGCGGAGCAAGGAAAAGGCTTCGTACAAGAAAAGATATCACAGGCCAAAGCCAAGTCTGAAGAAGCACTGGACGATCTCAAAACGAGGATAAACATTAGCAGCGATGAGGCATCTGATCGAATCAGAAAGGTAGGAAAAGGCGTTTATGACACGGCAGATGACGCCGCTGAGGAGGTCAAGGACATGGGACTGTTGCAAGCTGTGAAAGATTGGGTAAAACAGTTTACAGTTTGATCGAATCACTCTCTAATAACCTTACAGACTGCAGAAAGAGCTCAAAGCGACCAAGAGCTACGAGAGCGAGGGAAGCTAAAGGCAGAAGACATGTTTGGCAAGTCAAGAGAAAAAAGCAGCGAGATAAGTGAGGAAACCAGACGCAAAGACGAAGAAATTCGGGAGCGGGGAAAACTGAAAGCAGAGGGCATGCTCGGCAAAGCGAGAGAGAATACATACGAAAAGAGTGAAAACACCAGACGCGCGGACGAGGAGCTGCGTGAGAAGGGAAAGCTCAAAGCCGAAGACATATTTGGCAAGGCAAAAGAAACAGTTCAAGTCTCCAAGGAAAAGCTTGAGGAAACAAGAGAGAAAGGAAAGCTCAAAGCCGAGGACATGCTGGGAAGTACACACGACAGGGCGCACCAGCACAGACAAGTAGCTGATGATGCTCGTCACAGAGCAACAGAAACAGCCAACGAATCTAAAGAGAAAGCCGAAGACCAGCGGGGACTTCTACAGTCTGGGCTCGCGAAAATAGAACAAGCAGCGTACAACGCAGGACAGATGCTAAGGCAGCAAAAGGATGAGGCTTCTCAAGGCACAGCGGATGCATGGAACGCAACAAAGCAGTACATCAACGACACTCGAGAGAACGTCCAGGCGACTGTTCACGACAGGCAGGAGCGGAGTAAGAGCTTCATTCAGTCAGCTAAGGACGCGGTTCTTTCGAAGCTTGAAAACGCAGCTGGGAGTGGAGAAGATATGATGCATCGAACAAAGGAACAAGCAGCCAGCCGGAGGAGTGATAAGAACAAGCCCGAAGAACGATGACATACCTGAGTTCGCAATAGCTCCTCCCATCATCATCGAGACCAAGTTGCGTTTAGCAATGCTCCGGCGTCCTTCGGCCTGTATAGACACTTTTGAGAAGTAAAAAACATACATTCTTTACCTGACAAACAACCGTCGAAACCGTCGGCCGAACAGCCGGCGATTTCACCTTTCGCGGTTAAGTTTCAAATTCGAAGCACAGAGACGGCACGGACCATGGAAGAACGAGACTGGCAGGAAGAGCTTCATCTTCGAAGAGAAGCAATGGCTCTTTGGGCTGCCATGGTTGCCGAAAGGAACCTCCCATCCCAGTTCTTGGACGTAGCATCCGCACACGCAATGTGAGTTACCTTGGCTAGCTCGGGCTCTGAAAACTCACTGCTGTCCAACCAGAGAAGAAGCCTTGAAAGGACTAACACACGTTCGTCTTGACCGTGAGCACATCCTGTTACTAGAGCCTGCCTTCTTCCTGTGCCTACGAAATCTAACCAGCCTATATCTCCAAGAGGTAGTAGTCCACTATCTGTCCATCCTTCTGAAATAACCTGACCTGTTTTACTGAAGAACGAGCTCACAACCTTGAATGGCATAGAAGCCGCCAAGCACCTGCAATTCCTCACCGTTTCTGGGAACCACCTTACCAGTTTGCAAGGTCTGCAATCACTGCCAAAGCTCGCTTTCCTTGACGCCTCCAACAATTCTATCAGCCACGTTGATCCAGGTGAGCGGGCTTTCTACTCCGAAACCTTTTGTTCATGTGCTTCTTCAGATCTGGAACTCCCCAAGTCGTTGATGTTCTTGAACATATCGCAAAATCAATGCTGCAAGCTTCAAAGTCACCTCGAAGAGAAACTGAAAACTGCCTTGCCAAAGTTGAAAGAGCTCCGCATGCGTAGTGCCGATGCTGACACAAAACGAGCAAGGTAGTAAGCATAGATCATTGTGTGTACGAAGTTAAAAGACCAAATCACAGACCTCCAACCTGACGAAAGTTGATGGCTTCAGCACAAGCGGTCTAGAAGAGTCTCTCGAGCAAAATCCTGATTCATACGGCGACGTCTTTCTAACCACTTTGGAACGCTCGCTGGAAAGTTTGTCCTCAGCAAGAGGTCCAAACAGCGCAAAGGATCTCAAAGAAGCTCAGCACAATACCCGAATAGAAGACGTGATTGGCATGCCGGCTCAACAGGCTCTTGATAATGCTGGTTGGTTCATCAGTGTATAAGAATCCTGTAATAGCTGTATAACCTGGTATCTGCAGCTCTGGTATTAGCACCGATTCTCGAAAATTCTCGAGAGCAAGTGCAGCAAAACTTTGACAAAATTAAAAGACGATCCTCACTTCGAACCTCAGAGGTAAAATCGGCGATTTGAGAGACGTTTCCCATAGTTGATCCGTATTGAGCAGGCCGAGCTTGAACACGTGAAGATTCGAAGACCCGTAATTATAAAGCCTGAACTGAGGCAGCCGCCTGATTTCTAAACCAGTTCCAGACTTTCCGTGTCGTCATTCTCTGCGGTTGAACGAAGCAGCTCTAGCACTTTGTCAAAATCCCTGGCACTTTCATCCCTCTGGTCAAGTTCTGCACCTTCAGCCTCTAGCCACCTTTCACGTAAATCGTCCAGTAAGTTCCCTTGACTGTCGTCTTTAACACCCCCCGGAGCGTTTGGTATCGTGGTTCTCGTTGATGTATCTCCTGATGGCGGTGGAAGCCTTTGTAACAAAGCCTTAAACTCCGATGTAGCCGCAAAGCTTTCAAAATTCACGGCGATGGTATCAAGGCAAAATTCCCTGATTCTCGTGACCCCGTACCTGTCAAAACAAGCTTGTTAGGCACCGGCTCAAAGCGAGAAAGATCAACGTACATGTCTGCGACAAGGAGCCATTTACATAACTCCGCTGGCGACGCATTCTCCAAATGTGGATATACAGCGTCCGCCACCGCGCGCCTGAGAGGAAACAAAAGATATCTTGAAGCAACATCGAGAAGTTCTTCAGCCTGTAGCGCTCAAGTGAACCTCAAAAACAAAAGCACCATTTAAGGTTCTTACCTGTTCAAGTTCAAATTCCTCCAAGACATCTGTGTAGCTGAAACCAAAGAAGAAAACAATGAGAAAAGCAAGATATAAGAGAAAAACTTACATGTATCGGAGCACCTTGCCAAACACGTCGGCACTCAAATCCCGTTCTTCCAGAATCTCCAAGCCATCAGCCTCCGGGACACACACAGCTCCACTGAATTCTCCCATCCTGAGAATTCGTGTCCGCAGGTAATCGGACCGCGCTGCTACAATCGCGCGATGGCATCTGAAACTGGTGTCCTCCACCAGAAAGCATATATCTGCAAAGTCCTGGCCTCCATCAACCTTCTCTTCCCCGAAACTTTTATGTTTCAAGAGGCTGAAGAGGCGATCCATCGCCCAAGTCAGTCTCTCCTCGTCGGGCAGCGACGAGCCTTGCATGATAAACCTCTTGAGCGAGTCATCGTCGGTGTTGAGTGACTTGTAGTCGGCAAACTTTTGATGAACGAGCTCCTTCTCGAGGACCCTCTGGAGCCCCGAGCATCCACACACCTTGCAAATCCTGAGCAAGTCCTCCATGTCGTCCACGGCCACGTCCAAGACATCGCAGTAGAAGAAGCTGATGAGCCGAAAGAGCGCGTGGAACGAGAGCCTGTTCCTGGAGAACCGGATCTCGCTGCGTGACTTCCACTCTTTCTCAAACTTTCGCTGGAAGAACCGGCAGCGCGCCGAGAGGATGGCGCGATGAGCAGCGATCGGCTGCCCTTGGGCGTAGAACACAATGTCCGGCCCGACTGGATCGCCCAGCTCGTCAGCATCGAAATTCCCAGTGTCGCCCAGCGTCGGATCGAGAAACCTGTGATTCTGGCCGGACCGGAAGAAGAGGGCCCTGAGAGAATCCGGCAGTGGCGCCAGCGGTGGCGGCCGGGCCTCGAACAGCTTGAGCAATCGCCTCACCCTGAGATTCAGCGCCGCGTAGTGGCACCGATCGCCATCAAACGTGTGCTCGCTGCAAATCGCGCCTCCCTCTAGCAAGATCCTGGCCGCGTCCTCGTGCCCGGCCAGGCACGCGTAATACAGCGCCACCGAGTCCCATTCGTCCCGAGCATTCACGTTGATGCCCGATTCGAGCAGGATTTTGAGGCGATCGATGTCGCCCGCCCTCGCGGCCTCATAGACATCGCCGCACGGTACCTTCTTCTTGCGCCGGATGTAGCTGTCGAGCTCGTCGTAGCCCTCGTCGGCGTGTTGCTTGTCAAGATCGTCCTCCGCCGCGGCGACCATAGCCGGGAAGAACAATTAGGGCAGATGAAAGTCCTAGTCAGCATTTGAAAGAATGTAGGGCTGCGTCAGCATAAAGGGATCCTAGTCAGCTAGCAAAAAATCTAGGGCTGAGTCAGCGTAAAATGGGGATATTCACGTTTAGGGGTATCTCAGTGTTTTAGCTATGGCGGCAATTTCGTCAGCTGTGACGCTGGGGATCCTTCTCCGGCATTCGATTCATGGGGCTAGGTGTGGCGCCCAGGCTCTTGCTCCAATGGCGGGATCCGGCGCCATCGCTTTGGGAAGAAATCGATTTCCATTGCAAAGAACACTCCAAAGAACACGAAGGAGGGGTTCACTGATCGCAAAATGCGAGTCTGGAGCGACGGAAGACAAGGTCTGTGTGATTCTTTATCGAATCGTAGAAGGATTTTGTGAGATTTCGGAGCTCGATCATGGTTTCTAACAAATATTTTGTTCTTCCGCTTCCAGCCCGCGTTTGGCTACACGAGGAAAGACGTTCTCCTTATTGGAATTGGAATCACAATCTTTGGATTTGGTTTAAAGTCTGGACTAGAGGTATGTGTCTAGCGATCGTTCACAGGTTTGTCTTGAAACCTCTTTCGGTCGCAGTTAATTGGACTGGATTCCCTCAAGGCTGGCAACGTTGTGCAGCTAGTCATGGTTCTTGGGCTCACAGTGGGATGGATCCTATCCTATGTTCTCCGGGTCTCCAACAAAGACATGACTTACGCCAAGCAGCTCAAAGACTACGAGCTCAAAGTGATGGAGGTACCTTTCCTTTTTTTTTATTTGCTTCCATTTACGATTTCTCTAACGGAACAAGCGTTCTTTCTCTCGTTTCCATTGTTTAAATGTGGCAGAAGCGCTACCAAGAGCTGCCCGAGGCCGAGCTGGAAGCTCTTCTCGCACAGGTCGAGGAAGAGAAGAAGAGCTCAAGGAGCAACGAAAACACCACGACATAGTTACTTGGTTTTGGTTTTCTCTTCCTTGACCTCGATGTAGCTCAATGGTACGCATTTTCCGTATACATATGCTGATGCTGCCGTCTTTCTCCAGATGATTTTACTGTACAAATACAGATCGATCCAGTTTCTTCGCTCGGACTTATGCATCTTTTGCATCCGATGGTCAAACGATCTGCCGGTTCCAGCACCAGTCTTTGCGTTTTGCCAGAAAACTTGGGGGCTCCTATTAGGTGATTTCACAACGTTGGTCTGGGCCGGACTATCACCGCATTAGTATGGGGCTCATTAGAAGACGGGCATAGCCTTTCTGTGAGGCCATTTTTCTATTCGCGTGCGCCGTCTGCATGGACGGTGTTGGCAACCAGCTTAAAAGTTTGGGACTATGGGAAGCAGGCTATAACTCAGTTACTCTTTGACTTTACAACTAAATTCGGTTCCATCGGCCAGGAGATACGTCGAAAAGGTCCACACAGCCGCTCGAATGCTGACAGGTCTCCACAGAATGATGGTGGTGGTGCTGGCGGTGGGTTTGGTGCTACAGATTTTTTTTTCCGGCTGTCGAGGTCAGGCCGCTAGCTCCTTCGCAATCACCGGTGACGGCCTCAAGAACATCTCCATGGCCTGCAGTGCTACCAGGTTCGACAAGCTCTGCAAGCACTACTTTCTTTTGTTACCCGATGTGGTGGTGGCGGCCCGGGAGCCGGCCGAGTTCGTCAAGTATTCGATAACGCTGGCGTCTCAGCAAGTGAACTCGAGCCTTTTGGACGTGGACGGTATGGGCTACAGCACCTCTCGCAAGCAGCTGATACTGGAAGACATCCGAGAGCTCCTGGGAAGCTCCATGAACGTTTTGATGCTTTCGCTCGGAAGGGAACTTCGAGGCAACAACAGCTTCGCCGACGTCCGGCATTGGCTCAGTGCTGCGCTCACGTACAACAACGACTGCTACGACTATCTGTCCAGGTTTAGCGACACCGTTTCCAGCCGCATCCGGTACTTGAGCATTCCACTCATCACCAACGCACTCTGGGCACTCGACGCCTTCGAGACCAACAGGGACGATTTCTCGGCCTGGAGGCGTACTCCAGTGGTAGCCAGGAGCCTGAAAGAAATGGAGAGAGAGAGGCGCGATGGAAACAAGCTCATACAGCTCGAGGCAACGGTGGCGAAGGCCGTGGTTTCTCACGACCCCGACTATGGAAGCCACACGTCTATCCAAGCCGCAGTGGACGACGCACCCGACCACCTTAACCGCAGGTACACCATCTACATCACCGCAGGCGTCTACGACGAGATCGTCCGCATTCCCAGCACCAAAACCATGATCGCGTTCGTCGGCGACGGCATCAACAAGACCGTGATCACCGGAAACCTGAGCACCGTGATGGGCATCTCGACGTATCGAACCGCAACTGTAGGTACGCTAGAACTTTTCGCTCGAGTTCTTCGATCGTAGTTTTCATTTTCTCCACGACTAACGAGCGTTTTTTTACAGCCGTGAGTGGCAATGGCTTCCTGATGCGCGATATCACCGTCGTCAACACCGCCGGGCCAGGCGGCCAGGCAGTGGCGATGCGAGTGGACAGCGACATGGCCGCCATCCATCGCTGCTCCTTCTGGGGGTTCCAGGACACGCTCTACACGCACGCGTACCGCCAGTTCTACAGGGACTGCTCCATCTACGGCACCATCGACTTCATCTTCGGCAACGCCGCCAGCGTCTTCCAGAACTGCAACATCCAGATCCGCCCCGGCGCCGCCAACCACACCATGAGCACCATCACCGCGCACGGCCGCACGGACCCGGCACAGGACACGGCCTTTGTGTGCCAGAGCTGCTGGATCTCGGGCACCCCGGAGTACCTCGAGGCCCGCCTGGCGGAGCCCGGCAAGCACCAGGGATTCCTGGGCCGCCCCTGGAAGCCTTACGCTCGCGCCATCTTCATCGAGTCCTACCTGGACGTGGTGATCGATCCCAGCGGCTGGCTGCCGTGGAACGGGACGCTGGGGCTGGACACGGTGGTGCTGGCCGAGTTCCACAACTATGGCCCCGGCGCCAGCCCGATTGGGAGAGTCGGCTGGTCCAAGCAGCTCAACACCATAGCTGCGCTCGAGTATAGCGTGAGGGGCTTGATCCAGGGCGGCTATTGGCTCCCTTTCACCGGGGTTCCCTACAGACTAGTCTTCTAAACTGTTAATCCCGCGGGAAAACAAAGCTGAGAATATTCGAATTTCAAATAATATGCGTTGTT
>NW_003314266.1:2981731-2995335 GCF_000143415.4 Selaginella moellendorffii | reverse complement strand
TTGGTTCGTGGCCTCTGCCACCCGCTGGCCAAGTGTCAGCCAGTATCTCCACGTGGCATGGAACATAATGAATATCCGATATTCAAAAATCGTATATGCCGAGTGGGATTCCTAGTGAACCTCGGTTGCTCTCGGAGGCCTCGCCCTGGTCGCTGGCGGCGTTGCCGGCGCATCGCTCTGCTCCTTCCTCGGCCTCCCACGCCGCCGCTTCTTCGCCGCCACCACCACCTCCTCCGCCGCCGCCTCATGATCCGACCCCCTCTCGCCCACGCCCACGCTCTTCTGCAAGAAGCCCGCTCCATTGAGCGCCACCAGGCCGAGCGCCACCGTCTGGGCCTTGAGCTTGCGATCCACGGCGTGGAACTCGAACGAGTTCTTCCACATCTTCTCCGTGTCCTTTGCCGCTAGTAGCGCCATCGTCTCGACGCCCAGCCGCGCCAGCATCTCCTCCACCGCGGTGAAGAGGCTGCGGCAAATCCCCTGCCCCTCCATCCCCGCCTTGGTTGCAATGAACGGCATCTCCGCCAGCCACGCCGCGTGGATCCTCAGCACCGCCACCCCGACCACCTCCGCCCCCCTCTGGAGCACCGCCGTGTAGAAGCCGCTGAAGTCGAGCCTCGGCGAGTGGTGGCTCCGGCTAAACACCATCGCATCCAGGTAGTCGAGCTGCGTCCAGCAATCCAGCACCGGATCAAACCGGCTCGAGATCAGCTGGAGAGCTTCCGCCAGGAGCTTGTCGTCGCAGCGGCCCCGCCTCAGCAAGCTCCACGAGAGCTCCGATCGCCCCAGCGGATTCACCGTCGCCACCATCTCCGCGAGCCTCTGGAAAAGGTTCCAGCAGCCCGAGGAGCAGAAGAAAAAGTCCCCGGCCAGGATGGCGTCGTCGCAGCAGCCCGGGTGGAAGCACCGCTCGCACTGCTCGCACGGCTGCGTCCTCAGGGGCTCGCCGCAGTGGCAGCAAAGGCACCGAAAGCAGAACCAGGCGTCCTTGGGAACTTCGAGCAGCGATACGCATTCCATGTGGAAAGTTAACGGGCACGTCTCGCAGCACACGAGCTCGCCACCCTCGTTGCAAATCCCGCAGCATTGATCGCTGTTCGCGGCGGCCTCATAGTCTACGTCGCTTCCGGAGGAGACAGTGGTGAGGCCCGAGTCCTCGTCGCTCTGGCAGTAGCTATCGAACTTCCGCCTGCGAGCCACTGGAAGCCCCTCGCTGTTGAAAAGCTCGGCCTTTGCTTCCAGCGGCGGGAGCATCTTCGAGTAGTCACACGACTCGAAAGGATCGCAGTTGGTCTGGCAAGCAAAGCTTTCCTTTTCTACGCTAGGCGACGTACCAAAGGATTCGTCAAGCTTGGTCCTTTTGCTGCTGGGAAGCTCCTCCTCCTCCTCCTCATTCTCATCGCGTCGCTCCATCTCCTCCACACTCGCCATGGGCACCGGTAGTGATTCCAAAGTCTCCATCTTGAAAGCTACATTCTGGCAGTCGGCGATGGAGAGCTGGGCCTCATCGCCCACGAAGATGTTGGCTGCCGGTCGGCGAAGCTTGCTCCCGGTGTGAGCCTCAAAGCCCGAGAGATTGAAGAGCTCATCACAGCAGCTACACACAAGCCCATCGCTGGTTACCATTCCTTCCTTCAGAAGGTGCCGGAATCGCTTCGTCCCACCGATGTAGACCACCTTCTCCTGCTCGGCGATCAAACCCAGCCCGATAAGCCAGCCAAAAACCGTGCCACTGCTGTGCCTGTGCGCGGCCGCCAAGACGTCCTTCTGTGGCACTCGCGAGAGCTCTTCCAATCGGCAAAACCCCGCGTCTAGGAGAGCGAGGAGCGCCGACCTTGCCGTGGCCTTTTTTCTCCCACTGGTAGAATCGCGCGCCCCTTCTTCGTCTTCCATGCCTCCGGAGGAGCCCTAAATTAGCGGTGTGACGTGGCACTTGCGTGCGCGCCAAGAAAGGCCTGTTTGATAATCCACGGAATCTCCCTTTTCGATATGAATCCATTCGCCAAGATCACAAAGATCGCAATCCAGTCGAAATCTCTGCAATCCGATGGAACCCCGTCGAAATCTCTGCAATCCGACTGACAAGATCGAGATGAATGACCTCGCCTCTCGAAATTCGCGACGAGGCCACGCTCCTGGCGCGATCGATCCGCGACTGCCGCCATGCCGAGGACTGCCGCCAGATCCACGCCAAGATCCAGGCCAGCGCTCGCCATCGATCCAGCGTCTACCTTGCGAATCTGCTCGTCAAGACCTACGGCAAATGCGGGAGCGTCGCCGACGCTGCCGCCGCCTTCGCGGCCATTGCCGCGCCAAACATCTTCTCCTGGAACATCCTACTCACCGCCTTTGCCCGCAACGGGCACATCGATCGCGCTAGGGCTTGTTTCGATGCCATGCCCGCCAAGAACACCGTTTCATGGAACAGCATCGTCACCGCCTACGCATCCAACGGCTACCTGGAAGATGCCGAGAATCTCTTTGCCCAGATGCCCTACAAGGACATAGTCTCCTGGAACACCATGCTCGTGGCATATGCCCAGAGTGGGCATCTTCTAGATGCCGAGGATCTCTTTCAGAGAGCGCCACAAAAGGACGTTGTGACGTGGATGACCATGATTCGCGCCTACAGTTATTTTGGCGCGCTTGGAAGGGCTGTCCAAACGTTTGAGCAAATGCCCGAAATTATTGGGTCGAATATTCTTGCGGTAACTGCGCTGGTTGAGGCATATGCCCGCAATGGGCATATGCTTGAGGCGAGATCCCTGTACGAAGCTGTGGCCCATTTTGATCTAGTGCTATGGACCATTATGGTGGCTGGGTACGGAGACGCTGGTGACGTACTTCAGGCAAAAGGAATCTTTGACAACATGGAGTATAGGAATGTAGTGGCGTGGACCGCTATGGTGAGAGCATATGCCCAAAATGGGCATCTAGAAAATGCTGTTCTCCTTTTCGATAATATGCCGCATTGGGATGTGGTATCACAGAACTGCATGATCACGGCGCACGTACAGCATGGACGGCTGGACGAAGCAAGGAATCTATTCAAGGCCATACCTTATAGGAATCTTTCCACGTGGAACACGATGATACAGATTTATACGCAGTACGGGTATCTAGACGAAGCGAAGACTGTATTTAACAAAATGCCCGAGAGAAGCTTGATTACATGGACGTGTATGCTCTTGGGGTTTGCGCAGTGCAGCCAATTGGAGAATGCCAGGTGGATGTTTGATATAATGCCCAGTAGGGATCTTATAGCATGGAACGCAATAGTAACCGTCTATGCCCGGCAAGGGTATGTGGAAGATTCGCGAGATCTATTTGATAGAATGCCTCACTACGATTCCGTGGCATGTGTTGCCATGATCGGCGCATATTCCTTGGACAGGAATCTCGCTGAAGCAAAACATGTGTTCGATGCCATGAGCTACAAAGACATAAGAGCCTGGAGTGCCATTGTCGCAGCATATTCCCAGAACGGGCATCTTTCCTACTCGAAGAAACTCTTTGACGAGATCCCTGAACCAAATGTTTATTCGTGGACGACGCTTTTGCAAGGATATGCCGAGAATGGTTGCGAGGAGGTTGCGATTGAGCTGTTCCAGGAGATGGATCTCAGTGGTGTGGAGCCGGACGAGGTAACTTTCCTCGGCCTTCTCACAGCGCTCTGTCAAGTCGGGAAGCTAGAGGATTGCTTGATCCAGTTTGCATCGATGAGCGAGCGAGGATTGAGACCAAGCTCGGAGCACTACTGTTGCATGGTCGACGCTCTCGGGCGGTCTGGACAAGTTGGAGAAGCCGAGAGAATCATAAACTTATTGAAAAGATCACCCGATAGTGGAGCTGTTGAAGGTCGTGACGCAGCCTGGTTTACTTTGCTTGGAGCCTGTAGAAGCCAAGGGGACGTTCATCTCGGGGCCCGTGCTGCCGCAAACGCGACGTCTTATAAGAACCACCAGAAGCTTTACAGGCTTCTCCACAACCTCTATGCGGGATCTTAGAAACACCAAAAGGATTAATTGATCAATCGAGTTTGGCAATATCTCGAAAAAGATATGCCCTCCAGAAAACTTAGCTGGAAGTAGTACCTCAATTGGAAGCAACCGCAGACTTGAGAAGATCAAGCGACGAGGATACCAAGTCTTGGAGCTGGCTGCGAGAGTACATTGGCGTCGTGTAAACGAAGGTGAGAGAGAGCTCGGGACCATCAAGTAGAGCCTCGGCTACAGAGAAGCAAGGTCCAACGTAGTGCATGGACGCCAGCGGCCCAATCGTTCCAGCAAGCTTGAGGTTCTTCACGTTCCCCCAGCTACACTTTGTTGGTCCGTCCACAAACACGGTGAAGAGTGCTGTCCTCATGGACGAGCTGGGTGTAACGCTCGGATGCTTGATCACCTGTAAGAATAAGAACAGAGTCTTATACGACAGCCCAAAAACCAGCACAAGTACCTGGGATAGAAGCATATTAAGCACGGAGAGCTCGGAGAAATGGCGGCTCTTTGCCAAGTTCTTCTCGGTGGAAGACGATATCTGCCTTGCAAGATCCCAGAATGGAACGCTTTCCTTGACTTGCTCGTCGTGAGGCAATCCGGCCGAGTAGTTCCCCACAACGCTGGCGTCCAGCGGAGGCTCAAAGTATCCACGGCAATCCAGCACACTTCACAAAGAAAAAAAAAATAATTCCTCACTCACTATAGAAACCAAGCGTCGAGAGAGTTACTTTGTAAAGGAGAATGTGTCTTGCTTCTTTTCTTTCGTGACGCTGGCGGCGATCTTGAGGAATGCCGCCGAGAGCGCCGCTGCGATCGTCGTGCTCTCACGCTTGCAAGCCGCAAAGAAATCCTCGGTACCTTCAAGAAATTCATCCAAGATCTGGCACGAGAAGCTTTGAATCGAGCAATGTACCTGGTTTGCCGAGGCTGTAGCTCAGGATCTCGGATCTAAACGGCGTCGCGTGTGGCTGCTTCGTGAATCCTGGCTGGAACGGCAGTAGCGCGCTCTTGGAGGAGTTGAGCGCGTATCCCACAGCATCGATCCCTTTCTTGAAGAAACCCTTGGACGCCTTGGATTTGGGAACCAGATCTTCCATGCACGGCAGCAATCCATCGCGATCCTGCCGCTGCTGCTCCTGGCGCTCGCATTCTACCCCTGCCTCCACGCATCGATCGAGCGCCGCCACGAATTCCTGCGCGGCGGTGGAGGAAGAATATCTGTCGCAAGCCCCGCTGTGAAACCTAAGAACGATGATCGAGGAGCCGCTGGAAGCCTCCTCGTAGACGTGGATTTGGAAGATATCCACGGTGTGATCGAGCTCCTTGTGCTCCTTGTGGAAGGGAAGATTTAGCTCGTTTGTGACCACCGCCTGCAGCGCGCTCTTGACGAGCGCTTCTTCGTCGCCATCGCAAGAACCTAGGGTTCCTTCTTCTGGCCACGGCAGTGATTCCACCACTGGTGCGAAAGAATCGACGCTCCGGACCTCGAATGCCAGCTTCTTGGAGGAAGATTTCGCGTCGGGGACGAGTTGCGCTCGCAGCATTGAGTGATTCTCACATACCGCTTTGGCAGCCAGGAGAATGCTCGGCGTCTGGACGATCTGGCGCAGCGCCATGCCGAAAATCCCAATCCCAGTGCCGCCGGCTGTGCATCGCGTCCAATTCTCCTCGGACGACCCCAGCTCCCTCTTCATCACTGTCGCCGCGGCCGCCATTGGAGCTGGATTTCTTCCCTCCGGGGTGGAAGAATTTTCGACCGAATGTGGAGATATGGAGAACAGCTGGGAAGAACAAAAAAGTTCTTGCCAATGGACAAGAATATCCGTCGTAGAAATACGATACGAACGGAAAGAAAGAAAAAAGCTGTGATGGTTTGGTGACCAAATTGACCCCTCCTATTATTTCTTGTTGGCCGCAAATGCCGCGTGAAGGCATTCTATCTTCACCAAACCCAGCTTTTTTAGGGCTCTTATTGCCATTTTGGCGGGAGCTTTTGAAAATTTTAGGTTCGCGCGAGCTCGGCTATGGAGGACGAGGCGGCGTCCAGCCCGCCAAGGGGCGACGACGCCGAGAAGAAGGCGACGAGGAAGAATGCCGCGGCGCCAGTGCTGGTGTATGCGCCCTGGTCACAGGGCGCGCGCAAGCAGGATGAGGAGATCCAGAAGAAGCTGGAGACGACGGACGAGCGGAGGTTAGCTTCCATTGTTTCGGGGATTGGAGCGTTCGAGACGAGCGGCAGCGACGATTGGCACCAAGGATCGGAGGTTTTCGTCAAGGGATCTCACTGCTTAGGTATGGATTTCATGGCTGGAGGAGTTTATGCTTATTTTGCTCGTTCACTCCCACAGAAAAACTGAGGGAGCTTCAGCGGTGCTTGACGAGAGACAATCCGGATAGCAGGCGTGTGTTTATGCAGCTTGGGCAATGGAATGTCGCGGGGAAGTACTTGGTACCGATCATACAGCACTATTCGGAAGATCGTCATCTCTTTCTTGCATCGTGTTAGTCCCATTCCTGTCGTGTTTTTCGTTCTTCATGGCTTACATTTTTCATTTTTTCTTTTTTCCAGTGAAGGTGTCGATTCTCCTCACTCTTCCCATCGATCAAAACTCCACCAACACGTTCGACCAAGTAGAGTACCTGTGCCAAATCAAAGAAGAGTTTCGCGAACGCAATGTTCTCGGGGCAATTATCGCACATCTAGAAGAACCTCTCAGGCATTTGGAAAAGTATGTGCTTAGCTTTTGATGCCTGCTTTTCATAACTTGTCTTTATGCTCTTGTAGGGGCTCTGTCAGTGAAGATGACTGGAGGCTTTTGCAGCTGGTGCTCGCTTTCATTCAGAACCTTCTGGCTGTACCAGAAGCTATGAACTGGGTTGGTCCTTACCCTGCCGAGCGGTACTCTCAACTGCGAGATGGTATTCTCGAGAGTTTGTTTCGCGAGTGCGGACCGGACATCGTCCTAGCCGTTACGAAGTATTTGCCCGCCTTCAAAAATGGCATCCGGAAGGATAACTTCCTTATTATTCAGATTCTACACCATATGTTCTGGGGTCAAAAACCAGAGTTGCTCTTTCAAGCATCGAGAAAGGTGTGTAGTTTCGTCTTTTATTTGTAAGTCGGTTGTTTACTGAGCTGCAATATCAGACAAAGGAGACAAGTTCAAATGCTTTAAATGAAATGCGACGGAAGAACATGCACCGCCGCACACACTTCTCTGGGACATTTGTTCGTGTTGACAAGGTGCCGAAAAGTTTCTTAGCATTACTCTATAATTTTTAATGGAGACAGGACGGTACCAGAAAAATGGTTCTGACAAGCCCGTTTCAAGCAGCGGATGAAACCAGTAAGAAGTGTCCACAAGTCGAGGAACCTGAAGAAAAGTTTGCTCGCGATATCAACGTCCCTTTACCTTCTCGAGACGATATCAGCGTCTCGCTAAAGGACTATGCTGATCAGTTTTTAGAAACGGGAGCATATAACAGTACGTTAATTTTGATTCCAATCTGTTCTATTACTTTTTCTTTTCTTTCCAGTCTTGGTACAGACTTTCCAGGAAGATGTTGAAAGAGAACGGCGAGAGATTGAGACTTCTGATTTTGTTACCTTTTATGAAGTTGCTGAATTTTTTCTAAGCTATCAACGCTATAAGCTTCTGAAAACACTTGTAAGTTGTCTTTACTTGAGTTCTGTTCCTTACTACCTTTGACAGGCAGATGAAAGTGCTTTATCAGATTCAGTCTGTGGTCATGTTTCATGTACAATGAATGAAGAGACGTTTCAGATGGTTGTATCAAAATGGCATGATTATACGGAAGCTGCTAAATCTCCTAATGACTGGATCCCGGTTGTCGCGGTTGTTTCCCTGCTAAAAGAGATGGTAAGCCTAGTTCCCTCGTAGTGTCGGCTTATTCTTTCTTTTCTGTTTTCTCTTTTCTAGATTCATATTCTGGATTTAGTGCTCAAGAAACGGTCAAATTTCTCCAATCGTGATGTTCGCACTGCTAGGACGCTTACTTATAAGGTTTTCTATGATCAGACCGAAAGAGGCATCTTGAATACATGCTGTAGATCAATCAAGGCATTCAACAACTACAAACAACCTCGGAGGTAAAGGGAATTTATTTGAAACTTTAAAAGAATGCATATTTTTGTCCATGTAGATATCTTGAGAACATGGTCGAAATTACTCATGTCGCATTGAAACTGATGGAAAATACAATCCAGGAAGACGGTGCTTTGAGAGTAAGTTAAATAAATGCCTCTATATCGCAAATTTGAGATGTATTTTGGAGCAGGTTGTCCAAAAGGCTCGAAATAAAGCATCCAGGAAAAAACAGGATGACTCTAAAGATTTATCAGATGCGGGACCTGAGAGTATTGAAGCGTCGAAGGCTTCACTAGAGGAAAATAACGACATTTTGCGAGGAGATCAGGAGCAGGCGGGGGGTGATCAGGAGCAGGCGGGAGGTGATAAGGAGCAGGCGCAAGCAGAGCCACTGCTTGACGACCTCCAAGACGACCATGATAATGTTTCAACGCGAGAAGGCACTTTTAACGTCCTCAAATGCGTTAATACGTTTGCAGACAGTACAACCGTTTCCAACTATTGCTGGCTCCTGACATTCTACCAGTCCAACAGCCCTGCCTTGAATTATTACATCGTTTGTATGCTCCACCGGATATGCAAAGATTGCGAGCTGGAGCCCTTGCTATACGAGGTCTGTCGAGTTTGTTTTCCGAATTGATTCGTTTTAAGCCTGAATATTGCAGATTTCAATCCTTGAAACCTTTGAAACCATCCTTTTGGATGAAAAACTTCAAAAACTAGAAGAGTACAAATTCCTCATCTCCTTCATCAACAAAGTCGTTCGTAACTTTTTCAAGAAACTGAAGTCGAATCCTTGGCTTTACGTGGATGTGCTGTTTACAAGAAGCCGTGAATCATCCCGTGACATTGCCGATGATTACGAGTTCGAAGGGGATACATCTATTACTTGCCTTGCGGACGCTCTTCAAGAAGAAGCTGATGATGGTTTTGTCAACCTGGCTTCTGAATCCACGAGGTACATTTTCCTATACTTAGGTTCGTTCCTTGACTTTCCTCTTCTTAGTATTATTGGCGAACGAGGAGTTGCTCATAGAACAGTACCTGTGCCCAAGAAACGCAGAAGGGGTCCTTTCAATGAGGAAGATGAAAAGCGCATTATTGAGCTTTTCCAACAGTAAGACTTTACCTTAATTTTCTTTAACACCTGGAGGATGTTTTGTTTCAGGTTTAAGCACAAGCGTAGCTGCTCCAAACTGATTGCAGGAGCATTGGATAGCGATGGGAAGATATCCAGTGCGCAAGTAACAAGAAAGCTAAAACAGCTCGGTCTACATCGTAACGGGACTACACCATCTCACATTCACGCTGATGGAACAAGTCCAATTGACGCTGACAGGTAAGCCTTTTACCATCACACTCAGAAGCTGCAAAACATTTGTCACAGGAATGACGATATGGAGGACGACGAGTTAGATAAGGGCAATCACGACGGCGTCCAGCCTTTGAATGAATGGTCAGTTCAAAAGCTTGATTGATTTATAGATTTCTCATGACGTTTGCAGGGAGGACGGTGAGAGTTCTGAAGACAATCAGGGGTGGACTGAATCAGAAGAAGATGACGATGAAGGTGACCTTGAGAAGGGAGATACAGAGAACAGAACACTACCTGCTGCTAACAACGCTGACTACGTGGAGGAAAACAGGTTGCCATCCGATGCGGAAGTGGACCTTCAGGAAGTGTAAGTTGTAACTTGCCAATTTATCAAGACGCCAACTTCCTAGCGCTTCTTTCAGGCTCGACGTTCCTCCAGGGCACCCTGTAAACAGAAAGAAAAGACTGGTGAAACACCAAACTGCTGACGACGCTAGCCAGGACATGATGGACTTGGAGGATTTAGCAGGTACCGAAGCTGAAGCCATACCGAAGCCAGCCAAAAGAAGGGCCTTCACAATCACAGATGACGACGATTAGATGGGCGTCGCTACTGCGGGATGGTCAGCTGCAAATGGTAACAGGACAGTTGATGAGCGGCGAGAAGAAATCTCGACTTACGTCTTGCTTCTCAAGAAATGCGCCGACTCGAAGGCCCTGCTGGAGGGCAAGCGGGTCCATTCTTGCCTTGTCAAGGATGGATATGCCAGTGACAGACTCATCGCGAATCTGCTTATCGAGATGTATGGCAAGTGTGGGGGCATTGCAGAGGCGAGGTCAGTGTTCGACCAGATTCAGGAAAAGAACGCGTTTTCCTGGAACATCATGATGACGGTCTTCATCCGAAACGGTCATCTGGAAGAGGCAGAAGAAATCTTTGGTCGGAACCCGGATCGGAACACAGTGTCCTGGAACACGATGATCACAGCATATTGCCAGTATGGTTATCAACACAAAGCGAGGCTTCTCTTCGATGAAATGCCGGCAAGGGACGTTGCTTCATGGAACACCATCATCACGGGCTCGCCAGGAAACGAAGTTATCAGGCTGGTTTGCATGATGGATCAAGAAGGCGTCTCTCCAAACCGGATCACTTTCGTCTGCATCTTAAACTCCTGCTCGAACATCCGGAACTTGGTTCTTGGAAAGACGTATCATGCCAGGGCAGTTTTCCACGGCTTGCATCTAGATGTGGACGTCGGCAACGCCATCATCAACCTCTATGGCAAGTGTGGCTGCTTGGGCAAGGCGAAGCAGGCATTCGATACGATGACCAGGAGGGACGTGATTTCCTGGACATCTTTGGTCACGGCCTACACTCAAAACGGTCGCCTGGTGGAAGCAAGACAACTCTTTGACGACATGCCTCAGCGCAACACTGCAACGTGGAACATGATGGTGGTGGCATACGCTCAGGATGGAAACATGAACGAAGCTCGGGTACTTTTCGACAGAATGGAGAACAGGGACGTGATCTCCTGGAACGGCATCATTGGAGCTTACACGCAAAACGGTCTAGGCAAGGAAGCTCTCCACCTCTTCAAGACCATGGACTTAGAGGGTGTGATAGCGAACCAAGTCACTCTGATCAACGCAATCGACGCCTGTGCCAGTCTTCCATCCGAAGAAGAAGGCCGGATCGTCCATGCTATAGCTGTGGACAAGAGGCTCGAGTCCGATACCATGGTGGGGACGTCGCTCGTCAACATGTTTGGGAAGTGTAAAAACGTGGACGCTGCCAGGGCCGTGTTCGACAGTCTACCTCGGAAGAACTTGGTGACTTGGAACAACATGGTGGCGGTCTACTCTCAAAACTGGCAGTGCAAGAAGGCCATCCAGGTGTTCAGATTCATGGACTTGGAAGGGGTTCAGCCAGACGCAGTGACGTTTCTCACCATCATCGACGCTTGCGCGGCTCTAGCAGCACACACGGAAGGCCGGATGGTCCACGACGACATTACCGCAAGCGGGATTCCCATGGACGTGGCTCTCGGCACGGCGGTCATGCACTTCTATGGCAAATGTGGGCGACTGGATAACGCAAGAGCCATCTTCGACAGCCTGGGAAAGAAAAACACCGTGACTTGGTCCGCCATACTCGCTGCTTACGCACAGAACGGCTACGAGACGGAGGCTATCGAGCTCTACCACGAGATGGTTCAAGGCGGCCTGGAAGTGAACGGCATCACCTTTCTCGGCCTCCTCTTCGCATGCAGCCACGCCGGTCGCTCCATGGACGGGGTGGACTACTTCGTCTCGATGATACGCGACTTTGGAGTGGTGCCGGTGTTTGAGCACTACCTCAACTTGATCGATCTCCTGGGAAGGTCCGGCCAGTTGCAGCTCAGCGAAGATCTCATCAACAGCATGCCATACGAGCCCGACTCCTCGGCGTGGCTAGCTCTCCTAGGCGCATGTAGGATGCACGGAGACGTCGATCGAGGGGCTCGCATCGCGGAGCTTATCTACGAGCTGGATCCAGAGGACTCGGGGCCTTACATACTGCTCTCAAACCTCTACTCCTCGACCGGGAGGATGGACGAGGCCAGGAGAACGAGGAAGGCGATGAGACTCAGGGGGATAACCAAGCAGCCGGGATTGAGCAGCATCGAAGTGAAGGATCGCGTCCACGAGTTCATGGCGGCGCAGAAGCTCCACCCGCAGCTCGGGAGGATTCACGCAGAGATCGAGAGGCTCAAGGCGCGAGTCAAGGAGGCGGGCTATGTCGCTGACGTGAGAGCTGTTCTTCGGGACGTGGAGGAGGAGGAGAAGGAGCAGCTGCTTTGGTACCACAGTGAGAGGCTGGCGATCGCGTTTGGGCTGATCTCCACTCCGCCAGGAACTGCGCTCCACATTGTCAAGAACCTCCGCGTGTGCTTTGATTGCCATGCAGCCGTCAAGGCCATCTCCAAGGTTGTGGGGCGGAAGATCGTTGTTCGTGATGCTATACGCTTCCACCACTTTGAGAATGGTGCGTGTTCTTGTGGAGACTACTGGTAGAGCCCTTCGAAATAATCGACAGTCGTGGAATATTCTAATGAATGAAAAATCGAACTATAGTGACAAAAATCGCATTGCATTGTTGTTCCACACTTTTCCTATCAAGCTGGAAGGCACCCAACTAAAAGCATAAGATTGAACAGTAATGGTGACAAAAACTGCATGGCCATATTGTTTCTCTAGTTTTTTCACCAGCCACACCACATCGAAGTTTCTATAGTCAACTATTTCATGTATTTGGAGTTGCTCCTTAAAAGCCGCAATACTCTGAGTGATATAAAACTTCTCCTTCATCACATTCTCAAGCTTAGTCTCCAAAGCATAAGAAAAATCCACAACCAAAAGAATGTCATACATTCATAACATCATAGATTTTATCGTGAGCTTTATTTTGTGATGTGTTTATGTCTGGGCAAACGAGACGGCGAGGAAATCCGTCACCACTTATAAACTTCTAGTGTCCTGGATATTCTCGCGATTCCTTTGTGTTCATGTTGCTCACGGGTATCCCTTCTAGATCTACGCTCACTCAGACACACTTTCGTGCTTGGCGCTTAGCCAGAATGGTCGTTTCCTTGCCACTGCGAAGTGTCAAGGACGATCATGAGGATTTTGGGGGAAAAGCTCGAGGTAAGAAACAAATTTCTTCTTCTTTTGCTGCGTTTTCCAGCTTTGAAGAGGGAAGGATTAAGCTGATATTTGGAGCGTGGCATGTTCTCTTGCTGGCGCTCACCAGTGACACAATGCACGATTCACTTATTCAAGCTAAACATCCCGGATTCTTCTAGAACTTCAAACTCTTCGGCTGCCTCTCTAACCACGAAGTGGCAGCTTTTCTTGTAAAGCTACACCTTGTTTTGCATCACAATGCCAGGGCATCACCCGCGACCTTGATCGCCGACGTTGAGCCACGCAATTGTACGAGTTTGAGATTACCACCCTTTCGTTGTCACCCAATGAGAACTTGGCAGAGATTCCCGTGGCCCGAGGAGCTACAGGGGCACCTAAAGCATTCGTGCTAGTTGAGCCTGAGACCTCTGAACAGCAGAGAGACAAAAGGAATGCGAGACATGACATAAATTAAAAGAAAATTTGTAGAAATTCAGCTAAATTACATGAACT
>NW_003314266.1:2928286-2981509 GCF_000143415.4 Selaginella moellendorffii | reverse complement strand
GCTTGGCAATGCAATCGGCACGCCCTCATCTCGATCCCAAGCTCTTCTTGAGCTCCAACAGCTTGAGCAATCACTTGGATGCAAATTCCTAGAGAGCCCTGGAAATTTATATTTAAACGGTTGACATATTGCATCAACTAGAAACCCTTTTGCTTTCATCACAACCATCAAAGGTAAATGTCAACAATTATACAAGTTCAAAAATACTTGAAACAAATAGAAACAAGAACTCAAGAGAATAAATGGATACTTAATCATTTTCTGCGTTTTCCTTTCACAAAACACTAATAAGACAAATTAAAGACACTGTGCAATCTATGGCAGGCAAATGTGGCTATATTTTATATTTTAATATTAAATTGGTGACAATCATGTTTAATGTGATTGTCACATTGTTTGTGGTATATGACGTTTAGAAACACATTTAAGCTACAAAGAATATTCACAACATAAAAAACTATTATATGGGATAAGAAGATTATGGTGGTAGAGTCTTTCCTTTGCAGGGCATTGGATTTTCACCAATGTTTGCGTTACTTGCACACCAAGTAACAGCAATAATGATTATAGCAGTGGCAATGGTAGGGTGGATTCTTATCAACTATTAGCATACACTACATAGAAAATGCATATGTAATTTATAAGAAGTGGTTCACACCTTTGGCAAACAAAATGTGATTGTATATGGTTTTATTTTATATTTACATATGTGATAATTTTTTGCATTTTTTATTACCTATGGCAATGAATATATAATTGCAGACTGGAACATTATATATTTACACATGTGTGGATATATATATATATATTATATTTTATTTTGAGTTCTATGCAAAAGTATTATACACACAATCACATTTTGATTGTTTTGTCGTGAGATTGGGGCATAACACCTCAAACTACCATATAAAAATAATGCCACATCATCTCAGATAACATGATATCATTACAAATTTAGGAAGGATTTTTTTGTCTCATTTTTATATCATTGAATGCAAATTTATGATTTTCTGATTGTAACCATTTCTTTCATACTTTTGGCATGTTACATTCACCTTTCATTTTTATAGTTTTACAATCAAGCCATGAGAAATAAAACACATTTAAATCACAACACACCCTAATGTAGTTGTAGTGTGCCTTTTTTTATATAATTTATTTGTAGTATAACATCCTAAATTAGGTAGTGATTGATTGAAGTGTGAAGGCAAGCACAAAGCCTTTTTTTTAGTGCTTGGGGCATTGAGTGATAGCTTTTTTGAGCGTAAATGAATTGTGTGGTTAATTCTATCAACTTTTTGCATTTTTAATTATGCACACAAGTTTTTGGCATTGTAACAGTTTGTTACACTCATGCATGTTACAAAGTGACAATATAAACTTTTTTTCATGGGTTTTTGCTTCTTGGCTTGAGCTTCATGATTATTGCAATGATTATATTGTGAGGAGTGAGGAGCATTACAACATTGTTTCACTAACACAAACACATTTCTAAGTGAATTGTTTGCTAGCATGCTTTTAATTTTGAAAGGCACATAAAGTTATTTATCTCATGTGTTGTTATGCTAGGTGAGGATAGTGGGAAAGCTGATATATTTATGTCATTTTTTATATACCTTTACACATTGATGTTTTTGTAGCTTTATATTTTTGTTCCTAAAAGAAAGAATCATGCTTCATAAGATCAAGTGCTGAAAATTTGCATGCACAGTTTGTACTTGCTTGGGTGCAACCTCGAGATTAAAGTCTTCTTTCTCCTAATATAGAAAGTATACATATGTAGGGGTTTCTATGCAATCTTTTGTATTTTTGTTATTTAAAGGTCTCAAGCTTAAAACAACAAAAAAACTAAGATATTTGCTTTTTTTCAAGCAAATCCTTATGATCATCCTTGACACTCACAATGGCAAGGAAATGATTATTTTAGTTAAGTGCAAAGCATAAAAGTGCATTTGAGTGAGTGTAAGTTGAGGATCCTAATTCTATGTGAGATCTTATTAGTATCCACCTATATACCAATTAAAAATTCATGGTTTTTATATGGTTTTTTTTCCTGAATTCAATAAAAAAAATTAATTCATTTTTATTGATTTTGTTTTCAAAATAAGAGTTTGTTAAATTGCAATTACAATTTTTTTGTTATGCATCCACTTCACATTAAGCTTTAAATATCACCACCTTCATTTTCCAAGGAGTGGCAATCATTCTTGTTGAACTATTCACCATCACATTTGCACTCCCACCAGAATTCTTCCATCAGGAGTTCAAGACTAGCCTCAAGATCACTTAGTAGTAAAAACACTAAAGAACAATTTCCAACATTTGGCATTCTCATCTCCAAATCTTGGTTGCCTTGTTATAACACATTGAGTAACTAGGCTCCTAATTAACATATCCAATTGTGGTCCTACACAAAATCATATAAATATTAAGGAAATCACTTAAAATTTTGATCCTTTTGGATGAGTGACCTCTTGTAATTCACTTGCTAACAGATCCCCATTGTCCTAGCCCTATAAGTACCTTTGCAATTGTTGCATAAGATCATCCAACAAGAAATAGAAAAAGATGTTGGTATTAGTCTTGGTTGTGGAGGAATTACCTTTAGATTGCCAAGAAGTAGTAAAAGTTTCATTTGGATGAAGAATTTTCACATCTGTCCTAGATTCATATGTTAATTTTATATACCCATCCATGTGCATGATATATGTTGAATTTAAATCCCATGAGTAAAGATTTAAGGTTCAATTTCCACTGTGGTCATTATTGGTGAATATACTCTTAATAAATCTAGGTTAATTTTATTAATACTTATAGACTTTTTGATAGTTATGTTGCTCATAAACAAAAGTAAAGGGTTTCTATTACATCAATATTGATACTTTTTAACTTCTTGATATTTACCTTATGACTAAAGCAAAAGGTTTTTATTTGATGTAGTATGTGAACCATTTAACACAATTGCATAGGAAACACAAAAAGTGAGGTGCTAGTTTCGATAACAGTTGTTAAAGGTAGAAATGCAAGATGTGGTACAATTGTAGATTGTAAAACCAATTCATCTCTAGATTTGAATAACATTATCAAGAATAATAACATATGTATATATAACCTGTTTTAGATCTTGTGGTGCCCATCTAAAAGCAATTAAACAATGCTTGATAAAAAATTTGAATTTTATATGTTACATGTCCTTCAAAGTTAGCTTTGACTTACTTGGGGCTCACGAGACGAATTTCTGCAAGGAATGAGCTTGAAAAGCTTGCCTCTAGCGTTGAATGTCCATCAGCCGTAGAAGGCCCAGAGGTGGTCTCTGTCCATGGTGAAGAAATCCACTCCCTCGCGCTGCTAGGATTTCCAAAGTGTTTCAAAACCTTCTCAAGACTACTCGCGACTACCGTCATTGTAGGGCGATCGATTGCCTTTGGCCTCACACAGCACACTCCCAGCTCCAAAACTTCGGCCAAAATGCGAGACTTCTCCTCGTCCACTGGGGGCTCCATGTCCAATGCCGGCACCAGCGATGAGAACTCGCTCGCCACCTTTTCCACCCATGCCACAACTCCGACGATACTTTGTCCCAAGTCCACAGCCTTTCTCCCTGTGAAGAGCTCCAGGATGACAACTCCAAAGCTGTAGACATCGCTCTTGGGGCTGATCTGCATTGTCTGGAAGTACTCGGGATCAACATATCCCGGAGTTCCAACAAGGCTGGTGCTCGTAACGTGAGTGGAGTTCTCCGTTGGCCCCAAGGTGGAGGCTCCAAAATCCGCGACGTGAGCATTGAATCCCTCGTCCAGGAGGATGTTGGACGACTTCACATCTCTGTGGATGATGCTGGGATCCGCAAAGAGGTGGAGGTACTCGAGGCCGTGAGCTGCTTGGATCACGATCTTCAGCCTCGTCGACCAGTCGAGCTTGATGTTCTTCACGAAGAGGCAGTCGTACAGCGACCCGTTTCCCATGAACTCAAACACGAGCAGCTTCTCCTGTTTGCAGTAGCCGATGAGATTGACCAGGTTTGTGTGGTGAAGCCGGCTGAGGAGCTTGAGCTCTCCACCGAAAGAGGCAGCCTTTCCAAGCTTGCCCTTCTTTATGGCCAGAATCTCTCCACTGGGAAGCCTCGCCTTGTACACCATTCCAAAGGCTCCCTTCCCAATCACCATGTCGCTGCTAAAGTTACCGGTTGCCAGGCTGAGCTCTTGCTGCGTATACTCCTTCACTCTCTTTGCCTGTTTCTCGTACTCCAAGAGCTCCAAGTCGAGCTCTTGATCAGCCAGCACTGCCTTCGCCAACTTTTTCCTTCGAAACTCAAGGATGGTAAACCCAGCAGCCACCAGCACCACCGTCAAGACCAGCACCACGCAAAGCACCGCGAGAGTGATAACATTCTTTCGCTTGCCGCACAATCCTGGAGTGCAGTCAACGCAGGCCTTGTAGTTCCCCATCCCAGGGCAGAAGCTCGAGGGGAGTTGATACTGGTGCTTGCTGCATCTGGCCGTTCTGCAAACAGTAGGAGCCACTTTGACTCTGGCAAAATCCTTGGTTCCCTGGACTCCATTCCCCCAGCACCTGACGGCCAGATCCTCGGCGTTGACCCCGCAGGTGTAAAAGTCCCCTGCGGCAAGCGTGGAGAAGGTCACCCCTAGCGAGGTGGCGTTGACCTGGCTGTAAAAGTCGTCGCCCCAGCAATCCGCCACGCCCGTGTCCCGGATGAGCCCGCAGGTGTGGAACATGGACGGCGCAATGGTCTTGAATCTAGTGTAAGGCGGGACATTCGACTGGCTGTAGCTGTTGTCCCCCCAGCACGTAGCATTCCCTGTCTGTCTCTCCACCCCGCAAACATACGACCGCCCGGCAAAGATTGCGTCGAATGAGGTGTTTGGCTCGGCGTGGTTGTGGGTGAAGGTCCGGTTTGTGAGCGCTCCCCAGCAGACCGCCCGGCCCAGCGCGGTCAACGCACACGAGAAGTCCCAGCCGGAGGTCAGCGACACATAAGGACCGCCATTCACCGGGGGCTGGCTCTCACCGTTTGACTTTCTGCCCCAGCAGTCAACGGCCGCAGCTGCCCCGGAGCGTAGCGCGCAGACGTGGTAAGCCCCAGACGCGATGGTCGAGTAGCTCACCTTCTGGAGCTTCTCTGGGACCGCGAGCTTGTTGTTGTCCAAGTCCCCCCAGCATAGTGGTACCTGGGATCCATATATCAAGCCGCAAGTGAATTGTGCTCCAGCCGATAGTGCCAGAAACGGGGTATCTTTCGGCGGATCGACCAATGTCACGGAAGAATTGCGGCTCATGTTGCCAAGGCAGTGTGGGAGGAGGCTTCCAGCCTCGATAACACACATGTGATACGTACCCTTAGTCGAGGAGTCCTGTGTTGGATCGAATTGCCCCCACATTGGAGCTAAAGTTCCCATGACCCCAAATGCTTGTGTTGGTGTAACAGGACCGTGAGAGAGCAAAGCTACTAGGGAAAGTATAAGATGGAGGAGAATGTGTGTAGCTTCCATGACAGTAAAGTACCGTTTTTTAGCGCATACCATCGCTTGGGGGTGGGGTGAGCTTCTTGGCGGCTTCTTGCCCGTTGAATTGTCCGATTGGATGTGGAGGATGAGCATGAAATTCCATTGCAAAGGTGCAGGAGATAAAGTTCCGCCCCCCCCTTATGATACTTGCCCATGCATAGTGGCCTATAGTGCCTGTACCGAAACTTTAGATTTGTGGAATGGAGGTACAGTCTCTGGATGCGCACCACAGATATGACATTTTTCATGCTACGACTTATTACTATTATCTGTTCAAATCTGACTTGCAAAACCATGCCACTAATGATATTAACAGCGAACATTCATGCATGCTACCATTATCATTCCCGATAATGTTATTCAAATCTAGAGATATTACCTGCAATTGTGCAACATGTTTTTATGCTATGTACCGGTGAATTTTTGCATTGCAACAAGTTTGTTCATAATCAGCACTGCGATTACCATTTGTATTTCCTATAAGAGTCTAAATATTATTCATAAATGGTTTGCTAACCAGTTTGCTTTGTATTTTCTTGAAATTCATAATAATATAGATTAAGATAAGGCTAGAAATATCTATATTTTATACTCTTAACCTGTAGATGTCAATGACTCATAAATTCTAAAAGTTATAATTATAATTCAGATAAAGATATATTAAGCATGTCCACTATCATTCAAATGGTATTCAAATCTAGAGATGAATCAGTCATACATCTTGCATCTATCATTATGCATAAGATTTTGCAAGTCTTATGTTGAGATTGTATATGGCAGGTTGTATGTAGTTTACAAATAGTTTGACTGATATGATGACTTCAAAGTTACTAGTTAAACACAAATTAACTATTTTTTTTGTGTGGAGTGAGGACTTATATTTTCTAATACTAAAATATATTTTGAGAAACTCATTTATAATAATAAAATAAAACAGATTCATAAAATATTGTAAGATAATCAAAAGCATCAGTGTTTGCAAAACTCAGTCTAAGAACATAATGGTTAAAGCTGGAAAAATTCTATTTTTCATTATGGGTTAAAAATAAATTATTTATTTTAATTTAAAATTAATTAGATGAATTTTTTCAGAATAATTATTCCAAATAATACTATCTATCTCATAAATTTAAATTAAATAACAATAAGACTATCACAATAAAAAAGTAATGTCCAAGTTCAATTGTGCCAAATTCCAACTCAGCTATTTGCCATGTCAGTATAGCATATAGTTTAGGGCTTTTGGAAAACACAGATGTTTTGTGTAGATTTAGAATTGTGCGCAAAATGGCCACATAAGCTATAACTGATGAAAAGATAAAAAAAACTAGGGCATCTAGTGAAGAAGAAAATTTTGAAAACAAGTGAAAGAAATATCTTAACATTTTTCCACAAAAGTATTTTCATTTCAGATCTAGTTTATTATTTGATTTCTTTATTGTTTCCAACTCAATGCAAGCTTAAGTGCTATTGGAGCCAGTAAGAGTTAAGTTCATCTCCTTCAACTTTAGTGTGTGGATTAATTCAATATAGAAACCTTAATGATTTGGATATTGGCAATCATACTACTATTATAGTAGTTAGATAGTGGATATGAAGCCAATGTTAGATGATTCTTTGGAGCCTCAGAAATGGGTTTTAGAGAAGTGCTTAATAAGAGTCCTTAGCTTTAGAGATAGGAGTGTCAAAGTGAAAGATACATTTATACATCAAGATTGTGAGTGAGTTATTGTAAGCACTAAAGGATTTAAGAACTTCTAATGTACAAAGGGTGCTAGTATTTCACAACAAAAAGATTTCAGAATGTGAGTTATGAGGGAATATAGAACTGTAATTAGTAAAGGATATAGGATAAATATTTGTTCTGACTACATGACAAAAATAGAGAAACGAGAGAAGGTATATTTGTACTTTGCAACTTAGAAGTTTTTGAATTTGCAAACAATATCTCCATACATAATTATGGTGGGCTTAGTGACATATTATAGCTTTATTAATTCAAGTAAAGTCTCTCAAGGAGAGTTTAAGAGAAGCAATGGTTTGCAAGGACGTGTGAAAGTTTTACTCTAAGATTGTTTAAGCTTATTGACAAGGTAAGTTTGAAGGTTTAGAAGCTATATGGGATCTTATGAAAAATATAATTTAGAATCTGCTGAGGAAGAAATAAGGGTATATGTTTTCTGAATCAATAAAGCAGTTGTTTCAAAAGTCTAGGGAGGATCAAGAATAAACAACTTGATTAGTATAAACGTGAAAGGGCCAAGCTTGACAACAACCAAACATAGTGGTTATAAATGCTTTAAATATAGAATAGGAATTTTGAATGAAGTGTCCTAGTCATTGGCATTGATCTATGCTAGAAGAATGGAAGTGTTTGAGTATCCTATCTAATTTAGTTATTGCAGAAGATGAGACTTTAATTGAATATATTATGTATTGGAGAGCAAAAGGAGATATTTTGATTGAAGTTTTTTGGAAAACAAGGGGAAAATCATATTTGCATCGATGACTTTGTGGTTTTTATAAGTGAAGGTGACCAAAGCTATAAGAACATTGTGCAAGCATACTAGTAGAATTAGATTTTTCACTATAGCCATGTCTTCATGTGTAATCTTCTTCATGAACAACTTCCAAAATTAATACTTGCAATTTAGTTTACTTGTAATCGTTTCAACAATCATAATATGAGAAGGCAATGGGAAAAGATTGTAAGTTTGTGGAAGGAGTACTTGAAGCTTGTCCTTGGTGAGTTGATTAATCATGCTTTTGATGGTGATACAAGGCAAAGGAAATGCATGCTAGAGGATTACTGCTTGATTTCAAGCAATCACTAAGAAATTCCATGGGAGGGTTGGCTTTTATCAACATTTGTTGGACAAGATAGAGAAATTGCAAAGCTCCATGATTAAGATTATATGCACAATGGGAAGAAACTAATGAATCCACTTCATAATGCTTCTTGACAACTTTATTTTGGAGACTATTTTGTAACTTTGAATAATGTCAACAAAGTGTACTGCTGCTACCACAAAGAACATGGTTTGTAGTAAGGGAACATAGATCATAAAGAGAGACAAATACTAAAGTAATTTGCAATTGAGATTTCTAGCTCAAAGCTGGACATTGTGCCTATATATAACCACATCAAAGAGAAGACAAATGGAAACAAAAAATAGAAATTTATATAACAAATAGCCTTATGTTCAATTGTTATGTTGTTTGGGTTCTATCTCAAAAGATTCTAGGAATAAAGACCTATCTAAAGGTTATTATAGAGTATATTGGAATATTTTTGTCGCCACATCTTGACCTTTATGCAAGGGTGAGATCAATTGCAAAATTTTTATTCTTCCTAAGGTAAAAATCACTTTTTTTTCACACGTCAGCTGTTAATATTTGTGTTTGTATCTTTAGATTATAGTGCTTATAGATCTTGAAGCACAAAAGTTTCATGTTGACAAAGAATTTTATTAACCATGAAATTTTCTTGGATATTCAAATCTTCTAGTATTTTCATAATCATCCATTTATCAATTACATTAATAAGCATAGGCTTTAATTGTTGCAAGAACTTATTTTCCAAAGTAGGTGGTGTGCTTAGTCATAAGGGGAGTTATGATGATGGAGATCTAGTGGATAGTGCTATTGGAATCAATTAAGTGGCTGACTTTGAAAATTGAGGCTTATTACAATTTACAAAAGCCCACATCATGCAAGAAAATATATGGGAGAGATTAGAGCTTGAATAGAGGAAGGCACTGTGTAACTTAGTAGATTACACTTACATGCAAACAAATGAGTTGCTAATTTTAAGCATTGAAAGAGGGATTAAAATAGGCACAAGTCAAATGCAAAAGAGTGGGAATAAGTGTGTTTAAGCCAACTGGAGCATGGTTTGATAGATGCTAGGAGCATGAGGATTGGCACTTGCAGTCAGAAGTGCAAGGCTTACAAACAAATAGAGCTCAAGATGAATCTAATGCAGTTGAGAAATCTAAAATAAAGTTCATTATATGGCTAAATTTGAGAATGAGAATCAAATAGTAAGATTTGGATTTTGACACACTCTTGATGAGTTTGCAGATGCAAAAGAAACATGATAGAGATGGTAAAAATTTATTCAATTTATTCATTGATAAACATGTAGGTAATTTGATTTATTTTTAAATTATTATTTAGTGAATATAAATAAGATATATGATGCATTTGTAGATATATGTAATAGGGTTTCTTACATTTTTCAGTAAATGTTCTAAAGAGGGCTGAAAAGGTGCAAATTTTTTTTTTTAAAATCCATCTACTTAGAGCCTTAATAAACCCTTGTTCACACAAATGATATATGCATCTATATATAGTATATGTTGATTTTAGAGTCGGTTAGGATGTCATTAAAGCTGCATTGGGCAATATTTGCATGAAGTGTGTTTTGCAGAGGTGATTCCCCACGTGTTTTAACATGGAATCACATATGGAGCTTTAGTGTATTGATAATAAGTATCTGTTACAACATAAAATGTTTAGCTTTTAGACATGTTTTTTCTTTGGTGGCATATTGAAACTAAAGCTTTTTAGTATCTATTTACATTGACTCATTGATGCTAGTATATATTTGATTGGACAAACACATATTGTTTTGTTTATGTAGAGACCTATTACTTTATAAGCATGTTCATATCAACTAACAAAAGAGGATTAATCTACATATGAATACTACTCTAAAGCAATTGTTTAATATTGAACTGCATACAGGATGATTAGGCAGAGGAGCTCAATAAAGTTGAGATGAATTTGACAAATGCATGGGAGGGGAGGGGGGTGTGTATGAGTAGTTCATCAATTCATAACAAAATAAAATTTATGTACTCTATTGGCAATGATAGTAAATCTATAGCACATTTTACACTTTTAGTGTAAGGTGGCATAGTACTTTAAGAAAATGATTTTCACTATGGAGTGCCATCAGTTGATTAATCTAAAAGATGTTAAGCATGCTTATCACTTGCACAAGTTACTTTATATTGATTTCACACAGTTATATTCTAGTGAGACTATTCTAGCTCAACAAATGTTTTCTTTTTTCCCAGTTCATATACTTACAGGGGCAGTATAGTCATATCCTTACTCACAAGAACATTGTCATATTAAACACCCATGAAGTGAAACCTTGCTTCGATACTTCTTCATGGCCTAGGCTACTATGCCTCCATAGTGTCCCACTATATATATTTCTTTGCATATATATATGAAGTATATTTTTAGGTTCTTGGGATTACCGAAGAATGTAAAATGCTAGACAGTATTTAAAACAGAGTTTTAATTATTATATTTATATCTAGCAGAGATGTCTAGGGGCAAAGTCAAGAGCTTGGAGTTAGTGGTGGGGCTAACTCAAGAGATTGGTGCAGCACAAGCTGGCTGAGATGTGCAAAACAACTTCCTGGGGCTACCTCAAAGAGCCTGGTGCGGCACAAGTTGGTGGAGATGAGCAAAACAACTTTTGGGGAGAGCTTGGGCACAAGTTGGCGGAGATGTGCAAAACAACTTTTGAGGGCAAGCTCAAGAGCTTGGTGGTGATTCAGGTGCACTGCAAGTTGGCCGCAATGTGCAAGATAACTTCTAGAGGAAACCTCAAAGAGTTTGATGAAGTCTTTAGCATTGAGAGATTAGGAAGTTATTTGGAAACGCTTCTCCATTTTGGAAACTAAACTAATATAAATATGAGTGCGTTCAGTAAGGCTGGAAATGCTTGCTCTGGCGGTGGATCATTTCGAACTTGAAGAATCTCTGGCTAAGCTCATTTATACACAAGAATGTGTGCATCTCTCACGTCGACGTGATTCTCGTGTATACTTTTGCATTCCTCCTGATTGGCAAACAGAGGTTGTATTTCTTTCCTTTCATAGACATACAAATCACCAGTAGTCTCCACATGAGCACACACCCCCTTTGAACGAGTGGAACCGATTGACATCCCTCATGATAATCTCTCTTCCAAGGCACTTGGAGACCAGCTTGGTAAAAGTGTGACAATCCATGCACACTCTAAGGTTCTTCACGACCCTCAGCGGTGTGCCGGCTCTTGTCACAAGAACACCAAAAGCAATAGCCATTTTCTCGCTGTGGAAACTCAGCATCTTCTTTTTCACCTCCTCATCTACGTCGTAAAGCACCTCCTTCGTGTCTGGCACGTACCCAAGCTCCTGTTTGATCCGCTCGTGGAGCTCCCGAGTTTTAGCCCGGATCTCCTCGTTCAAGGGATGGATCGAGTCACCCGATACAAACTCGTGAACTTTGTTGCCAATCTCTATAAAACTACACCCAGGCCTACTCTTCACCCCTCTCTCCTTCATGTCTCTTCGCACCTTTCTCACCAAGGCCGGCTTTCCAGCCGCAGCATACATGTTGGACAGAATGACGTGAGCAGGGTCCCTTGGATCGATCTCGAATGTATTCTCGGCAGCACGCTCACACTTTGGCAAGTCTCCATGAATCCGAGAAGAAGCAACGAGCTCCGCCCAAGTCACCGAGTCCGAATGAAACGGCATGTTGTGGATGAGTTCTTCAGCATCGGCAAGAGTTCCCGCCCGGCCAACGAGATCGATCATGCAGTGGTAATGCTCGATTGTTGGATCGATGCAAAAGTCCCGCCTCATAGAAGTGAAGTAGTCCTTCCCTTGGCTCAAGAGCCCCGAGTGGCTACACGCGACCAAAACGCTGATGTAAGTTATCCAAGTTGGCGTCACTCCTTCCTGTGCCATAGCCAAGAACACCCGCAGAGCTTCTCTCCAGTGTCCAAACCGGGAGTACGATCCGATCATCGCGTTCCAGGTGATCACACTTTTGTTCACCATCTTGTCAAACACCACTCTCGCCTCTTCCAATCTACCACACTTGCCATACATCTCAAGAACACAAGTCCCAACCTTGAGCTTGGAATCAAATCCCACCGCAGTGACTCGAGCGTGGAGAACTCTCCCTTGCGAAAGAGCTGACATGCTCGCGCAGGCATCGAGAAGAGCGATGAAAGTGTTCTCGTTGGGCTTCACGCCATCGTTCTCCATCCAGAGAAAGAGCTCCAGTGCATCCTTGCAAAGCTCGTTCTGGACATACCCCGCCATCATCCCCGTCCACGACACCACATTCCTCTCAGGCATACTTCCAAACACTTCCCTCGCACTTTCCATATGCCCGTTCTGGGCATATGCTGAAAGAAGTGCGTTCCAAGAGACAGCGTTCCTCTCCGGCATTTTCTCAAACAATGCTTCCGCGTCCCGCAAACTTCCACACTTCCCATACATGTTAAGCAGCGCGGTGCCAACTTTCACGTCGGATTCCAATCCATCTTCGGCCAAAACGCTGTAGACGAACTTTCCATCTTGGAGAGCCGGCTTCTCGGCACAGGCATCGATCACATTGATGAAAGTTATCCTGTCCGGCTTGGATCCTTCCAGCTGCATCTCTCGAAACAACGAAACAGCCTCGTCGCAAAGCTCGTGCTGTGCAAACGCTCCCACCATGGAGCTCCAGGACACGGTATCTCTCACGGGCATCTTGTCGAAGAGCTTCTGTGCCGTTGCAAGATCCCCATTCGCGCTATGTGCTGCGAGGAGGATGTTCCAGGAGAAAACATTCCTCTGCTGGATTCTCTGGAACGCCGAGCTCGCCTCCTCGAGGCTGCCGAGCTTGGCATACATGTCCACGAGCAAGTTGCCGAGGAATGTGTTGTGGTCGCGGCCGCGTCTGGAGATCTGGGCGTGGAGGCGCTTGGCGAGGGAGAGTGAGTGGGGGGGAGAGGTGAAGTTCTTGATGAGAAGCCCATAGGAGTGGTCACTCAAGTCTATATCCCCTTGCTCAATCCTGTAGAGCTCTCTTACTCTTGGGTCTTGACTGCTCATACCATTAGAAGATTAAAACTTTTGATTCTCAAACCTTTGGAGTGATTGAAATTTTTTGAGTCCTATGATGCCACAGCCAATAGACCACTATGCCGCAACAACGCTTCAGTGGAAGGTTCTCTGCCGCGAAAGCTCTTGAAAACCTGGATAGATGGACAAGTTGGAAGGAGAACTTTTTGTTGGGTGAATTTACCTCGAGAGGAGGTTTGCCTCCTCCAAGCCCGAGAACAGTGTCTCTGAATCGCCTTCCAGTTTCCTTGATCGCCTGCATGCACATAAGGCGTTAGTAAATCCTCAGTAAATTTGAGAAACTCACGTTTTCATTGTCCAGTCCAGCTTCTTCAAATGCCCCGAAAGCATCAGCAGAAAGAACTTCTGCCCACTGCATGAATCAAATGTAAGAAACGATAAGAGAGTCAAAACTTTATACTCTACAAGAACTTACTTTGTAGCTGTAGTATCCAGCTGCATATGATGCCGCTGCAAGAAGGCATTCAGAAAGATGAGCAAGACAACAAAGGCACTTACATGAGAAGATATGGAGAAAGCTGCAAAGGAACCTGTCTTCCGGAAGGGGGGGCAAGACTTGAGTTTTCTCTGCCACTCTCCTGTTGACATCATACACTGTTTCCGAGCCACCGACTTTGAATCTTCCATGGAGCTCCAGATCAGTCATCGCAAAGTGGAGCTGCAAGCAAAAACGAAACCAGCGTCGTCAGCTGAGCTTTTAAGCAAATACTTACTTGACGCATCATTAAAGATGCAGCCCGGAACGTCCTTGCGGCCTTGAGCTTCTCGTACACATCCTCTGATAATGGCTCACCCGTTTTATAGTGCACGGCAAAGCTCATGAGAGTTTTCCTGTAGTTTGCATGATTAGAAACAAACTTTTAAATAAATATCAACAAACCTATCGTAACACCAATTCTCCATGAATTGAGAAGGAAGCTCCACAGCATCCCATTCAACACCATGGATTCCTGCGACTAAACCTTCGTCTTGTTTAGTGAGCATGTGCTGTAACGCATGCCCGAATTCATGGAACACAGTTTCCACCTACAAAAAAAGTTGAAATACGTTTTAAAAACAAAGACATCGTACCTCCCGGAATGTCATTAGACTAGGCTCATTTCCAACAGGAGGCGTTTGGTTGCAAACCATGTGAGCAACAGGTAAGCGCACAGAGCTGCCTCGGGGTGCAAGGACACGGCTCCGTCCCACCACAATATCCATCCAAGCACCACCCCGCTTTTCCGAGGGCCTCGAATAAGGATCGAAGTAAAAGAAAGCTAAAGGCTCACCAGCCAAGTCTTTCACTTGAAAAAAGCTCACGTCCTTGTTCCAGACCTGTTAGCAAAAACAAAAAAAAAACACAAAAAGAAAAAAGAGAACAAGTTAAAGCGAAACAACAAACACGCTGACAAACGTACAGGTGCCATGCCGTCTGCAGGTTCAATCTGAACGCCAAAAAGATATTTGGCAAGGTTGAACAGCCCATCCATTACTTTTGGCAACGAAAAGTAAGGCCGCAGTTCTTCCTACACAATGTAGACCTCCGAATCATATATAAGAAAATCTAGAATACAATTTACCTCATTAACATCGTATCTGTCTTCACGCAAGCGTTCGCTCCAATAAGTTAGATCCCAGTGAGAAAGATCATCAGCTTCTGGTGCATTTTTGGACTTACTAAAAGACTTTAGTTCCTCAAAATCTGAAAAAAAGGAGAAGAAACAAAAATTGTTTGAACCAAGGAAACAATAATAGTTGAAGCACCTTTAAGAGCACCATCCCATGAGCTGAGACGAAGTTTTTCTAAGAGCTCATTAGCAGTTTCTGTTGTTGCCATTTTCATAGCCATACTGACCTGTAAAGACGCGTTTTTGCTCAGATTGTAAGCTCGACGCTAAAAAGTACCTCGGCAAAATTCTTGTAGCCAAGTAGCTTCGCTTTCTCCAAGCGGAGTTCCAGAATTTTGTTGATCACAGGAGTATTGTCCAGGTCACCTTCAGAGGCAACAGTGATAAATTCCCGATACATCTCTTCCCGCAAAGCTCGATTCTTTGCAAATTTCATCACGGGCATGTAGCTAGGCAGGTCTAGCGTAAACATCCATGGTCCGTTTTCTGCGTTAGCACCCTCGTGACCCTTACAAAAGAGAACAATAAGTCCCGAGTTGCGATTAAGTCGCGACTTTACCTTTGAGCATGCCGTCTGTGCAGCCAAACCAAGAGCAGTGGGTGGCAGTCCTTCAATATCAGCTTTATCTACGACTAACTTTTGATACTTCTTGGTCGAGTCCAAAACATGCTCGCTAAACTTCGTCCCAAGAAGTTCCAATTCCTGCCACCACATACACCATCAGCAAACGCCTAACCGAACTATGAGAAGAACAAAATACCTGTTCAATCTCGTTGAATCGTTTCTTTTCCTCTCCTTCTAGCGCTACACCATTAAGCGTGGCGTCCTTCAACCGAGCTGCAGGTTTCACAAGCAAGCATCGATGAGAAACAGGAGAAAAGCTAGCATTTTACCTTCCACAATTCTCTTCTGAGCGTCCGTGAGATTCTTAAATCCTGGTCCGTCTTGAATCTCCTTGAAAGCTTTATAGAGAGGTTTGCTCTGGCCGAGTCTCAGCAAAAAGGCCACTTTCTCGGGCTACAGAAAGACAGAAAGAATAGCTTTTTTGCAAAGAAGATCAAAGAAAGAGATACCTGTACTTCTTCGACAGCCGCGCGTAGCTCGGAACTATCCTTGACAGCCTTCAGGTGCTCAACGATTCCCCACGTCACAGTCAATCGATCCGTGATGCGCTCCAGGGGATGAACAAGGGATTCCCAATCACGCTTGAGATTTTGCTCCAGCTTGACAAGCTCCGCTTCCTGCACGATCAAGTCAAGACAATCGTGGAATCCAGAGAAATATTACCAGTTCTTCCAGCAGCTGCCGGATCCCGGGGACGACATGCGTTGCATCGACCTTGTCGTAGAGAGGCAACGATCCACCCTTGAGGAGAGGATTTAGCTCCTTGTCGATTGCCAGCGCCGCCATTCTCCTCGTCCCGGCGGAGCAACACAAATGAGGAACCCTAGACCGCGTTGGAAGCGCTTGGCATGGAGTATAGGCGCTCACGGAGGGCCCAAGCCTAGTAGCGAAGAATATAGCTCTACAAGAACGTGGAATATTCGCGCGACGGGCGTGTGCTCTGCCGAGAACACGGCAGCTGGTTTGCAAGGCGCTCGCCATAGCTAAAGGGTATATTCCCCGCACAGGACGAGAATATTCCTGCCAGAGGTTTAGGGTTTATTGCTAGGGCGATGGCGCTGCGAGGAATTGCGCCCACCGGGGCGCTATGGAGCCGAGTGTGGATCTCTGCCGGGCTACGCGTCGATCCTGGCTACCAGATCATGTCCCGGCCTGCCGTATTCCAGGTGCTACTCTTGATCTCCCACGAATTTCTCCCGCATTGCTCGATCGATCGATCTCTTGTGTGGCACAGCAAACCCGGTGCTTCGTCCAGATGAGGACCAAGCTCAATGTCGCGGACAACTCCGGCGCCAAGATCGTCGGGTGCATCCAGGCCAAGGCGCGCAAGATCGGAGGCAGCATCGGGGACGTGATCGTGGCGTCGGTAAAGGAGGCCGCCAGCGGCAAGAAGAGGATCAAGAAATTCGAGAAGGAGAGCACCAAGGTGAAGAAGGGCGACGTCGTCCGGGCCGTGATCGTGCGCGCGAGGATGCAAAAGGGCCGCCGCGATGGATCGCACATCCGGTTCGACGAGAATGCGGTGGTGATCATCAACAAGGAGGGCGAACCCGTTGGAACGCGCGTCTATGGCCCCGTCGCGGCGGAGCTCCGCGCGAAGAAATTCGTGAAGATCCTCTCGCTCGCCGACGATGTCGTGTAGAAGGTATATGCCGGCATCTCTTAACAGAATATGCCGGTATTTGGCGGGAGATTTTCCTCCGTTTGATTTTAAACTCAAGAGCCCTGGGCGGGAATTTTCGCTTCCTATGGCTGCCGTGTCGAAGAGGCATGCGAGGAGCGATGGCGCTGCGATGGCGCCAGGGGAAATTCCTGGCGCGGATGCCGATCTTGGACTAGATCTGTCGAGGTGAGGGATTCTTGTCTGGATTATAGTCGATTGGATCGATCGATCGATTGTTTTTGGTGCAGCGACATCCAGGGTATTCTCACGGCCCTCCAGCAAGTGCGCAAGAAGGCGAAGACTGATGGCCAGAAGAAGAACGAGGAGATTCTCAACAGGTTTGCATGCGTGTTTTGGTATGGTGTGGCTTAGATCTTGCGTGGAATGAATCAGTGTCAAGTCGGAGATTCTTTCCCTAGCGGACGAAGCGAAGCACAAATCCGACAAGGAGAGGTATTCATCCATGTTTTGTGCGTTCTCATTCGAATTGCGTGCATCCATTCAGGCAAACTCTCCTCAAGGCTGCTACGAAGCTGGCGAAAGAAGTAAACAATCTAGTTCTTCCTCAAATAATTTGCTCCATTGTTTTGTTTCTTTGTCGCAGTGCGAGGCATCGTTAAAAGCCGAAGCCACAAAGTACCAGTCGATCTACGAGAAGTTCTGCAAAGAAAGAGAGGATCATCTTCGATCATACGAAGGTACCATTTAATCGTTTCTCTTTTCCTTTCTGTCGAGTAATGCTACTTACTGCAGATACTTTCTCCAAGTTCGAAGAGGGTAAAGAGGCCTTGCTCACGCGACTTGAGCAGCAGAGTAAGAACCACTTCCGCGAGTCCTACGCTATCGCTTACACAGATTATAACATGGCTTAAAGTGTTTTTTCTCTACAGGGAAAAAGGAGAAAACGCTTGTGAGTGACCTGCAAAAGAGCTGCTCGGACAAAATCGCAGCAGCCGAGGAACAAGTCAAGAAGAAATCTCAGGTGGGCAAGTTTATTTTTTTTCGTTCTCGTGCTGAGTGAGAGTCGTGTGCCAGGAAGACAAATCCTTCACCATGCTTCGAAAGACACTGGGATCCTTTTTCGAAGACATTGAAGACTAGAGAAAGTTCGACAAGATCGATCGAGGTAGAAGAGTTCTTTCTTTCTTCAGGTCTAATGTGTGGGTTTTTTTCCAGGAAGAAAAGCTCGAGGTAAGATTCTAGAATATGCGATCAACCAAACTTCAAGAAGGATGAATGCAAGCTCTTTCCCAGCGAAGAAGATTTTCGTGCTTGTCCCCAGCTAGAGCGATCCTTGACGCCCATTTCGTGAGAAGGCAAGTGGTGGGCAAGAACTTAAGCTGCGACGACGAGCATCCACCAGCAGCAGCAGCAGCATCGCCCAGATTAAGCGGCAAGAGTTTGCGCGAGCAGCTCAAGCAGGCGATCGATGGGCTCCTCCTCCGCGACTCTGGAAAGAACGCGATTGATGTGGGAAGATTTGGGTCTCTCCTCCGGCGGTGCGCCAGCGCCAAGGCACTGGGAGAGGGTCGCAGGCTCCACGAACGGATCGCGCTCACCGGCTACGACCGCGATACGTATCTGGGAAACAACCTCGTCCAGATGTACGGAAAGTGTGGGAGACTGGGCGACGCCATCGCCGCGTTCGAGCGCATCGAGACACCCAACATCTACTCGCTCAACACGATGATCTCCGCATTTGCCCAAAACGGGTATTTGCAGCAGGCACGCACGCTGTTTAGTAAGATGCCGCTTTGGGACGCCATTTCCTGGACGGCGATATTGGTTGCTTGCGCACAAACCTGCAACCTTGACGATGCAAGATCATTGTTTCGTCAAATGCCAGTTCGAGACGTGGTCGCCTGGAACGCGATGGTAGCGGCATTTGCCCAGAATGGGCTTATGCAAGAGGCGCTGGAGCTGTTTCGAGCGATGGATTTCGAGGGAGTTGGGCCGGACAAGGTGTCATATCTGAGTGTGATCCAAGCTCTAGATGCGCCTGCGGGAATTGCAGTAGCGAAGATCATCCACTCCACGATCGTCGCTTCCGGGGAAGACTACAAGTACGACGTCGTGCTGGGGACCGCGCTGGTAGACATGTATGGGAAGTGTGGAAGTGCCCAAGAAGCGTTTCAAGTCTTCCAGGAGATGCTCGAGAAGAATGTAGTGACGTGGACGGCGATGGTTGCTGCGTATGCCCAGAACGGGCATCTTGCAGATGCCGAGGCCGTGTTCCAAGACATGCCCGTGAAGAACACTGTGTCGTGGAATGCGATGATCACGGCTTACGCGCAGAACAGGCGCCTCTCCAAAGCCAGGGAGATGTTCGATGCCATGAACACTCGGGATCTCAACTCGTGGAACATCATGATCGCGATGTACGCTTCTTCGAGCTCTGGCGAGGGTGGCCATGTCGAATCGCTCAAACTCTTCAAGAGAATGGTGGTGGAGGGCTTCCATCCCGATAAGTTCAGCTACGTGGGCGTTCTAGACGCCTGTGCGAGCATTCCATCGATCGTGGAAGGACGGATTATCCACGCCACGGTTGTGGAGGCCGGATTGGATCGGGACATCGTTGTCGGGAACGCTCTCATGAATCTCTATGCGAAGTGTGGGAACCTGGAGGAATCGCGAGAGGTGTTCGAGCAAATCCCGGCTCCAAACCACCTCGTCGCTTGGAACACGATGATGGCTTCGTACTCCAAAAACGGCTGCTTCTGGGAGGCGCTGGAGCTGTTCGTGGCGATGGTCTTGCGAGGTGTTGATCCAGACGAGATCACGTTCGTGAGCGTCATCTTCTCTTGCAGCCATGGGGGGCGATACGAAGATGGCTGCTCCTTCTTCGTGTCCATGCAGCTAGACTTCGGGATCCAGCCGGTTCGAGACCATTTTATGTGCATGATCGATCTGCTTGCTCGAGCTGGCCAGCTGAGAGACGCCGAGGAATTGATCCAAGGCATGCCAGTAGAGGCTGATGATGTCGCAATGAGAACGCTGCTGGGTGCTTACAAGACACATGGAGATAGCCACCGGGCCAAGGAGCAGCTTGATCAAATTGATTTCACGGAACAACTAAACAGTCTTGTAGAGTGAAATTCAAGCATCCATTTTCGTTCTATCGAACCTTACAAAAGAAAAAAACAAAAAATTGTCATGTCTTGTGAAGCAATTCCTTGCTTCAATCTCCACTGGGCGGGATGATGTGTTCGGTGCTGGCATTTCCAGGAATTTCCAAATTTACTCTTTCAAGCATTACTTTGTGTACCACAGACACAGACATTGGAATGAAGTAGAAGATTGGGATAAATAATACATCTATATTAATGTTTCTTAATTACAAAAAGTATCAGTTGACCAAAGGATTTGAACTCTTGGTACTTTAGAAAACGTATCTTGTATATTTTGGTACAAAACTAAATTACAATTGTTTTGTAATGAAAGATATGAGTTCATCACACAATTTGGTTGGGGATAACAATATTCATTTGGTGACCACACAATTTTGTTGTTTATGCTATATAAAACTAGATTTCCATCATCCTGTAATACAAGATAACATTTTATATAATTTCCTGATTTAAACCACTTTGATTTATTTCCAATATATAATTCTAATTTGCAATTAGGATGCAAATATAAGTATGCTTTTTGATTTGGAGATGTTATAAATTGGAATTCTAATAAAATATTATGAATTGTAGAGCTAATTAATGTATTCAAGGAAATATGACAATCATTAAAATTGTTAATTTTATTTGATGTATTAATAAATTGATTTGATGTTCTAGAGCTAGGTTGCCTTGCTGGAGGTACATTTCTAACCCAATAGTAAATACCATAGATCCCTGATGTTAAAGCAATTAATCTAGATCCTAAAGATATAAGAATAGGACGGTAATACATTAATAAGTAAAGTAAATCTAATATAATGGCAGTAGTATTACCATTCTCTCCAGTAGGATAAGCAGAACAATGCCTGAAACTTTTCCCTCTTTCATGGCTATAAAGCCATATTTGTACATTCACACTTATTTTACCATATATTTCATCTGGTAGAATTACCTCAGCTTTGATACCTTGACCTAGTGGTACTGCTGCATGAGGAGGAATTTTAGCTCTTACCATTAAAAGCAGAGCTGATATAATCCTATTTGTAGTATTTGAATTTATATAATCTGTATCTTCTGGTCGAAAGCCAACCTCAGGAGCATTAATTAATCTAAATAAAAACATTAATATAATGCCTAAAGACATGATACATTTTTTAAAGGAATACTAACATACTTATACAAATATTGGATGGTCCAGATTATAACAAATTGAGATATTTATAATGCCAACCTCACTGTTTCTCAATATGTTTACGTCTTCATAAAACAAATATTTAATTGTTTGTTACTCACAATGTCATTTTTTCTAATACTCCAAAATATTTTTGGAATAGTTATTTAAAATTAATATTATATGAAGGGCTTACATTCATGGAGTGGCTTATATAATTCTTTTAATTATTTAAGTCCACCTAAATTTACTTCTTTTATAATTTACAAACAAATAGCTCCATCAATATATGTATTCCTTTATATTTATATAATATTCAGAGAGTTGTGAAAATATTTGCCATAATATGTTAAAGCTTATAATGTTTGTATCAAGCTTAACTCATAAATTCAACTTTTTAACTTGTGGGCTCAAGAATGGTCTAGCTCCTTGTAAAAACTTCCAAAGCCTCAAGCTCTAAAAACTCCAAGTGATTGTGATCTATAAAACAAAATTATTTATATATTAAAATCTTAATACCTCCTTGAAGGTTGGAGGCAAGTTATAAAATCTTTTAAGTTGGCATTTGAAGAAATGATATTATTCAATACCAAACACTAATGTACTAGAGTTATATATTACCTTTACCATGGAACTACTACTTATTATGCAATTAATCATAACACTTTGGTGGACAATAGAGTTCAAGCAAGACTAATATTACCAATGGAGTTTAAACTTGGTATTTAGGAAAAGTGGTGGGCAAGAACTTAAGCTGCGACGACGAGCATCCAGCAGCAGCAGCAGCAGCAGCATCGCCCAGATTAAGCGGCAAGAGTTTGCGCGAGCAGCTCAAGCAGGCGATCGATGGGCTCCTCCTCCGCGACTCTGGAAAGAACGCGATCGATGTGGGAAGATTTGGATCTCTCCTCCGGCGGTGCGCCAGCGCCAAGGCACTGGGAGATGGTCGCCGGCTCCACGAACGAATGGCGCTCGCCGGCTACGACCACGATACGTATCTGGGAAACAACCTCATCCAGATGTACGGAAAGTGTGGGAGACTCGGCGACGCCATCGCCGCGTTCGAGCGCATCGAGACACCCAACATTTACTCGCTCAACACGATGATCTCCGCATTTGCCCAGAACGGGCAGTTGCAGTAGACACGTACGCTGTTCAGCAAGATGCCTCTTTGGGACGCCATTTCCTGGACGGCAATTTTGGTTGCTTGCGAGCAAAGCTGCAACCTCGACGACGCAAGATCATTGTTCCGCCATATGCCAGTTCGAGACGTGGTGGCCTAGAACGCGATGGTAGCAGCATTTGCCCAGAATGGGCTTATGCAAGAGGCGCTGGAGCTGTTTCGAGAGATGGATTTCCAGGGAGTTGGGCCGGACAAGGTATCATATCTGAGTGTGATCCAAGCTCTAGATGCGCCTGCGGGAAATGCAGTAGCGAAGATCATCCACTCCACGATCGTCGCTTCCGGGGAAGACTACAAGTGCGACGTCGTGCTGGGGACCGCGCTCGTAGACATGTATGGGAAGTGTGGAAGTGCCCAAGAAGCGTTTCAAGTCTTTCAGGAGATGCCCGAGAAGAATGTAGTGACGTGGACGGCGATGGTTGCTGCGTATGCCCAGAACGGGCATCTTGCAGATGCCGAGGCCGTGTCCCAAGACATGCCCGTGAAGAACACTGTGTCGTGGAATGCGATGGTCACGGCTTACGCGCAGAACAGGCGCCTCTCCAAAGCCAGGGAGATGTTCGATGCCATGATCACGCAGGATCTCAACTCGTGGAACATCATGATCGCGATGTACGCTTCTTCGAGCTCTGGCGAGGGTGGCCATGTCGAATCGCTCAAATTCTTCAAGAGAATGGTGGTGGAGGGCTTCCATCCCGATAATTTCAGCTACGTGGGCGTGCTAGACGCCTGTGCGAGCATTCCATCGATCGTGGAGGGACGGATGATCCACGCCGCGGTTGTGGAGGCCGGATTGGATCGGGACATCGTTGTCGGGAACGCTCTCATGAATCTCTATGCGAAGTGTGGGAACCTGGAGGAATCGCGAGAGGTGTTCGAGCAAATCCCGGCTCCAAACCACCTCGTCGCTTGGAACACGATGATGGCTTCGTACTCCAAAAACGGCTGCTTCTGGGAGGCGCTGGAGCTGTTCGTGGCGATGGTCTTGCGAGGTGTTGATCCAGACGAGATCACGTTCGTGAGCGTCATCTTCTCTTGCAGCCATGGAGGGCGATACGAAGATGGCTGCTCCTTCTTCGTGTCCATGCAGCTAGACTTCGGGATCCAGCCGGTTCAAGACCATTTTTATGTGCATGATCGATCTGCTTGCTCGAGCTGGCCTAAACAGTCTTGTAGAGTGAAATTCAAGCATCCATTTTCGTTCTATCGAACCTTACAAAAGAAAAAAACAAAAAATTGGCATGTCTTGTGAAGCAATTCCTTGCTTCAATCTCCACTGGGCGGGATGATGTGTTCGGTGCTGGCATTTCCAGGAATTTCCAAATTTACTCTTTCAAGCATTACTTTGTGTACCACAGACACAGACATTGGAATGAAGTAGAAGATTGGGATAAATAATAATTCTATATTAATGTTTCTTAATTACAAAAAGTATTAGTTGACCAAAGGATTTGAACTCTTGGTACTTTAGAAAACGTATCTTGTATATTTTGGTATAAAACTAAATTACAATTGTTTTGTAATGAAAGATATGAGTTCATCACACAATTTGGTTGGGGATAGCAATATTCATTTGGTGACCACACAATTTTGTTGTTTATGCTATATAAAACTATATTTCCATCATCCTGTAATACAAGATAACATTTTATATAATTACCTGATTTAAACCATTTTGATTTATTTCCAATATATAATTCTAATTTGCAATTAGGATGCAAATATAAGTATGCTTTTTGATTTGGAGATGTTATAAAATGGAATTCTAATAAAATATTATGAATTGTAGAGCTAATTAATGTATTCAAGGAAATATGACAATCATTAAAATTGTAAATTTTATTTGATGTATTAATAAATTGATTTGATGTTCTAGAGCCAGGTTGCCTTGCTGGAGTTACATTTCTAACCCAATAGTAAATACCATAGATCCCTGATGTTAAAGCAATTAATCTAGAACCTAAAGATATAAGAATAGGACGGTAATACATTAATAAGTAAAGTAAATCTAATATAATGGCAGTAGTATTACCATTCTCTCCAGTAGGATAAGCAGAACAATGCCTGAAACTTTTCTCTCTTTCATGGCTATAAAGCCATATTTGTATATTTACACTTATTTTACCATATATTTCATCTGGCAAAGTTACCTCACCTTTGATACCTTGACCTAATGGAACTTCTGCATGAGGAGGAATTTTAGCTCTTACCATTAAAAGTAGAGCTGATATAATCCTATTTGTAGCATTTGAATTTATATAATCTGTATCTTCTGGTCTAAAGCCAACCTCAGGAGCATTAATTGATCTAAATAAAAACATTAGTATAATGCCTAAAGCCATAATACCTTTTTAAATAAATACTAGAACCATACTTATAGAAATATTGGATGGTCCAGATTATAGCAAATTGAGCTAATCTAGTTTATAATACCAATATCAATATTTTAAACTTTTTGAAAAATATTTAATTTTTTATAATAAAATTATTTTATTCTAATGCTCCAAGATAATTATGAAATAATTAATTTAAAATTAAATTAATGTGAAGGCTTATATAAGAATCCTCTATATTTATTTTTGTATTTTACCTAAATTAATTCTATTATTATTTTATTATTTTATTATTTAGAGATAAATATATTTACCAACTTTTAAGAACATAGATATATTCCTTGAGATTTATTTGTTAAAATGAGCAACTAAGCAAGAATATAGTATTCTATTGTAGATAAAACAGGTATCAAATGAAGAATGTATCAAAAGAATCAACAAAGCTGGAATAATAAAATCAAATAAATAAAATTGGCATCAAATCTTAGCTAAATATAAATTCAAATAAAAAGAAGGGAAACCTGTGCAATAGCACGTTCTACAAGGAAGAATTTAACCTGAAAATATCAAACACTTTCCACAAACTTGTGACTTATGAGTGGCAAGTTTTACTTGATATATATTTAGATTAATCCTGTGTTGATAAATTATAAATATGTATAAACTTTCTCAAATATGAAATAAATTTGTAAGTATTTTTCCAAATCTATAGGAAAACCTAGAAAATGCATTGATATTCTAGTATAATATTATATTTAGATTAAATTATCTTTATAAATCATAAATAATTTTATAATTTATGAAATTTCTTATTATATTTTAACAAATTCCACCATCTAATAATTGTTGTACCCACTATATAGCATTGAACAATTGTATGAGTTATTGCTCCACAACAAAGAGGAGGCTACTGCAAAGGTGCTTACTCTTCAACTATGAATGAAAAGAAGCTAGATTTATAAGAGTGAAATAAATTTAGTGGAAAGAGTCCTTTGAAAAGATAAAGAAGATTTAGGCAAAAGCAAAACATAAATCTTGAGTGATCCTTATAGATAAATTAGAGTTATCCCTTATTTCCACTAATGTGAAAACTTACAATTGCATATTTGAATTAGCCCAAACTCTAGTTTATATACAAGGACGAGTGGTTCAATAATAATATATGGCATCATACTAAACCTTTTCTCAATTAGGGTTTTTTAAAAGAATGTCATAAGGAGGTATTGCAGGTAGTGCAATTTATTCTTGATTCCTTTGTAAAAAGTGTTTTAGTTGTTGCATATGCATAATTTCTACAAGATCAAATGTTGTGTCCAGTTTTATAAACTTAGAGCACTCAATATAGTCCTTTTTCACTAAGCAAGAAACCTCTATACAAACTATGTACCATAAGATTGGGAAAATAAACTAACATTACATTATTCATTAGTATTTTCTATAGACTTTATTTGGACTAATGGAAGAATATTATTTAAATACTAATTTTAGGACCTAACATTAGTAATTTGAAGCAATTGCAATGGTAAATCTAATTTTGTTGGAAATATAGAAATTTTATATAGTACTAATAATTTGCCCCTCCCATATATATATATATATATATATCAAAGAGACAATAAACAGCCATCCCTCTAGAATTCTTATCCCAATTAAATTCCCTTAGATAATGGTCTTATATTTATAGATGATTCATTTCATGTTTTGAAATCTTAGATAAAGAGGGATACACTTTTTGTGAATGTGGTTTGGTCAAATCATTAAAAAATTAAAGGGTATAATTGTAAAATATGTGAATTTTTAATAAAATTGGTAAAACTTTAGGGTTCTTCAAGGCATTGGATAGAGGTGTGGTACTATGTCTCCAAAATAAGGTCTACTAAGGAGGTTTATGCACAATTATATTCCCACCCATGCTACCAAATTCTTACCAGACATAAAACTTGGCTAGGTAGTGAGCAAGATTATCAGTGATGTTAGAGGAGATGCTAAAACACTAACTACCATCCAATAAGTCATGTAGTTAAAAGCAATCATAATATAACTCATTATTAATAGTTGATCATGGAAAGGCCTCATCAAATTGAACACCATCAACTTAAATAGATGGGAAATTACAATTCATGACAATGGTTTTTTTGTAGCACAACAAGAGTATTATAAGCTTAACACTAGATATAATTATGCACATGTTAGATGATATTTTATTGAATCTATAGCTAATACTTCTCAATCACATAACAATGTCCTAGGTGCTCATCTAAAATAGGAGAGGTATGATAAGTATGAAGAAAACATAGAATAAAGACCAAAGGTACTACTAATTGCAAATTATTATCTATTTTAGTCCCCAGAAAATGAAGAGGTTATTCTAAAGGCAATATTGATAATATAAATGCCAGAATGATAAATCATTAACAGGTGATGCAAAATTCTTAAATCTATCATAAATTTTTTAAATCTATGGCTCAACCTTTTGAGCCTCATAAACCTTGTATAAAAACAGAAAAATCTAATTTTACACTTTTTAGACACTTATATCAAACACAAAAATATAAAATCTTCATCTAGAAAATCCATTAACACTGAAAAAATAAGCTCTTTAAGAAAAAGAATTGAGAGAAAATGGTGAGAGAGCATTAGTATTAAACATTAAAATTTTAAAATGTAAAACCAGCATTAAGTTTTGTCAATAGATGAAATTTACATGCTTATGAACTTTGATACTTCAAAATAATGCCCTTCTCCAACATCTCAATTCTTTGAGTGACCAATACTAAATGGAAATCTTGATTGGATGAGCATCCCAGTTAAAATAGGATGCCTTGTTGCAATTTGGCCCCAAAATACATATAAAATGTAGGATCACTAAGACCATTAGAGAGATTAGGAAATGAAATAGGAAGACATGAAAAATAGCAGGAAATAATAGTGAGATGAAAGTGATGGAAGCATAAAAATAAAATAAAAATAAATGAGAGGAATTAAAAAGATACAAATAAATACAAAAAAGGGGAAATGTTTCAAAGTTACACTTAACATGATTTTATTTATAACAATACACACTAAGGATGAGATCATAAGCTTGACTCGTATCATTTGCAACAATTAAAACTCAAATTTATCTTTATCACATGGCACAAAAGTAGATGACAATATATCATAATAAGTTGAGCAATAAAATATAAACTTGAACTAAGATAATAAGGGACTCTTGTTATAAAAGTGACCTTGGAAATTAAACATTATATTAACTAGTGTCACATGAACCTTTTGATAGTACTCTTGAATGCAAAGATCTTCCACTATTTTTATCCTTTCAACAAAATACTTTTATATTAAGTCTTTCCACCACCACAACACCAACTAAACATTATTGACACATCTAAGTAGAGAACGTCAATCCAAGAAATGCCTACAATTGCCACTATATTGTTATATGCATAATAACAAACATTACAACCTTCTTCACATTTTTTTCCTTGAATATAAATAATAGTATTATCAACTTTCATTTGAGCAAAACCATCCCCCACAAGAAGTGGAGAAATGATATATTATAAGTGGTAAAGAATATATTTTATAACATTGTGTCAACTAAAGAGTATTGTCAAGGGTTGTTAGAGCAAGTACATGTATAAACCCTATGAAACACAAATCCTTAACCCCCAAAATGGAGTTGAGAGGGTGCCACTTGGTAGTGGCTGAAGCAAAAGCAAACGAGCATAATACATTTGGATTAAAAGTTCCAACTTGAAAAGTCAAGAGCGGGAGTGGAACTCCTAAAGAAGTGTTTGAAGAAAAAACACAAAGCAACCAATAAGTGAGCCTCTAAAAATGAGATATAAAAGAACCAATACATAACAAATGAAAGTGTCAGGACTAAGTTTGAGATGGATTTGAGATAGACTTGAGATGGAGTTTGAGTTAGACCCAAGATGGAGTCTAAAATGGACCGAAAATGGAGTTTAAGATAGAGTTAAGAAGGAATTTGAGATGGACCTAAGATGAAGTCTGAGATGAAGCCCAAGGAGTCTATGATGGAGTTTGAGATGGAATCCAAGATAGAGTCCAAGATGGGGATCAAGACTATGCCTGAGATTGAGACCGAGACTGAGACCAAGACCAAGATCGAGACCGAGTCCCAGTTCGAATCTGAGCCTAAGTCTAAGTCCATGTCTGAGTCTAAGGGTGAAAGCCCAAAGCGATCGTCTCCCAAAAGTATACTAGGGGAAAGACTCTAATGGAGCTAGGGAAAGGCTAGTGTGACTAAAGAAGGCTATACCCTCTATGGTGAGTGATAATATAACCATTGAGGAGTCCAAGGCTAGAGTGAATATAGACAGATAAATTATATCTCTCAAGTATGGAAATATTAGTGTTAAAAACTTTAGGATAACTTGGTGAAGTGTTCAAAAGCCGACTCTAACTCCCCCAAAAGATTGAATGGATGATGTTTCCAATCCAAGAGTAGGTGGCACTACTTACTTGGATACTTGGTGTGGCTTATCGAAATAAAGGTGGACATAGTATTCATGAGGCTTGCATAAAGTCATGGTGTTTCAAAATATTGTCCCAAAATCTTAGACTATAGAAAGGAAAAGGGCCAATCCTCATCCATAGTGACCAAAGGCATGGTTATGCAATGAGGAAGTCTTAGAGGTTAATGGGATTTAGTGGTCGGGCCATCAAGCCTTAAGCATGACTATAGATGAAAAAGGACTTGATAGAGACCGAAGAAGGGACATTGAGGAAAGGTATTCTCCATGTCTCCAAGCATCCTTAGGATGCTAAGCTATGGTCTTGGGATAACCACTCATATATAGATGGCTCAGTCTTGGAGAGATGAAATTATAATATGGGTGGTTTTGGATTAATAATGAGACAAGGGTAAATGAATATAGCCTTAGTGTAACAAATTGAGATGTCAATGGTACCATTAAGGTGTCTGTTATGGGATCAAATATGTGGAGCACTTGGACCAATGCAAAGGCTGAGTGGCTTAAATGCCATTCACGGGGCTAGCATATCCCCAAGTCGGGAATAAGATTTATGGAGGTTGTGAGTTAGACTCCTTTAAATGGTCAAAGGTGTAGTTAAGCTACTAAAGTAGAATAAAAAATTTAATCGCTTACATAAACCCCACAAAATCCTAATAAAGTGTTAGCAATAATACACCTAACTTAATTCACTTTTACATATGTGGCTCCACATAAAGTAAAAGGCTTTGGAAGCAAACACTAAATTGTATAACTAACTCAAATGATCCCTAAAGGAGATGATGGAAAGTATTGTTATAATCATTAGCATACATAAATACACACTATAAGAGAATGCTTCAATCTACCACATTTAAACTATTGTATTATTGCATTGTCATCCTTTGAAGATAAGTGGGAAATTTGTGCAAAAACTAAGAATGATAAGTGGCAATCATTTTGAAGTGATCAAATTAAAGGTATATATCATCTTCATGATTCTCACATAAAAACTCTAGTTGGATGTAAGGAGTATATACCATTAATGTCACCATTAATTAACTTTGATTGTTCAACTATACCCACATAGTTTTGAGTAATAACATGAGTTGCTATACCACAAACAAAGGAAGAGGTTGCTTCTATACTCATATATGAATAAAAAGAAGAAAAAAAAGTTAGATTTGAAGTGATATAGAAGATCTAAGCAAAAATGCATAAATTTGAGCATTATTTATGGATAACTAAAGTTACCTGGAATCCAAAAATATGCCTAAAATCCTAAGGAGAAAATTGAATCCCACTATGCTAATAATAGTATATGTTAATATATTTAGATATCACAACATTTTCTTTTATTATATTTAACTAAACACACAATCTTAAGTATTGGATTTCTAAAAAAATTTCAAACTCTAGCTCTAAACACCACTATAGTGTGGTAAGGAAGTATTTGCCAAACTTTTATATAAAAGTTCATTTCTAAGGCATAGTGATTTAATTTTAATGTTGCCCTCGATTGGTAACCTCCACTAGCTAAAGGAGCTTAAATATCATCTTGGAGCTGCCTAACTCATTTGCTAACTTAAGGGTACCTTACACATTACATATCAAGCAAAAAAGATTCTTTTTCTTATTGAATTTTCTTTTTCCTATTTTGTAATTTTTGTTTATTTGCACCACTATAAAAGATCATTGAAAGTAGTATGGAAAAACTAAGTCATTTTACTTAAGAGGCTTATCCCATCAATGTATATGAGAATGAATTAAAAGTCATAAATGCCTTTTAATCGGTATATTCTATCCATTTGGTTTCCACAAGATGGCTTGATTAAAATTACAAATTTAAAAAGCACAAGTTTCTTGGGATCACTAAAAAATGAACCATTTGATCACAAGTTTCTTGGGATCACTAGAAAATGAACCATTTGATCACAAGTTTTTTGGGATCACTAGAAAATGAACTATTTAATAAAGGATCTTGACAAAAGTGATTAAATAGCAGTTTTACATGTAAACATTTAAGGACATGATATAAGGAGATGGATAATGGTGATATAAACTTTGAATAACAGTTAAATTTGAGACTTTTTTAATACTAAATGTAAGTTCTTGAATTTGGACTTGAGATCCTTCTAATACCAAATGTAAACTCCTAAATTTAAATTTCTCAGGAAGTCACTCAACCCAATATTATTCAAATCAAATAATGCTTAACTCTAAGTATCCCAAGACTGTTAACCGATTAAAAATATCACTTATCCCAATATTACTCAAACCTTAATATATGAGCTCACATTTTTTTATTCATGTGCCTTTTTCCTTTATATTTAAACCATTATAGACCATCTTTTTAATCATTCTCTTGGGTTGCTTACAAATGATTTGCTTTGGGCAATTAAAAATAATATTAATCAACTTGTTCAATAAATTTCTCAATACTTTTACCATTCTTAACTACATCATATAATTATTTATATATTTTTTAATTAATGCTAGGTTCTGTGAGATTTACCATACACTAATATGGCATTGCCTTAGTGATAAGACACCATAACCAAGTGCAACAAGACAACTGGTCATGAAAATGAGTGAGTGTTTGCATAGGCTTGATCCTATAGGCTTCCTAGCCTTGCATCAACATTGTTGAATAGTAACAAATACAACATTTTCAATGTGTTTAATTTAAGAGTCAATCCATCTATATTATGTTGCCAAGGAGATTTCAATAAGGCATATGTAGAGATTGACATTTCCACAACATTGCATATGTAGAGGTACTCTCAAACCAATTTATTCTACTTCTTAAGTTTTTTTCATTAAAAGTTGTTTACTTGATCAAAATTACTCAAAAGATAGAGTAATATATTAGAGCTTGAAGGCTTTGATATCTCAGTCAATTATCCTTCCTAGGTAATCTTATGGAAGTAGTGAAGACATCTAATAGTGCAAAGGGTATTCTCTAGCACTTGGTATTTCAACACTTTCAATTTAGTTCTTATGAAAAGAAAAGAAAAATTATAGCAAGGAATTAATCAGATTGACATGAAACTTCCAAACTTTCCTCCAAGTAGAAAGTGATTAGAAACATTTTTGGTAACCAATGCCAAGTTGTTTATTTTTCTCTAATTTTTTGTAATTTATAACATCTATTATTTTTACATAATTTTAATGACTAGTTAAAAGGAATAACCTCCCTTCTAATCAATTACTTTATTTTATGAAGCAAGAATTTTGGTTTGCTTAAGCAAACCTTATACATGGAATATACCTAGAATATACTTAAATATTTTATAATATTTTACCATTTAACGGTTTTTATTAATTTAAAAAAATTATATTTATAATTTATAAACATATTTATAATTTATATACTGTCATAAACACTTTTATATGTTAGTATCATACTCCCTAATTTAAATGTGCTATTGGCATATGGCATCTGGCGTCTTTTATTCCATTTTTAGAATATTATTTCTGAATATGCTTATAATCTAACTGTTCAAATTCAAAACCTTCAAATAGATGGCAAAGATCGCCAAAAGGGTGGCAACGCTTCAATTTTGATTTTAATGACGCTCCAAATCAAGTGAAATTTCTTTAGGGCAATCGGGCAGATTGTAAGCGCTCTGTGTGTGTGTGTGTGTCAAGGATGTGTCAAGGACATGTCAAGGATGTGTCCAAGCTTGCTAAGGGCAACATGCTGCTTGCGCTATTGGTGAACAACCGATCAAGGTAGATTAAAAATTCTTTACTTTTTTCTGAAGACAATTTGCAGGGACTGCTGAATCCTGCAGCTAAGACTAGGCTGGCACTTGGAGAAGCTTTGACGAATCTTGTTTGGGCTAAGGTACTCTCATCTTAATTGTGTTTACACACCTTATGATCTGTTTAACTTTGCAGGTTGAACTTGATTCCGACATATATGCACAATCCTGCTGTTGCTCTTCGTGACACTATGATCGAGCTTGAGGTTGCAATAGAAGGTGGAAAGGACAGCTTGTCAATGGCTGCTCAAGCAGGTGGTGAAACTGTCAAGGCACCTGGGAATCTCGTCATTAGTCGTATGTGACTTGTCCAGACATTACACTCATCATCACCCCTGATTTGAAGGTACTGAAATTCATATCCTTTCATTCAAATCTGATTACTTGCTTCTTCCAGATTGGAGAGGAAGTTGTTCTTTTGCACATTACTGTTGGGACTGGCAAAGGTCGTCTAGGAGGTTTAGCACTGGCCCAATTTTTTGATCAGGTCAGACAAACTGTGGTTTTCTTTCCTTGCTAGCTTCAACTATGGGGATTATTGATACTTGCCTGGACGTTGAAATATTTAAAACGTGCCTTCAATGCGACGCAGGTGATCATGTCATTCATCGGTTTTCTTGTTTAAAAAATCTGGATTTTTTTGCGGACAAGACAGAAACTTATTTCTACAGGACATAATATCGAAGTTACAGTTTCATTGCTAGAAATGTCTTTGCAAGCAATTGTGGCATTGAAGTAGACATTGAAGTACCCACTTCATGAACCGGACACTGGATACAGCATTCTTCCCTGCATTGATGCTGTTATTGCCTACATCTTTGAAGATAACAGCACATAGATGATAATTTGATAACATCACTTGATATCAAATCAAAATCTGGATTTGATCATTTGTAATCTGGATCTATAATACAGCACACTTAGGGATGGACGGTTTCCTGTGAAAGTCTGCAAGAACAAGGTAACTGTAGAGTGCAGCAAAAAGAACCTTCAGGAACTTACTCTATGAGGAATCAAATAATCCAGAACACCTTCTGCTCAAGGTTCCTTGGGGATATAAAGAAAGAAACATTTAGACCATGAAAGAACACGAGAGATTCCTTACTGACCTTGCCATAAGCAAATACGTCTGCTTAGGCATATAAACTCATGAAAATTTACTGACAATCTCATCTGAATGAACCATCAGCCTGTGGTAACGAGAGTAATAACAATGGTCTTACTTCTCAAAATCATGATTATTAGTGACATTATTAGTATTTTCTGAACACTATAGTGGTGAATGATATAGTAGAGTTTCTTTTCTTAAAAGAAGAAGTGCCATGAGTGTGTAAGTTCTGGAAAGCACTGTCATAGTTGCTCAAGAAAGAGAAAGAGATTGAAAAACAATATACGAAAAACTCATGCATATGTACCATCATTCCCGCCCAGCAAGTGTCTGGTAAATCTGAGAGAAAAGCTTTCACACTCCCACTGGGACCAAGTATGGAAGTAAAAAAAACCAAAGCAAAGAGCAAGCGTTTTTTTTCTTTCAAAACCTGAAGCTCGGGCTGTCTAGCTTGAAGGCAAGCTCTCTGGCTGCTGCCACCACATCGACATGGCCATAGTGAGGAGTTAACGATGAGATTTCACGCCTCGCTGTGTCAAACAAATGACCCAACCTGCGTAGAGTACCAAACTTGTAGGAAATGAGTACTACTTACATGAACAACCCCTAAAAATCAGTGTTGGCAAGGATGCATTCATGTCCCAGACCATCTATGAGAAGATCCTCTGGTGTTTCAATCCCACAAACAGCAACTACAACCAAACAACCAACTTGAGTTCCTTCAACTCAATCATGAAGTAGACTGTCTCTCAATTTCTCCGAGTGACCAAGTCAGCTTGCAGGGAGTCTTGTGATGGTACAAATATTAAACCTGGTGAATCAATCCTTTTAAGAGTGCCTTGGCTGGGAATTGAGTAGCATATGCATGGCCTTGCCACCAGTTTTCACCATCTATGCTCGGGTTACTACAAGCAAAAGCTTTGTTAGCTTCTTCTCAGAGATGAAAGAAAAACTCAAGCTACCTTCTGCAGTTCCAAAGAGAAAAAGGACAAACCACATGTCATACAAATGGTAGATAGCTTAAAAAAATAAAAAGTTAGAATTTATGCTAGGGTCCTCCCATGATAAATTTAAATGATGATATTAAAAAATTTAAAAACTTTCACAATAATCTTAATAAATTAAAATAATACAGCTTTTTAATTATTGATAATGTAGCTACTGAATAGTTATATTACTATTACAGTAATATTAATGATATGCTTTGGAAATTGGGAATAGAGCAGTAACAAAGCAAAATGGAATTTTGTCATGCATGATGACATTTTCACACTTTTATGACAATACAGGTTTCTATTTTATAATATAATAATAATAATAAAAAGATCAATTATATATATATATACATATATATATATATATATATATATATATTTAAAATAATGAAAAAAAACATTCTCGAGGATATCTCAAATATAAATATCTTTATAAGTCAGAATAATTTTAAAATAATTTTTAGTCTTCAAGATTAGCATTATCCACAACATCCATGTTATATATAATATAAATCCCAGCTGAAATTATGTTTTTCTTTTATAATTTACCTTGGAAATAGATTTTATATTTTATCTAGATAATAGTATTCTATAGTATTAATAAAGTGAAAAATTTCTTACAGCTAGAAGAAAGCAGTAGTTCTTGCAATATAGAATTTCTTTTTAACTATTCATGGATATCGTAGTATATTAGATTAAATTTATAATTTTTAGTTTTATGTTCTTTAATATCTAGGTTTTAAAAATATAATTTCTAATACAAGACAATCATGAAGTAGAGTTGATAAGATGTGAAAAAATCACTTTACTCATAAATGATAAGATTGATACAAAAAATTATATTTTCTGGAAATGAAAATACAAAACAATTAACATTATGTATATTTTTATATTCACAATATTAAAATATTTTCATAAACACAATATCATATATAAGGTATATTAATATTATTACGTACATGGTCATTTGCTAATCTATGTTTTTAATTAATAACTTAATAATATTATAATTTAATTATGTTTACAATCAATGTTCCACATGATCTCATTTTCTGAAAGTTTTCCATGCTTAAAAACAGCTATATAGAGAACTTTGAAAAATAATTTAATTTTCTCCTTACAATTAATAATAAAATTTAAAATTTAGTGGTTCTTGAAATATAGAATATATTTTAATTATTCATATATATATATATATATATATATATATATATATATATATATATATATATATATATAGTAGTATGTTAGATCTAATTTTATAAATTTTAGTTTTATGTTCTTTCAAATCTAGAGCTGAACAATCTTATTGATAATACAAGAGAATCATCAAGTAGAGTCAATAAAATGAAAATAATAACCCTTTAATTAAAAATGATAAGTTTGATAAAAAAAAAGTTTATTTTTTAGAAATGCAAATACAAAAGAAATTAACCTTATGTATATAATATATCTGTAATGATATTATATTACTATAAATATATTATCATAAAGAAAATATGTTAATACTATTATATACATCTATGTTTTTAAATAATAAGTTAATAATTTAAAAATGTAATTATGTTTATAATTGATGTTCAGTTTTCATATTATTTTAGACTTATATGACCTCATTGTTTGAAAGTTTTTCATGCTTGAAAACAGTTATATGAGAACTTTTATGAGCATTTTTATGTTTTTCATACACTTATTTATACACATTAAATATTTTTATACATTTATACATTTATATTTAATGTGAAAATTATGGTATGAGATGTTGTACTATTAGTGTAATGCACTGGTTGATGTGACCATAAAGAATTCATTAACTCTTATTTTCTTTAATGAAAATCTTTAATCCTGACAGGGATTCATGGATTTATATTGCAAATTTATTTTCTTTTATATGCATTAATTTAAAAAGTTAAAAAATATACCTTTTGCAATTACTCTTTTGAAGAGTTATTTATCATAATAAGGTTTTCTCTAAGACTTTTGGCATTTGAAAGATGAGGAAATAAAGGAAAAAGAAAACTAAATAGCTAGGTAAAACTGAAAGCAATGACATCTAATCATGATGAGTATATAATTGTTTATTAAAATTTCATTATATTATTTAGTGCCAGTATGCTTTATTTCGTTAAAGTGGGACTTATTCAGCAAAAGTGGGATATTAATTAGCATGTGTCCACATGCCATTTCCTAGTACTTAATTAATATTTATTAATATTTCTATCTGTTTTTTAATTTATTTTTTTATATTTCACAATATTATAACATAAAATCATATGAAAAGTTTTTAATTTATAAATTATATAGCTAAAACTTTAATTTTTTATTGTTGTTATAAAAATGGCATGTGGCCACACACCATAAGTGGGATAATGAAAAGTCCCACTTTAACGAAATAAAGCATCAGTAATTTATTATTCAGATTCACTAACTAATTGTAATGACACTTGAAGAATTAACAAACTTCAGCTCTACAATCTCAATTTCTTTGTATACATTAACTTCACTACTTTTTTGTGAGTTACTGTGATAAACTTTGGACATTCATTTTGATAGATAGCAATGGGTTTAAAGATCTCATCTTTAATACAATTTTCTGCTAAAAAGTTTAGATCTTACTATGAATATAATAATGTTATTTCATATATTTGTTCTTAACATTTCTTTCTGGATTTAATTACTGGTAGTGTTGTATAACTAATTGTAATCAACAGTCATATTAATTAACAAGAATTCCATCCGTGAAAAAACTCAATTAGCTTCTCAACAAATCTGAAGAATAATAAACCCACTATGGAGAAAATCTCTTTAAACTTTTTGCCATGATTATTCACATATTTCATTCTATAGTATTATAATCTATTTTTAATATTATTATTATAGATTAAGTCAAGTTCTATAAAAAATTTATATGATTTTCTTAAATATGCCCAATGCAGTTTCAAAATCAATAACACTTATAAAATATGTGCATAAAAACATAAATCAAATGATAATTTGAAAGGTGTGGATTTGGGACTTCTGAATATTTTGTATTACTTAGATTTTGCATTTTGTAGCTCCAAGGGATGTAGATAGTGCTAATAAAATGAAATTGCTAAATGGGTTTTTCCAGATGATAAATATAGGGTATATATGATACTATAGCAAATAGTAATTTTGAATGTTAAAATAATAATTAATCGTTAGATCTTACATTTTTTTAATAAAAAATATATAATGGAGTATTTGAGTAAAGAAAGAAAGTATAAGAGTGCTATTGTTTTGAAATATAAATTAGCATTTAATTTATAAAATAAATTATTTTAGTTTTTTAGAGAAATAATTAGTGCTAAAAAAACCCATTTTAGTGCTTAAAATACACAATGCTAAATTTATAAAAGAAATCATTATTAATGAATCATTTTTCAGAATCATAATTAGGTTTCATGTTTAGAGTTAACTAAAATGTTGTTCCTAAAATTCATATAAGTTATAGCTGTAAATATTATCTATAATGTTTTTTAACAATTGTTTATATATGTGTTGTCAATGATATGTTTTATTATAATTTTAACAAATGTCAATTGTTATTATAGTTTTCATTTAAATATTTTAATAATTTTATTATTTTGATTAAAATTTAAGTATCAATAATATAAGTTTTGATACAAGAAAATGAAGAACTATTGAGAATTATAATGCATTAGTAACACTTTACTGACAAATGATAATCTTAATACAGCAATTTTAATACTAAATTAAAAACTTAAATAAAAAATTTACATATTTATAGTATGTTTTAAAATGTTAAATAATATATCATATAAAAAAAATCTTAATATATATATAGTTATGTCTTAGATCCATTTTTATATTTGAAACGTTTATATTTTAATAATCTAAATTAATCAATAATAATGTTCCCTTTTATATAATTACTGAATAGTAAGTAGTCTTGAATAATTTAATAGATATGTATTTTGAAATTTTAATTTTCTAGATTTTTAGCTGTATATTATTTGAATTGTTTTGCTATAGACAATCTTATAGCAAATTATTAAAATTTTCAAAATGTTTTAATGCTTTTTGAATGCGTAAAATTAGAAAAGAAAATTTATTTTTCTTGGGTATGCTATATCTCCCAGCGGAGCTGGGATCTTTGCTAGTTGAAATACTATTAGAATAGCTAAATGATGTGCGAATATACTGCTTGGTATTAGGGCTTGGCTATGGTGTGAGAAGACGATGAGGCTATGCGTGGTTGGCGGCATTGGCCAGGTGAGTGTCCCGGGGCACTGCAATGTGGGAATCTGCTGCAAGGGATTCGCGAATGGCTGCTCGTTCCGGAGCATCTGCAATCGCTTGGAACAGCGCTAATCTACATCCAGGTAGATACCAAAGACAAGGAGGGAGAGATCTCCATTTCTTTTTTTCAAATTCATCCTTGAGCTTCTAGATTGGGTGCGCATTGCTCGGCTCGCTAAGCAAGCTCTACACTGGAGTTCCCGTGGCGGAATTGGCCATCGCCCTCTTCGCTCTCATAGCCATCGAGAGTGGAATCCAAGTTTTGCTTCGAATCTATCTCGTCCTCATGGGATGCAACCTTCTCCTCGACGTTTCTTGGTTCGTCCTCGTCGCCAATGAGCTCAGGTAGAAAAGTTTTTTCTCGCATTCCTCAGAGCTTTACGGCTTGTTTCATCAGGAACATTGCTCCTGGAAAGCTCTCGGCTATGGCGCTGTATATATTCCTGGGACTCCAAGCCACGAGCTCCATTGCCCGCGTGATCTCGGCATTCATCTGGTTTCCATTGATCCGGGAAGGCTTCTCGTCGTATGATGTTGCCTCGTATCAGCCAGTTAACTTCGATGCGCGCCTTGCCACCCTCGGCGAGGTCCCGGGATCGGAGCCCTTCTGGCCGGATGAGAGCCAAGCTTCGCAAAGCGAGACCCTGGCTGGATCCATCTATGATCCGGTTTACTTCTCGTCGTTGTTTGAGGATACCAAGGTGAGACTTTTCTTTGATCTTTAAGATTTCTGCTTTCTCTGTTTCCTAAAAAATATGTTCTTTGCGGGCAGGATGGCGAGCATCAGATTATTTTGCAGCGCTGAATGATCCATCTTGCAGAAAACAATATGCATTTTTTGTGTAAATTTACGAACATTACATTGTTGTAGCTCCCATAATTTTTTCATAATTTAAAAAAGTTATGTACATATTCGAAAATAAGTTGTTGCAATAATATTTCTCTGTTGTTTTAAAGAGAAATTAAACTAATATCCATAACCCAATGTACTGCTAGAATAGTTCCCTGCCACGGAAGAATGCAGGGTTTTAATTTACCACCTTTTCGTTATCGGCGTGAATGCCCGTGAGGAGAGCATACTGCCACGACCCATCGAGCCTCACGATCCTGTCGGTGATTCTCTTGGCCCTCTCCACATCCTTGTGCATCCTGCAAGCATTCAAAAGAATTGTCCACGCCACCGCATTGGGCTCAAACGGCATGCTCGCGATCAAGTCCGCGGCATTTTCGATCTCCCCGGATCGCCCAAACACGTCGATCACGCAAACGAAGTGGTCCGCAATGGGCTGCAGCTCGAAATCCGAGGCAATGGACTGGAAAAACTGCGGAGCGTTCCCGGAGAGTCCCGAGTGGCAGCAGGCGTGAAGAACGCTGATCAGCGTGATCTCCACGGGAAGAACACCGTCGAGGAGCATCGAGTAGAAAAGCTCCAGTGCACGATGGCCCTGTCCATTCTGGGCATTCGCGGCAATGATCGAGCTCCAAGTCACGACGTTGCGGTCGCGCATGGAATCAAACACGGCCTTGGCATCGCCCAGAGCGCCGCATCTGCCGTAGAGCTGGAGCAAGCAGCTCTGGATCGCGGGCTCCAACCTGGGCTCTACAAAGTAGATGGTGGCGGCAATGATCCGGCCGAGCGCTAGCGATGGGATCATCGCGCAGGCATCCAAAGCCGTGATGAAAGTGATACCGGTTGGGTGGATTCCTTCCAGATCCATCTGGCGGAACACTCGTAGAGCTTGAGTGGGATGCCCGTTCCGGGAATATGCTGCCATCATCGCCGTCCACGACACGGCATCTTTGTCAGGCATCTGAGCAAAGAGATCCTCAGAATCCTGCAGATGCCCTGCCTGGGCATATGCTGTAACCATGGCCGTCCACAAGAAGGCATCCTTCTCCGGGGCACCATCAAAGGCTTTCCTGGCCTCATCAAGTTGATCACACCTGGAGTAGAAATTCACGATTGCTGTCACGACCTTGAGATTTGCACCACAGCCGATTGCTGCAGCAGCATGGTGGATTCTCCTGCCCTCCTCAAGAGCTTTTAGCCGCGAACAGGCCTCCAATACGCTTATGAACGCAATGTGGTCGTGCCGCAAGCCTTCAAGGCAAGAGCTCCTGTACAGAGAAAGTGCCTCTTCAAAATGCCCGGATTGGGCATATGCTGTCATCAGAGTGTTCCATGCAACGGCATCTCGTACGGGCATTTCAGAAAACAGCTCCGCAGCCTCGTTCGTCCTGCCGTACTTACCGTACATGGCCAGCATGATATTCGAGGCCACTGTGTCTGGGTGAGGCAGGGAATCAAAGAGCGTCCTCGCCTCCTCCAGATGCCCTGCCTGGGAATATGCGGTGAGCATCAGATTCCAGGAGAAGCTGTTCTTGAGGGGCATGGAATCAAAAACGAGTCGCGCCTCGCCGGGACGGCGGCACCTGCCGTACATTTTGAGCAGGAGATTGTGCACGTACGGCTCGCCCGCCACCTTGCTGTGGGCGATGTGCCGGTGGATTGCCCTGCCCTGCTCGAGCGAGCGGCAGTCCTGCAGGAGCGAGATGTAGGCCGAGATATCTCCATTGGGAGAAATGTGGGCGAGGCGCTCATGGATTTGGAGGCTTTGCTGCTGCTCCTCGAGTGGGGAGAGCAGGAATCGATCGAGATGGCGCTGGCGCGGGGCAAGCGAGGAGCGCTGCTTGTCGAAGAGCTGCCTGCCTTGGCTCTGGCGGGTGGGGATGATTCCAGTGTTGGGATACAAGGCAGTCGTGTTGGATCGTTTGTGGAAACAGCAATGTACCATCGTCCGAAGAAAGAAGCGATGCCGCCATGAATCCAAATTCCAAACTGCCAGAATTTTATTTCACCTTTGCGATGCCTTCAGTTTTAGAAGATTCTCTGCTAGGGCAAGCGATCTCTTAATCGTCTTGTTTTCATGGAAAAGATCAACCCCTAGTAACTCTTCACTGAAAAACAGAAACACATCAAAGTCATCGGATGGCTTAAGTGTTGTTATAGTTGATTTTGATGGATTGGATGTTATTTAGTTCCCTTCAAATGGATTATAAACTGCTAAATACTTGAAGTAGAACGTTAGTAAGCACTCAATCTTTCCAAAAAAATTTTAGAAGCAAACTAAGTGGGGAGAGAGCCTTAGAAGGATCTGAAGAAAGAATTGTAGTATACACAGCATATGCTAGTGGGTTTTAAGTTACATTCTCCAAGAAGAAAAACTGCAAATCTTAACTTTATCTACAAAGCTTCAATTAAGGTGGAGAAGATCTTGGTGCTATCTAGAGACTGTGTTGGTTTCTGTGTTTGCTCAGACATAAATCTCTCTTTGTAATCGATTTCGTATGAAACAGCTTGTGGTCCTGGCACTTCCACTCGTGCCATAAGTTGAAGAGCTGCTTTCAGGTTCTCATTAACTTCATGATGTTTCCCTTCGACCAGCCATGGATGAGAAGTACTTATTCAATACGCAATTTGTGAACCGTAAGATATACCTATACAAACGTATAAAAAAGTATGCAACTTAATGGTTTCTACTCCAGACTGTAGAAGCTCCCTTTTTGCAGGGACCAATAGCTGGAGATGAAATTAAAAGAGAAGACGCTCACGAACAAGGTATATATCCAGTTTGGACACAATAACTATTAACTACCAGAAAAGAATCTGCAAAGTCACTGCTTAGCTCGCCTGCATGTCGCAGAAAGATGCGTCGTTCTCGAGCTTGTCCATTGCCTGGTGTTGCAGCGTGATGTAGAGATCCACGCTGCCTTTCTCTTTGCCCGGGAAGTAATACATTCGCCCATTCGCTGGAGCTTGCGCCATGGCCATCTCGCACGGGGTCCCCCACGAGAACTCGTGGAAGACCGGGAAATAGAACGAGCTCCCAATGTACAAGTCCCTGTCCGGCCTCATATCAAGCACCGCCTTGTCGCTCGACTCTCCACCCGCGTAGTGCTCGAGAAACCCCGCCGACACGCCCCAGCTCTCCTCGCTAAACTCCCTGATCGTCTTCTTGATGAGCGAGGAGATCATTCCCAGCGATTCCATCTCGCCACACTTCGCCGACGCCATCGCCCATGCAGCGGGAGTGCCGAGATACTCTTTCGGGAGGTGCGGGAATCGCCCTCGGCAATTCACCGCGAAGAACAGCTTGGTGGTGTCTTTGTCGCCCAAGCCGCGAGCTAAGCAAACTTTCCACCAGATGTGCGATGATAGGAGCTGGAATGTGGAGTACTCGGGGTTTCTCTGATTGAGAGCCTGGATCTTCAGCTTCCCGAATCGGAACCTCCGAGTTCTCGGGAAGGACTTGTAGCCGAAAAGCCCCGGATCCGGCGCATTTCGATCGAGTAGAGTGAGCATTCCTCCGCTGGGAACTGGTGGAGGAGGAGCATCGCTAGGTGGGATTCCAATCGGGAATAGAACCACATAAGGAGGCTGGGAGATTGGTTTTCCACAAGAGATCTCCGCCCAGGATTGAATAAAGTGCCAGAAACTTGTACCATCCATGAGCTCGTGGCTGTACTTCATCGCCACGCAGACGCCTCCGCACGAAAACTCGGTCACCTTGAAAGTATAACATTGTCTTTCAATACAGTTTGTCAGATCTTGTGTACCTGGATGAAAAGGAGTGGAGCATCTTCCGGCCACGGCCACTTGAGATCCTTCTCGTGCCCAGGAGCTTGAGACAGCTCCAGCAGGAACTCGGGGTCCAGATCAAACTTGTCGCCTTCGGGAAGTGGGCGATCGCACGACGCCTCGCTGAACATGACGCCGTGATTGTTGCATTCGAGCTGCATTCGCATGTCCTTGCGGACGGAGATCCTGCCAGCGACAGGGTAGAACTCGGACAGCGCCGCCGCCAAAGACTGTTTCATGTGGGTGATGATCTTCGAAAACGGTTGCGAAGGCGGCCTGAAGAAGAGGAGGCGGTTCCGGTATGGAAACTCCTGGTACATGTGGCTGAAGATGCACAGCAGCGTTTTGGTGTTGTTGCCGAAACCGAATCCATTGAGGACTGTTGACGCTGGGCGGACGAGTGTGGATCTCTCGACGAAAACCATATCTGAACGGATAAGAAGATTGGACGAATGCAAAGCTACAGCTACGGGGTTTCTCTTATCCAGTTTTTTATATCACCACCTGGATCATGCGATGCGCTGATGGAGCGATGGGAGGTATAGACCGTCCTGGAACTGCTGGCAGGCCAAAGTAGTGTTTTCTAGCATTAAAGCAACTGAAGATATCTCAAAGCCGTTCGTGAAGCCATTACGTCATAATAAACTCCTCCAGAAGCTTTGGATTGCTACGGCTGGGGAAAATTTTGGATCATGAAACTTTCTCAAACCATGTTTCACAGCTGCCCAATTGCATGCACAAGGGTGATAAAGTTAAAATTACGTTAAACTTATGTGATGTAATTTTTAACCATTGTACCATGCTCCTGGGTCTTCATCGGGAAGAATCCACTCTTTCTTCATCACAGCGTCTTCAAAGACGCCCTAATTAGATTCCATTATGAAATATTTGAACATTTGGTTGCAAAGTTTAAAAAGTTTGAGGGTTTAAGGTTTACGTTACTCCTCATCATAGTCCTGCTCATAAAGCTCGCCTGCGGCCACATCTATCTCTGTGATGTCAAGCTCGCACTCTGGCTCGATCCTGTGAAACACCTCAATGAGTATCAAACAAGAATCGTCACTTGGCTTACGTGACAGACGAGGACGAGGAATTGTCAGCAGAACGCCTGCGCTGGACATGCTCTTCTGGCAAATCCTTCTCCAGGCTCTAGCAACGACCGTCAAGACAATCGCAAAAAAAATAAAGTTCAAACCTTACCAGTGTCAATTTGAAATTGTCATCCATGTTTCGCAAGGTATCGCTCAGCGTTTCGATGTTCTTCCAGTCGTCCTCAAGTACCGAGAACTCCAGCTTGTACTGACAAAGGCTGGGGATGTTGATCACCTCAGGATACTCGCCTTTCACTTCACGAGTTTTCCTCCACCTTTGAGTCCGGAATCCTGAAAAGATCGCGTCCGACACCACAAAGTAAAGACCTGCAATCCGGATCGCCTTGCTGCTCAGAAACTCCATAAGTAACTTCACAGGATGCCATACGACCACATGCTTCTTAGAGACAGTGGCTTGGAGAAGATACGCCTGTTTCCGTTTGCAGTCGATGTAGATGCTATCTATGGCCGCCTCAGACCTAGTACGCGGCCAGAAGTAAGCCGCTGCACACTTATCCCCGATGCACTTTTCGATCTTGGCTTGCAGGTCTTCATAGTTCACATAAAAGACAACCTTGAAGTCCTCGGCTTCATCCACATTCATCCTGGCAGGAGCAGCAGTTGAATGTCGATGCGTTTTGCTGCAGATCCGCTCGCACTTTCCCAGGAACCTTGGGAAGGTAATGTGCATAAGCAGCTCTAGGACGGTGGCCCGGAAACAAGTAAGGCCACCTACACCTTGCAAATTGGTGTATTTGTCAATCATCTCCAGCCACTTTTCTTTATCCAGGCGTAGCAACAACTGTTCTTTCACATAGTCCGAAGCAATCTTTGTGTAACCTTCCGACGAATCGTTTCCCCTGTCCAAGTGAAGCACTACGTCATGGGAGAAAGATTGCTCCAGGTCGTGGTCGCGTATCGAAGAAAAAACCGAAAGCAGATCTGATGTCTGAGCTAGCTTGCTCTTCAGGGTCCGCACCACGGTTTTGAACTTCTCCGCAGTCTGGAAGACGAGCCTGGGAATGGGGCCGGCCATATATACATGCCGCGCGACTGTCTGCCATGGTATCCGGGAATACGAACGCTCCCGACATGCTTTCAGCTCCTCTTCAGTCCATAAGCGACCATAAAAAGCGTCGTAGCCCCCAGAAGCCTTGGCGAACTCCTTGTAAACACTAGCCTTGGGACTTGTTACTAGCACGGTTCGGGCCTCGACGCCGCCTGAATCCGAAACCTCACTGCCATCATGTATATAGAACGTGTCTGGATCCTCTAAGTACCGCGCCACCGCGTCGAACTTAAGAAGCGAGTGGAACTGTCCCCCCTTGAAAAGGTGGTAAACTCCCTGGGACACCGTATGCGAGTAGTACACCACTGGGTTAGCGCTGTGCTGCTTGAGCAAGAGGAACAAGAGCTGGATGGCCGTCAGGGATTTTCCGGTTCCTGGGTGGCCGATGTACACCCTCCGGGTGTCTTCACCGTCGGCAATGTCAGTCAGCAGGGCATCGTACAAGTCTACCAAGTCCTGCCGGACGTACATGAGCAAACTCTCGGGCACGTCCCTGATACTTCCGCCGAGCTTGATTTGGAAGAAGGATCCGACGAGAGTGTCCTTAACTGGATCGAGAGCGCGATGTGTTCCACCTTCAAAGGACACAAACATGGAATCATGGAAGCGTTGGAAGCGACCTACGGAGTCAGGCATTGCAAAACCCTAGGCCCGCTGCCAAGGATATTCCACCAGTTGATAATGTACCAATAAATCTTGATAATAAGAATCAATTAATTATATTAAACAGATATAGAGTTAATAGTTATACTAAACAATTCCTAGTATATTAGGCTTATTTTTATTTGCTTAAAACATTCTAGGAATACTCTGACTGGCTTGGTCAATATAATTCCACATGGCGGCCAGGACAGGCGGCCCAACCCTCTCACGTTTCTAAATTGCGGGTCTAAAATGTACCAAGACACCTCTCCATTATATAAAGGAACTTCAAAGAGACCTCGACCTAACAGAGGAGAACAAACACGTAAGTGATCGCAATTCCTAGAAACTTTATAGCAATTCTTCCCATCTAGCTAGAACGCCATGGCTTATCCCAAGGACAAGATCGCTTTCTTGTACATTCACAGGGAGAGCGGCGAGATCGCCTTCATCTCCCAGTCCGCGTCGCGCCGTGTCCCAGTCGCCCAGAAGGGCGATTTCACCTTCCAGTCCGTGGTTGCGAGCAAGGCACAAGATCTCGAGGCAGCCAAGCAAGCCTCGCGCACCATCGCTCCAGCGATCAACAAGTACACCATCACTCTGCTCGGAGCTGACCAATCCAGCACCTGGGCAGCCACGATCTACGAGAGATTCCTCGGCAATGGCTTCGAGGGCGTGGTGTTCGTCGATCCAGGTACGCTGGAGCGCGAGATCGACTACCTCGCCCCTCTCTTGCTGGACAACAGCGCCATGACGAGATCTTGCCTCCTGGACACCTCCACTGCCGATCAAGAGGTGGACGAGATCACCGCTCGCGCGCTGGAGATCATCGAGAAGAACTTCATCCACTTTGCCAGCAACGATCAGTGGTTTACCAGCGGAGGCAAGCAGAGATTCGGCGAGAGAGTGAGATACCACGTCGCGAGAAACGTTCCTCTCGAGTTCATCCTGCCGGCGTTTCCAGTGAAGTCGTGCAATCCAGACAAGACGCTGGGGAAGTTCCCGGACAAGGCCGAGGAGCTCGCCATTCGCTCCATGAAGATCATCGCGGATCTCGTCAAGGAGGTCTATCCTCCGGGCGTGCACTACAACATCGTCTCGGATGGCCACGTCTTCTCGGATCTGGGTAAGTTCCTGGAGCTGGATTGCTTCGATCCATCGTCTTACGCGATTTCTTCCAGTTGGAGCCGATGATGCTACTGTGGATAGCTACGGAAGGATGTTTCGCGAGATGGCGCATGATCTACATCCCGGATTGATCAACTTCTTTCGCCTGGATGATTTCCTCCTGGACAACCAAGACGAGGATAGCATCGCAGCGCTGATCTCCAACACGGTCTTGGAGCACCCGATCGAGACGAAGCTCACTTCCAGCGCAGAGACCGCGAGACGAGCGCTACTGTGCTTGTTTGGCAACGACGAATCCTCCGTGCGCAAGGACATCCAAGAGAGCGTGGAGACGCGCAACTTACACCATGGCTTCTCCAGATTCATGCTCGAGGATCTCCAAGAACACAAGAGCTGCAAGGGTCTCCCCTCGCTCGCCGCAAAGGAGGAGCTTTGCAGCAAGGTGGGCTTCCTCATGCTCTTGCGCAACCGCGCCTACTCGGCCATGGTGGAGTGGCTCTTCCCTCTCGCGCTGCGCGTCTCGATCCACCCGCATCCCAATCGCGGCCCCAAGTATGGGATCAATGTGATCCATACCTCGCTGCTCGCCGCGCAGCGCTCGTCCGAGGAGAAGAACTTCCACATCCCCACGCCGTGGCACAACGCGGTGGTGGAGCTCGCGGATGGGAAGTTCATGCTGCTCCACTCCAAAGTCATTCGATCTGGGGAGCTATCGGGGAAGCTGGCTTGCGAGGAGCTGGGATCGAACGAGCAGCTGCTGCTCAAGCGCGATGGCTACACGATAGAGCTTGTGAGATTCCCAGATGGTCGACCCAGCCACTACAAGCAGATCAAAGCCTGCTAAGTTCCTCGCAAACTTACAATGATCGTTGTTACTTCCAAATGAAAGAAGCAAAGATTTCCATTTACGTCGCGAGAAGCACGACAAGCAGATCAAAGCCTGCTAAGTTCCTCGCAAACTTTCCAAATGAAGGAAACAAAGATCCCTGAGAAGATTTTGAAGCACGGATCAGTCCGACTCGTCCGAATCGCTCCACTCGAACTCCGACGAGCCGGAGGAGGAGGGGTACAAGTTCTCGTAGTACTCGAAGAACATGTCGTCCTCCTGGACTGCGAAAGGCTCCTTTTTTTTCTTCTTTGACTTGGACTTGCCTGGTTCGGTCTGCTTGGTGGCCCAGCTCGCGGCGGCTTGCTCGGCCATGGCCAGGGCTTTGCCCGTCACCACCTCCTCCCACGAGAAGTAGAGGTTGGCTTTCTCTTTTATCTTCTGCCTCGCGCCGATGCCGATGAGGACCGTGTGGACGTTCTGCCGCCGCGCGAACTCCATTGCGCCGGTGTAGTTTACGTTGTCGCAGACGAGGCAGATGCAGCTGATCCCGAGGTTGGCTACCTGATAAAAAGTTCCAAGATGGTTAGAGAAGAGAAAGACGAATGAGAAGTACAACATTGTGTGCTAAGCGAGAAGCTCAAAGCAAAGAAGAGGAAAGAAATATGCAAAGAGTCTCATGCTTCTTGGGGGGACGCTGCGAGACCTTGTAAACAGTATATGAATGAATGAATGAATGAAATGAAAAGTTATGCAAGCAAAGAAGAGAGACAGTATAGAATGAGAAAGAGTTGATTGGACCAAAGCTCAAAGAAGGAAAAAGTTGAAGTCATCAAAGCTCCACGCAAAGACAAGTAAAAAGATAAGTTACTGGATCAAAGCTCTGAGAGGAACAAAGATTTGGAGGTGGAAGAAAAGAAGTTGATTGGATCAAAGCGCAAAGAAGGAAAAAGTTGAAGCCATCAAAGCTCTATGTAATAAAAAACAAGAAAAAAAACAAATTCAGAGTTACTGGACCTAAGCTTTGAGAGGAACAAAGATGGAAGAAAAGAAGTTGGAGCAAACGAAACCAAGAAAAAAAGAATTTTTTGATGTGGAACTGGCAGAATGGAACTGGCAGAAAAGAAGAAGAAACGATGAAGAGAAACATTTCAAGAATAACAGTACCTGTAGGATGTGAGACCAAACAGCCATGTCCGGTGCCTTGGCGGGCTTATCAGGCATCTGCTTCACAAAGTACCCGGCCTTGATGAGCGCCAGCGGCAATCCATCCGGCAAGAGCACCCGAGGCGTCAACACAGCTCTAGCAGCGCGCTGATATTTGGTCTCCTGGTGAAGCAAGATCTTCCTCCACGACTTCTTCTCCTCCCCGGACGCCAGATGCATCCGATAGATCATCTTGGTCCTGGCCCTCTCGTGCTTGAGCCGGAAGTGCTTCACCAGATTCGCCCAGTGCGGCGCTCGAGCTTCACCATCGCCGCAAAGCGGGCACGAGAGATTCCTCTCCACCACCTCTCCGTCCACCACCTCGAAGTCTCTCACCTTGTTATACTCGCGCGTGAAGAGCGGGAGGAAGCACAGCATCCGGCGGCTCGCGTACGCTGTCCTCTCCACCACGCTCCCAAACACACCGGCGATCTCGACCACCCTCTTCGCAGCGGTGTAGGGATCCATCCCCTCGGGCTTGTTGTGGAGATCCCAGATGAGCGACACGGATTGCTGGCCATCGCCGATCCAGCGCACGTCGTCGATGCTGCAATCGAAGCCGTGGTGCTGGAATCCCACCCCGGAGATCCGCTTGGCGGCGAGGTACTCGGCGCGGCACTCATCGTCATGGCCGCGAAGCCGCCGCTCGTGAAGCGCATCCCGGCGAGGAGAGTTGCGGATGATCTCGGGATTGCGAATGGCGGCCACTGGGACTTGTGTGGGAGGGAGGCCACCGCAGGCCAGGCGGACATCGCACCACTGCGCACGGAACCACTTGGAAATCCCCCTGCGCTGGACGTAACTCGCCCCAAGAACCCTAAATCCCCGCATTCTCCATAACCTAGCCAAGAACCCTAAAACCCAAATTTTAAATTTCCCGCGCTAGCGCTGAGTCAGGTGACACCGTATGAGTGCGCTCCACGTGTCGCTTTCCCACGCCGCCACATAACAGTGACTTTCTCGGTGATTATAGGGTTCATGGAGGCGGACCAGGGCGAGCGCTTCCTCCAGCGAGCTCTTTGTGTTGTCTTTGTGAGCGTGGTGCCGATCGGTGAGTAGGAGATCCTAGATTGCAAGCGCTATGTCGTCGCGGCTGTGGGAGCTGGGCAAGAAAGCCAGCATTGGGGGGCTTGTTGTGATCTCGCTCCCGGTTCTTGTTCCATCCGCGGTCGTTCTTGCGTTTGCTGGCGCTCTCCTCGCGGTGCCTGTTGGATCGGCCGCTGTGGGGTTTCTTCTCCTCAAGAAGATCCTCCAGGCTCCCAAACACTACCTCGAGTGGTCGCCTGGGAGCTCCGAGGAATGCCAGGGGTCTGTCCGGGATGATGGGGAGGCCGAGAAAGAGGATCAAGTTGGGGCTTCTTCGTCGGCTTGCTCGGAGAACCTAGAAGCCGGATCGAAGAAAGAAGATCGCCCAGAGCCAGCTGTTGGAGAGATTTCTTGCGAGGAGGCTCCAGAGGATCACGGCGAGCCGGGGAAATCCTCCGAGGACTACATTGTGGTGGAGAAGCCTCCCTCGGAGCCAAAGACTTCGGTGGAGCTCGAGGAAAAAGAGGAGGACGATGAAGATGGCAGCAAGATCGAAAAGGCCGAATCGCAGTGCAAAGGATCTCCGGATTTTTATCAGTGCGTGGAAGTTGAGCTCGCGGACGATGACGATGGTGGCGCTACTGGAGCTAAAGCTCATGACCACGATGGCGAGCAAGACAAAGAGAGTGGCGTCAAGGTTGATGCTGATAAAGACAAGGAGGGCAGTGGCAGTAAGGATCAGGGAGTGGGATCGAGCGTTATCCCGGAAGATACAAACAAAAGATCCAGTCCAGAAAATCCCGAGGAAGAATCTGGTGGAGCCAAGAAAAAGATCGCGGCTGCTCCTGACAGTACCAAGGAAGTCCATGCCGCTTCAGTGGAAAACGGTGGCTCCAGCGTCGAGGGACAGGATCACAGCAAGGAGGAGCCGAGATCTTCCGTGGACGAGTACGCTTCCATGACCGAGGATTTTCCAGAGGAGCCCAACGCAGTGAGCTCGGACGAATCCGTCACCTCGGCACGAAACGCTGCCGCTGCCGCCGCCGCCGCCAAGCCCGAGGTGAGAGCTTTCTTTTACTTGTTTGGAGCTTTAAGTTTCTTCTTAAGTGATGGTGTTCAAGGTGAAAACTTCCAGCAGGTCCCGGAAAAGGAAAAGCGCGCTCGCCTTCGCAAGGAGATTGTTGCGCTTAAAAAGTTGATCGGCTACCGGGACGCCGCTGGTGGATCCTTGGGCGTTCAAGTGGAGCGGCTCTACGGCTTCATGGGCGTGGAGCTTCCATCCGGGTGTAGCAGCGGCAGTGACTATGGCAAGCTCTTGGAAGCTATGAGCGCTCTCAAGGCGGTGGTGGGAGTCAAGTAAGTATTAAGTATAAACAAAGGTGAGAGCTTTCCAAGAGCTTAGAGCTTCTCTTTTTTGGTTTTTTTCCTTCGGGCATATAAGCTAGTTTCTTTCTCTCTGTTGAGAACTTTCTCTCTTTTGTCTATGGAATGGTGGAAGACTTTGTTGGGCTTATCAGATCTTGCAAGAGCTTGTCCCAGGTGAGAGACGTCCACTCAAAGATCGCGAGTCACCACCACCAAGCGCAGTACCTCTCGAATTTGCTTGTGCAAATGTATGGGAGGTGTGGGAGTTTGGAAGAAGCTCGGCGGGTTTTTGATGGTCTCGCCGTGAAGAACGTTTTCTCCTGGAACTTGATGATCGCTGCGTATGCCCAAAGCGGGCATATCGGCTCTGCGAAAGAATTGTTTGATCAAATGACCACCGGCAGAGATGCTGTGACATGGAACACGGTGCTTTCGGCATATGCCCTTAACGGGTATC
>NW_003314266.1:2875786-2923286 GCF_000143415.4 Selaginella moellendorffii | reverse complement strand
TGAGCAATGGGAAGTGTTAATTAATTAAATTTCATTTGTTTTTAATTAATAAATTACTTAATCCATTTTGTCTTAGTCAATAAACCTTTAAATAAAGGTTAAGTCCTTTCGTTTGTGATGCGGTCTTTTTGAGTACAATGAATGAGTGTTCATGGTGATGCTCCTCCAAGTTACTCGGGCGGTGAGCATACACGAAACTCTTCGTGTTCGTCTCCCGTTCTCTAGCGGCCCTGTCCATCCCTTCCAATTCACACAGCTTCTCTATCAACTCACAAGTCGATTCTTCGAGCACTCATTTGCACAGCACTGGGATTAGAACCGGAAAGGTATGATCTTTTCACCAAAGGTGGCTGGATCCGGCCTAGCTGATTCCACCGCCCGCCATGAAGGCGTGCTCGATCTGTCCAGCGCTGCAAAGCCCCTGGATCAAAACGTTGTAAGTGGTCGAGTCCGGAAGGCTTCCCTCAGCGATCATCTCCTCGAGGACCCTCTCCGCCTCGTCCATCCTGCCGAGCTTGCAAAAACCCTCCACAAGGCTGTTGTAAGTCGCGGTGTTTGCTCGGCACCCCTCCTCCGCCATCACCGTGAGAAATCTGGAAGCCAGATCCATCTCTCCGGTTTTGCAAAGCCCCGCGACGTAGGCATTGCACACCAGGAGATTGGGAGCGTAGCCACACACCACCAGCTGCTCCAGGAACGCTCGAGCTTCCACCATTCTCCCCATCTCTGCAAACTTCTGGACCATGATGCTGTAAGTCACGAAGTTTGGCTTGCACTTGCTGCGCGCCATCGTTTCCAGGAGCTCGGTGGCGCTGTCCATCTGATCGGTGTTGCAGAACAGCTCCAGCAGCGCGTTGAAGGTGACGATGGTCGGGCAGAATCCCATCTCCACCATTACGTCCGTCATGCCGAGCGCTTCCTCGGGCCGTGCCGCCTGGAGGATCAAGTTGAGCGTCAGAATGTTGGGCTCGATGTTCCTGAGAAGCATTGTCTCCATCACCTTGCATGCCTCGTCCGGCCTCCCGGATTTGCAGAGAAACTCCACCACCGGATTGAAAGTCACAGCCGTCAGAGCAAAACCAGCGCTTTCCATCACTCCCATGAGATCGAAAGCCTCGTCGAGCAGGCCAGCTTTGCTGAGGCCCCTGGCCATCGCGTTGTAAGCCACCCGGTTTGGAGCCACGCCTCGCTTGGCCATGGCCTGGAGCTCTTCACGGACCTCTTAGATCCTCCCGAAGCTACACAGCGCATCGATGAGCGTGTTGTAGGAGATGCTGCTGGGCTTGCAATCCATCCGGTGGAGATAGCTCTTGGCCTCGTCCACCAGCCCAGCCTCGGAGAAACCTTTGAGCATGAGGCTGTGGAGGACGACCAAGCTCCCGGGGCTCATCCCTGTATCCTTAAACTCCTCCACAAGCCTCTTTGCCTCGTCGAACTCCCCGGCAAGGCAGTGGCCGTGGACGAGAGTTCCATACGTGAACTCGCTGTGCACGAACTCCCCCAGAGTTTTTCGATCCAACATCTCTCTCACTTGATAGATTCTCCCGGCCTTGACGAGCGTGTTGAGAAGGCAATTGTATGCCACTGTGTTGGGATTGTAGCAAGCTTCTCTAGTCAGCCACTGGAAGAACGCGAGAGCAGCGTCTGGATCTTTCGTTTTTTGCAAGATCTTGCACACCGCAAAGTGGAGGCCCTGGAATGCGGCTCGACTCCCCACCTGAATCAGCCTCGATTCGAGACACTTGCAAATCTCTGTCACCGATTCTTCGTCCACTGCCGCGACTTACCTGGTCCCTGGCCTGAAAATATTTGCTCCTCGGCAGCAGTGGCACTGGCATTCTTCCGGAAGCTCACATTTTGCTCGACGGCTTGCGCGCTGCAAGAAATCGGAGCCAAAGATGTCGAGGATGAGCTCGCGATCGCCACCGGAATGGCGCCGGCTAGCAGCGCCATGGCACATTCTTCGCTAGGGTTCTTCCCTGGCTAGGGTTTTTGGGATCGCATGGCGGTATTTGTCTGCTCTTCCCCAATCCTGCTCTACAATCCCCCGATTCGTCCACACCAGCGATCCAGCATCGTCACGAGAACCCTACGAACCGATGGCGCCAGTAGCAGCAACGGATTCAGCGAGGATCCAGTGAGAAGACGCGGGAGCGGCAATAATCCCATCTCCACTCGTCTCGGACAGCTACTGGAAGCGAGAAGGATCGATCTGCTGGAGCGATTCCGGGAGACCAGACGCAATTTGCCGCTCAAAGTGTTCTTGCTGCTGCTGGGATTCTACTCGGGCAACGCCCTGGCCACGGTGCTGGGGCAAACAGGGGACTGGGACGTGCTGGTGGGCGCAATCGTCGTGGCTGTGATCGAAGGCATTGGATTTCTCATGTATAAGATGCCACCCGTGACGGAGAAATTGCGATTCCTGGTGAAAATGCTCAATTACTGGAAAGTCGGCCTCTCCTTTGGCCTCTTCGTTGACGGAAGCAAAGAACCCTAAAAACAGAGGGGTACTTCCTGGGATTCGGACCGGCTAAACTATAAAAATGTCACCACCTTTCCATAGTATTTCCATAGGTGATATATTCTGGGATGATCGTTCTCCTTGTTCTAGCGTATGGAGTTCTTCTTGTGTACGCTGTGACCGTGAGGCACTACGTGAATTTCAACTCAAGAACACGATCGCATACGATCAAACAAGACGTGGGAGATACCAATCTCACGAACATTGTGTTTGGATCAGCTCCAAAGCCGCAATGTGGGATTCGGGCAAAGAACTTGTCAAGCATGGTGGAGGTCGGAGGAGCGAATGAGAGGCTTCGTTTGGCTGGACGAAGCAGTGAATTTCCTACCGGACCAGGACACGCTACCCGAGATCAATGTTTCCAGTGACACCTCCAAGTTTCGAATGGAAGGCACCACATCCGCATAGCGAGACAATCCCACATCCGCATAGCGAGGATTGTCTCGGAGATGTTTCGTCTAGGGCTGGAAGACGTTCGCTGGTTCGTCATGGGCGACGATGACACGGTGTTTGTCCCCGGAAACTTGGCCAAAGTTCTCGCAAAGTACAACCACCGGCAGCTGGATCAATCTCCGAGAGCCACTTCCAAAACGTGGATGGATTCTCGACAAACATGGCGTACAAAGGCACCGGTTTCGTGATTAGCTACGCGCTCGCCAAGGAGCTTGACAAGGTCTTGGACGATTGCCTTGAGAGATACCATGGATTGTATAGCGCGGACGCTAGGATCCACGCCTGTGTGGCGGAATTGGATTACGCCACGGTGGAGCGTGGATTCCACCAGTTTGACGTCCTACGACGCCTCTGGCTTGCTCTCCTCGACGCCGCTCGTCTCGCTCCTGGATCCATTCTTCCCAAGGATGGGGAGGATCGAAGTATCTGATCGGGAGCGCGCACGGGGTGGATCCCATGGGCTTGCTCCAGAAATCCTTCTGCTACGATCCCAATCGGGACGGGACGATCAAACTGTCTTGGGGATTCGTCGTCCGATCGCGTGGGAATCGCCTTCACGACGAGAGAGAACCCGGTGGACCGGCCGGTCAACTTTATATGACCCGGTCAACGGGGCTGGAAGGCGGAAAGTCAAGCAGTAGCTATGCGCGGGAAGAGAGGACACGGTGGAAGTGTTTACGCTCGGAGAAGGATTTATCCATGGTACGCATGGTCAAGGATGTAACTCCGGATTCATGGCTAACTTTACTTTTTAATTCTGAGTAAGTTTGGTTTTACCAGACGCCTAGGGAGCAACGTTGTGAGTTGAGAGACGAAACATTCTACCCAGAAAGGCAAAGATTTGTAGCCATCGCTGGAAGAACCAAATGCCTGGCAGCAAGGATGGGCAGGAAGCTAGAAACCATTCTACAAGGAAGAGAGGCCAGTAGAGAAATCAGCTACTTTCAAAAAGACTCTTTGCCACGCTACTTTAGGAGATGAGACGGAAACACTCTGGCCAAAACTCGCAAGCAAACAAGCAAAAACATTCTACGCAAGAATTCGAAACTTGTAGAGTTTCCAAAACGAGCTTGCTTTTTTCCTGCAAAACAAAAACGGAGATTCTGTATCGCGATCCATCTCGAAATATCGTGCCGGTCGGCAAAATGCAGCTTCGAATCACTCCAAAACCCCAAGAACACCAATCGCGGCTCTAGAGCGCGATCCATCGCCTAAATCCCCTCCCTATCGGATCGTGCTCTAGAACAGCCTCCTACCAGCGATCAATCGCCCAAAACTTCGCTATCAAGATCCATGGCCTCTAGCATCATGGCTGCCAGGCATTTGTTCTTTGCAACGATAATTCTTCTTGCTACAATCTGCGTCCTTGTTTTCTTGGGAACTAACTTATCTTCACAGAAGCTCTACCGTGGTCATTTTTTGCGATCGCCATCTTGGGAGCGGCAGCAGCACCAGGACGACCAAAGTGCAGAATATAATGTTTGGGATCGGAGCAGGTCACAGGTTTGGGATCAGAGAAAGAACTACGTGAGGCTTTGGTGGCGGCCGAATCAAACGAGAGGGGACAGTGCTGGACAGTGCTGTGCGAGATGGATCGCTGCCTCCGCTCCAAGTCGTCGACAACAACGAGCTTTCGAGAAACTTCACCTTAACGGGCCAGCAGATGAAGGACCAGATTAGAGTCTCGAGGCTTCCTTCGGAGTTGTTCCGGCTCAAGTTTTTCGGGGTGCATTGGTTCGTTCTTTCGGACGACGACACCTTCTTCGTCGTGGACAATCTCGCCCGGGTTCTCTCCGGGTCCGGGTCAGTTTTATACTACATCGGTGCTTTTTCGGAGAGCCATTACCAGAGTGTTACAGGGTTCTCGACAAACATGGCTTTCGGGGGTGCTGGGATTGCACTGAGCTACTCACTTGTGGAAGCGCTCGAGAAAATGCAGGACGACTGCATTAGGAGGAACGATCACGTGTTGACGGCAAGCTACAAGCTTGCATGGCAGAACTTGGCGTGCCACTGACGTTGGACAGAGGATTTCATCAGGTAAATGGCTGGCTGCTCGAGCTCCTTCTCAAAACTTTCGTGCTCTAGCAGATGGACATTCGTGGAGATGCTATCGGGTTGCTCGACTCTCACCCGACTACTCCGTTGGTTTCATTGCACCACTTGGATACGGTCGATCCTAACTTTAAGACGAGACATCGATCGCAGCGATCCCTGCTTGAGCACCGTTTCATTCTTTATGCTCAACGTGAGCCAGGATGGTCTAGACAGTAACTATTTCAAGAGAACAGGCACAGGCAGCTGCGAAGATAGAGATCCTTTGTCACGCCTCGAGATAATTCGTGTAAGAAAACAACGCTGTCAGTACCGAGTAAGTGCAATTTTCTGGTGTTTCTGTTTACTTATTTGTCTTTTACTTATGCTTTAATTAAAAAGACAATGCTGCAGCATTCTCAAGCCTTCTAAACAGGTAGAGATCAAGGATTGTTGAAACGTTTTTTACTCCATAACATGCTAACTTTCATTATCACTTCCGTACGCTTACGAAATGTCACTCTGATGTGCAGGTGACGTAGTTGTGTGATCATGTCGAAAACGTGTGACTCTACTCGTAAGGTAACTTCGAGTGAGTCGTTTTTGTGGCTCCATGGATGTAACAAAGGTGTTCTCTTGCGCAGTTTGAATTACAGCTCTTATAAGCTGTTACACAATTATTACTCAGCATTTGCAATCACTTCTTCCAAGGAGTTTCGAGACTGACAGCTTAGGTGGCGTGACAAGTTTGGAAAACATCGTGTTTGGAATAGGAGCCAGCTCTCGTACTTGGGAACACAGGAAAAGATACATAAAGCTTTGGTGGAGACCAAACGAGACGCGAGGTATTGTTTCACTGGACAGACGGGCCCTAACCTCCGTCTGAGTTTCGGACAACGCGAAGCTATCAGCAATGTGTAGAACCAGGGGGAAGGACATGATCACATTAGGATTACAAGGCTTCCGTCAGAGCTGTTCCAGTTGAACTTCTCTCGGGTGCATTGGTTCGTTCTCTCCGATGACGACACCTTCTTTGTGCTCGACAACCTTGTCCAGGTTCTCTCAAGGTATGATCACCGGGAGTTTTACTACATAGGTGGCTTATCTGAGAGTCATCACCAGAGTGTGCTGGGCTTCTCAACCAGCATGGCGTTCGGGGGAGCAGGAATTGCAATGAGCTACGCGCTGGTGGAAGCACTAGAGAAAATCCAGGACGATTGGATCATAAGGAACTATCATATCTGGGGTGTCGATGGGAAGCTGCAAGCTTGCATGGCAGAGCTCGGTGTGCCATTGACAATTGAGAAAGGATTCCATCAGGTAAGAAATCCGCTTCATTCCTAAGTTCACTCATTTCTCCTTTCTCCTAGATGGACTTGCACGGAGATGTTATAAGTTTCTTGGCTTCACATCCCCACTCTCCGCTGGTCAGTCTGCATCACATGGACGGATTCAATCCAATATTTCCCGGGATGAGTCGAAAGGAGGCGCTGGACCATCTCTCCTCTGCAATCCAGTCGAATCCATCAGCTGTTCTTCAACAGTCGTTCTGCTACAACCAGGAGTTTCGCTGGAGCCTCAAAGTCGCGTGAGGGTATGTTGTCCAAGTGAGCAGGGGCTTCATTTCTCCTAGAGACTTGCTTTCGTCGACTGGCTGGGGTGCCGCTATCGTCCTTGCTTCAACTTTAGGACCAGGAATCCTTCTGGCGATCCTTGTGGACGTAGCATACGGTATTTCATGGTTAACGTAAGCAGGGATGGTTTTTACAGCAGATACCTCAGAGGAAACAGTTCAAGCAAGTGTCTCCTTGAGGATCCTCTAGCAAAGCTCGAGACGAGCCGGGTAAGCCAGTGTGCCAACGTTGGGAACTGACTTTGCTTTGTGGCCATGCTCTTTAGGCTCCAAGGCGGCAATGTTGCAACATTCTAAATCCACACGAGCAGGTGAAACATCATTTGGAAATTAAAGATTGTTAGCTCGATGTATCAAATTGTTTTTGAGATATTTCGATCCACATCCAGATTCAGATACACGTCCATATGTTCATGTCTGGAGAGCTAAATCAGGTGTCACGATTACAGGTTATTTCACCGGTTTCAAATTATCGCTTGAGGCTTATCAAATTATCGCGCTGTCTCAAATGGAATTTGCTTCCCGGTTTCTCCGCATTTCGTTCCTCATTGCTGTAGCTTAATTCTGTTTTGCAGCTTCAGGTCGCAGTCACTCTCACTGCTATTGCTTGCCTCACCAACGATGCTTCCCACCTCCTCCAGCTTGGTATTCTTTTTTCTTTCAGCAAGGACATTGGTGGTCGACTGATCCAAGCAAGGTAAAGAGTCCTCTTCAACATTCTGATTCATTGGAAACACACGCTTCTTTCTCCTTTCTCTTCCAGGCCAGCCGCGTATCCGTGCCACGATCCACACTATGACGAAGCAGCCTGCAAAGTTGCCAAAACGAAGTGCTGTGGAGGTCGGACCAAGTTGGCACTTCTCAGCATCCCCAGTGGGACTTGTTCAAGCAGCAGAAGTGCCTCATCAATTCTAATGACACTTGCTACCAGGGTGCTGTTCCAATCTATGCTGTGGACGTGTGCCAGGCCAATTGCGTTTCCGAGGCATTTGCTTTTGCTGCCAAGCATAACATCCATGTGATTACCAAAAACACCGGCCATGACTACCTTGGTTGCAGTGACGGGGAGGTGCTCTCAACATCTGGACTCACAACCTCAATACAATCGACTTCTTGGACAACTTCGAACGATTCTAGTGTCCATTCGACAGCGAAGACGGCCAAGTGTCAGCCGTGACTGTCAGTGCTGGCATCCAGTTTCGGTGCTTTCAGTGCGAGGTAAGTTATCTCTCTCTTCATAATTTCTCTTTCTCTTGGGAGGATCACAAGCTCAAGTTGGATCATCAGTGTTGGTGCTGCGGGATGATACGTTGGAGGTGGCGGACACAGCGTTCTTGCACCAACTTATGGCCTCCCAGCCAACTCAACGTGGTGAGACCTACTTCGTGGCCAACGAGTGCCAGAACAAGGATCTCTTCTGGGCTCTCCGGGTGGCGGCCCCGCAACGTTTGGGGTGGTTCTCAGCGTCACTTACAGGACTCACCCTGCACCGGCAGCTGTCACCAACGTCCACCACAAGGTCTCAGCCAGCAATTCTTCCAGCCTGAGGGACTTCATCGCCGAGTATGCCAGGCTCATGCCAGACAAGGGATACAGAGGAGGCTTTGTCGCCCTTCCCAATGGCAGTCACTTGAACTACGTTCTTCACGGGGGCAACCAGAGCGCAGTGCAGCAGGACTGGCAGCCATTGGTCGACTTCAGCCACCCGGGGCTCAAGGGAATTGCCATGTTTCCAAACTTCTACGCCTTCTTCAATGCCACGCTGTGCAAGAACGCTGTGCACGGGATCCTGGCCAGCAAGCTGCTTCCCAGGTCGCTGTTTGTCAACTCCTTGGACGCCATCGCCCACGCTTACATGGAGATCCTCACTGAAGAGGTGTGGATATTCCTCTTCGCTGGATATCTACTCCGATCTCCAGGGGCTGAGAGGGGAAGATGAGTGAATGAATGCTGTGTATTGATATGAAAACAATGAATGGAAATGGGGATTCACAACTCGGTAATCAGTGTCGTTGACATGTGTTGCAGCATTTGCAGAATTCTTCAGTGTCGTGCCAAGAGTGGCAGCCAAGCTTCCTCGATGATTTGAGTTGTGCTTGGTGGCTTGATGCATTGGCGAAGAATGTTGTCGATGCTGAGTTTGTAGAGATTGCCACTGATGACTGAGTATCGGCGGGTCTTAGTGACAAAAGTCTTCTTTTGTTTGGACATGGTGTACCAGTCCGGAACTTTTGCTGAGTTCAGGTAACTGAAAACGTCGTCAAGCCAAGTTGCCGGTATTGAAACTCAGAACAAGTTTGAGTTGGGTAAGTCGTCGGTTTGTCTTTCAGGTTTGTTGTTGGTGGTGATTCGGTTGAGATAGTCAGCTTGCTCATTATTTTTGCCAGGTTTGTGGATGATTTTGAAGTTGACCATCTTGATATTCGACCAGATAGTATTAGCTTGTTGATGAGGTAAAGGAGTGCCTTGTGGTTGACGAAAAGGACGACTTTGGTTGACAGTATGTAGTGTCGAAACTTCTAAAGTGAGTAGACCATGCCAAGAGCTTCTTTCTCAGTGGTGGTGTAGTTTCGTTCAGCTGGGTTGAGTAGTCAGCTGGCATAGTAAATTGGTTGATCTCGGTTGTCATGCTGAGTTTGGCTGAGAATTGCACCAGTGGCAATGTCAGAAGTGTCAACATGAATGTGAAACTCTTGTGTCCAATCGGGCTTGGCAAGGATCAGTGCTGTTGTGAGTTTGAGTCAGAGATTGTTGAATGCTTGTTGCTGTTCAGATGTCCATGTCCATTGGGCATCTTGCTTCAGTCTATCAGTGAGTGGTTTGGCAATGTGAGCGTACTTGTGGATGAAGTGTTAGTGATATCCGACTTTGCCAAGGAAGCATCAAAGTTCTTTCTAATTCTTTGGCAATTTGAGTTTAGAGATGATATTGACTTTGTCCTTGTTGATGAGAATGCCATCTTGCAGACAATGTGGCCAAGAAGTACTCCAGATTTGACGAAGAAAGCACATTTGTCAGGGTTGAGAGCTATGTTGTTCTCTTCACACTTGTCGAGGCATTTCTTGAGGCATTTGAGATGTCAATCTTCCAAGCTGAAGATGTTGAAGTCGTCCATGAAGACTCTCATGAGGTTGGTGAAGTAGTCTTGGAAAGTGTTGGTGACGAGCCTTTAGAAGGTGAATGGGTGTTGCAAAGTTTGAAAGGCATTCATTGGTAAGCATAAGCTCCCTATGGACTAATGAATGCTGTCTTGTGCTAATCTTCTTTAGCAATGTGGATTTGGTTATAGCCAGAGAAACTATCAAGGAAGGAGTACATCTTGTGTCTGGCGATTGCATCAAGAACTTCGTCAGTAAATGGTATTGGGAAGATATCTTTTTTGGTGGTGTCATTGAGCTGTTTATAGTTGACACAGATTCAAAGCTTGCTATTTTTCTTTGGCACAACCACCAGTGGTGAAAGTCAGATCAGATTCTGATTTAGGTAGCTGTACTCGACTTGGGAAGCTTGTCAAGTTCTTTCTTGACTTGTTCCATCAGATTCAGATTCATCCGGCAGGCTGCTTGTCTTCTTGGTCTTGAGTTCGGAAGAAGGGTGATGATGTGAAGGCTAGGTTTTGGCAAAACTCCCTTAAGGTCTCAATAACTCCAAGCAAACAAGTGTTTCTTCTTTTGGAGAAGTTTGATGCCTTTGTCTCAAAAACTTGCCGAGATGTCAGTGGCAAGTACAATGTAGTGTTCGTTATCATCAACAAGGCTGACTTTTTCGAGTTTTGGTCTACTAGAATTGTTGGAATGTAGGCAACTTTGTTCTGGTTGTCGACTGTGAATGCTGGTGGTGCTTTGAGTTTCATATCTCAAGTGACTGGATGTTTCAGTGCTGATGTAATCGATGGTTGTTCTTGGTGGAAGTCAGTGACGATTCAGAACAAGGTGATCTTGGCCAAAGGTTCGAGATTGGGGTAGGGTTTGAGGATTTGTTGTTCTTCATAGTTGTTGAGGCCGTCTTCGAGATTATATTCTTCCAAGTCAATAGGTTGGTTGTGGCTGGATAGCAATTTGGTTGCTTTTGTCTACACAGTTGTCAGTCCGTTCAGTCCTTGAAGGATAAGATTGTTGTTCGGCCAGTCTTGATAAACTTGGGCACTTCGGAGCCAAGGTCGACTGAGGAGAATTGAGTATCCATTGGTCTGCTCTGGTAGTTTGAGGGCAACATAGTTGACTGGTATTTCGATGCCTTGAATGCTGGTGTTGACTTTTCGAATGATGCCTTTGGGTTGAACAGATCGGTGGTCGGCCATTTGGACATTGAAAGGTGCCGGGTGGACTGGGCTGATGTTGAGTTGTTGAACAAGGCTTTCTTCAATAATATTGATGCTGGAGCCACCATCAATTATGGCTCCTCGAACAAGGTGTTTGTTGAGTCGTAAGTCAATTGTCGAAACATCATTGTCGCAGTCACTTGGTTGAATCTCGGTTCAAAATGTGTCAACAGCTGTCTGTGTCGGGTTGAGTTTGGGCGAGTCTGTCAGAGCATTGTTCATTGCAGATGTCAGATTGGTGAGCTGTTTGGTGAGGTAGCGTGCAATTTGCAGCAGTTGGCCAACGGTGATTTGAATATTTTTGGTTGAGGATAGTCTCTGCTATTTCTTGTATTTCTGCGAAGTTTGTAGGATTGTGTTCTAGTGTCAGTGTCGGTGTCGATATTGGACAATTTGTCTGTCGGTTTTCTAGTATTGAGTCTTGGCATTGTTGTCGAGCTGGTGATGGTTGAGCTTCATTGTCAGAGTCTAAAATCACTAATTCGGGTGGTTGTAGAGCGAGTTGCTGTTGTACCTTGGTGGCTAACTTCTGCTTCTTTTTCCATTCCTGGAGTTTTGTTGGGCTTTCCGGGCCCTTCTCCTCACTATCTTCGGAATCGCTGTCCGGTTATTGTTTTTTTGCTAAAATTTGTGCTCAAGTCTGTACTGCCATAACTTGAGGATCATAGTCATCATTGTCAGCGTAAGGTAGTTTGTCGGTCTCAACCATCCTTGTTGTTGGTGGTTCTGATCTTGTTGTTGAGGAGGTGGTGGACCAAGTCTTGGCAGACCTCCTTGGCTTTGAAGTCAAGATTGCCATGGCCGGTTGTTGTAGTTGCCTTGGTAGCCCTGGTCTTGATAACTTTGGCCTTGGTATCATTAGTTCTGGTATCTTGGGTATTGTTGGTATCCTTGGTTGTAGTTGTCCCAGTTTGCCAAGCAGTTCCAGTTTGGCGGGTATTGTTGATCGTTGTAGTTGTTGTTGTAATTTTTGTTATAGTTGTTGTAGTGAGGTTGATCATTCCATTGTCGACTTTGTTGTTGGAAGTTGTTTCTCGGCGGTCTCCAGTTTGTCGGAGGTGGTGCCAGGTATTTGTCGAAGTATTGATTCGGATATGGTTGTCAAAACTGCTGTTGGGGATAGTTCAAGATTTGTCGAACTTCTAAAGAATTTCAAAATCTGCAAGTCTTGGCTTCATGACCTTCTTTGGCACAGATCTGGCATTTGGAGATTTGGAGTTTGTAGTCACTTGCTGGATGTCCTTCCTTCTTGCACTTAATACACCAAATTCCAGATTGAAATTCTTTGATGTTGGCCTTGGCTTTTCCCTTGAGCTTGTCAACCTGTTTTCCTGAGTTTCCAAAGTTTTGACTTGGTGCTCTCTCCAAGTTCATTGTCAAAGGTGTTATACTGCTGTTGGAATCTGAGTTGTTAGTGTCGTTGACTTGTGCTGTCATTCATCGAGCTTGAACATCTTGAAGTGCTCTTCCTAGTTCAAGGTAAGTGGTGATGTTGATGTATGTCACCGCTTCTTGGAGGGATTGTCAGAGGCCTTGCATGTACCATTGGTAAAGTAAAGTTTTGGTGGCACTGTTGCCACATTTTTCTGGCATGTTGAGTGAAGGTTTGAGTGTAGTCGTTAATGGATTGACCAGACTTCTACTTGAGTTTTTGGATCTTGTGAAGTAATTGGCTTTGAGTGAGGGAAGACTTGAATCAATCAATGAGCTTGAGTGTAAGGTTGTCAGAACTTGTATTTTGAGGAAGCGTTTGAGCCCATTCGTTGGCTCTCTTTTGAAGGGTACACCAGAAGTAGTATGGGAGTTCAGTTGTTTGGCAGATTGCTTCTCGGAATTGTTCAATATGTTTCTTGGTGTCTTCCGACTTTAGACCATGAAATAGTGGATAGGAGACATGTCTTTTGACAGGTATGTTGGCAATGGCAGTAGTGACTGCCATTTGCGGTTGGTAGTAATGTTGGTATTATCGAGGTTGTTTTGTCAAGTTGTCGCTATGGAGTCTGAAGCTGATTTGGAGCTGTTGGGGTCGACGGCAAAGTCAGTGTAGGAGGAAATAGGTGGATTGTTATTGTTGTTTAGTGGACTCTCTGTTTTTTCTTCTTTCTTAGGACTCTTTTCGGGTGTGTTGTCGACATTATTGTTTGCATCAGGTTGCTTGTTGGTGTTAATTTCTAGAAGATGTTGTTCAAAATTGTTGTTGACATACTTGTTAAAGTTATGTTGTGTTGGTTGTGGTTGTTCTTCTAGATTGTCGAAGAGTTCTTCAAGTGTATAGTTGTGTCATGATTGTGGTTGCTGTTGAAGATTGTTGTCATCAACAATTGCTTTGCTGACCTCATTGTTGTTGGAGGATTGTAGCTGTTCGTCAGCTCGGTGTAAGTTGTTGACTTTTTCATGGAGTGCTTGACTATTGGACAATTTGGGTTGTTTGCCTTCACCACTATTGATTAGGTATATTGGAGTGTGACTGTAGTGGGTGAAGTTGAGTTGTTGTCTTGTCAGTGTTTTGAAGTTGACCTAACACTTCCTCAAAAGTGTACAAATTTTCAATACTAACCATTGTTGTTGCCATTATCACCATCTCTCGTTACTTCAAAGCCAAAGAGCCATGGAATTTTTTTTGGACCTTTTAGTATGCCCTAACAAAAAATTCACTTGATTCATCTAACAAAATATTCGCTTTTAAAGGGATACATGGTTCATATTTTTTAAATCCTCTTCGGCCGCAGTGTCTGCAAGCGGCAAGAACAGATAATGGTAATTTCATCCAGATTTGGACCCTCGCTAGTGGTCATTCTTTAGTAGGCCATAGCTGCCAAGCCTACAGGATTTGAGCAGTCATGTATACTCGAGCATTTGGGAACCATTCGTTGGATAACAGCTTGAGAGATGAGAAGAGCTCGAGGCTTAGCTGGGGCTGTGGAGCCGGGCATCAGGGCAGTCCAGGAAACCATGTCTCTCGCTTCCATGGTGTCAAACACTCGCCAGGCATTGTCCATGGAGCCACATTTGGAGTACATATCGATGGTGAGTTGGAGTACATATCGATGGTGAGGTTGAAGACAAAGAGCTCCGATTCACTCACATAGAGGCCAATCTCTAGAGCTTCCAGCTTCACCACCGCCACCTTTCCAGTATGGATCTCGACTTCACTGCCTTGTTCCAACGCCACCAACTTTGTGCACGCCTTGAGAGCAGCCCGGGCGTTTGGGAGCATCTGGAAGTGCCGCATTTGCAAGAAGAGCTCCAGTGTCAGCTAGGGCTCGTCATCCTCTGAGTGGCCGAGGATCAACGATCCACGTCCCGGGCTTGAGCAGGGATTTTGTCGAAGGCCCTGCAGCTTGGCGTACATGTGAACGAACGTGCTGGCTACAAAACGTCTGTGTAAAGTGCCTGGGAGTGGATCGCCATTCCTACTTCCATTGCCTTCACTTTGACGAGCTTGCCGTTGACTTTTTGCCCTTCCTCTTTCACCGCGATGTGAGTGCAGGCCTTATTGCTTTCAAGTGGCTAGATCAACATAATTCTGGCTTTGGAGCTGTTTGAGAGGATGAGCTATGGACAATATAGCTAGAACAATAGAGTTCTATGTCAAGAAGCATAGAAAGGATTAAACAGACTCCTGGCATACATGATAAAATGCTATCAATGTATGAAAAGTGTCGCCCACCAGCTCTGAATATCTTGAACCAATCGGGGAGTGAATGCGCCACTGCATCCTTCATAAAAAAAAAGTCTTCAAATTAGAAAGGTGTGGGAGCTGTGACAAAAGATTGGTGCTATTCTTTCGTCACCAGCAATCATCCGAGAGAACAAGTCGAGGCCAAGCTCGACCTCGTTATTCTCTGCGTAGCCGAGCAACAGGACGTTCGACGACACCACTGTTCTACAAGGCATGCAGTCGACCAGGGTACCGCACTTGGCGTACATGTGCACCATGGTATCCGAGTCGCAGCGGCAGCTTACAGCTTGTGCGTGGATGCGTTTGCCCCTGGACAGCGATTCTAGCTTCACAATCCTTCCATCGAGTTCTCGATCCGGTTCCCTCGACGCAATGCGGGCGCTGAGAGCAGCCACGAAGGTGAGGGAGTTGGCGATGGAGTAGGCCTCCTGGTCTTAAGTAGTCGAGGATTTCCAGAGCCAGCCTCTCGTCACCGTTTTCAACGTAGCCGAGAATGAGGGCTGGCCAAAAGTATCGAAGACTCTCTGAGCATGCTGCCGCACTCGGAGTACATGTCGACCAAGGGAGCTAGCAACGAACAAGTTACCGTCGAGGCCGATGACCTTCTCGGCAAGCTTGGTACACGCTTTGAGAACGGTCTATCATCCGGGGAGAAGCCCTGAGCTTCCATGGACCAGAAGAGTCCCAGAGCGAGCTCTTCCTCGCCTCTCTCTGCGTAGCCGAGAATCAACGAGTTCCACGACACCATAGCCCGCCCCCGCCTGTCGAAGAATCTTGTGGTATCCTTGAATGACAGTGTTCGAGGCTCCTGTCACAACCACCTTGTTCTCGGGCCCGAGTATATCTTGCGCCAAAGAGTTTCAGATGATAACTTTCAACACGAGATCTCCTATCCAGCTTCAAGCTCGCAGAGAAACCTGGCAGCCCGAGCTCCACGATCGACGTCCCCGTGAGTCTTGCAAGCCGAGAGCAAAGACTTCCAAGCAACAACGTCCGGCTCCAGCGGCATGCTGTTGATAAGCTCCTCGGCATCTGCCAGTCTCCGAGCCCGGCCAAGAATGTCCACCATGCAGCAGTAGTGCTCTACCACCGGATCAATCCCCTCGTCAGCTTGCATTGACAAGAAGTGATCTCTTCCGGCGTCGACCAGCCCAGCGTGGTTGCAGCCGCTCAAGACTCCAACGTACGTAATCTCGTTTGGCCTCACTCCCGCGAGTAGCATCGCGTAGAAGAGCTCTAGCGCCTCTTTGTGATGACCACCTTGAGCATACGCCTGGATCATGGACGTGAAAGACACAACGTTCTTGTCGCAGAGGCCGTCGAAGATCATCCTTGTGGTTTCAAGATTCCCGTTCTGGGCATTCGCTGCAAGAAGCGCGTTCCAGGAGATCGTGTCTTGCATCGGCATTTTGCTGAAGACTTCTCTCCCTTGATCGAACAGCCCGTTGATGAAAAACGCCGTGACCATCGAGTTCCAAGTCATGACAGACTTTCTCGGCGAGAAATCGAAGAGATTCTTCGCTCTTGTCATGTATCCGCTTTGCGCATACGCCTGGATCATCGTCGACCAAGTCGCGGAATCTTTCTCGACCGGAATCTGATCAAAAATCTCCTTGGCGAGCTCCAGCTTTCCCGACTGGGTGTAAGCACCGAGCATCACATTCCAAGTCACAATGCTTCTTTTGTCTCGCAAGATCCCATCGAAAATCCGCTTGGCAGCGTCGGGCCGACCGTGGTGAGCGTAGCTTTGCATCATGATCGTGGATGCCACTATATCCTTCTCAGGGATTAAGCTATAGACATGCATTGCCTGATCCAAATGCCCATCCTGGGCAAATGCTTGAAGCAAAGCTGTCCAAGAAACTCCATCCCACAGTGGCATTTTTTCCAGAAATTCTCTTGCGTGATCCAAGCATCCATTACGCGTAAATCCTTGCAAGATCACTGTCCAAGAGGCTAGATCGCGCTCCAGTGCGGCATCAAAGCACAATTTCGCGGACTCCAAAAGCCCGTTCTGGGAAAATGCTGCGATCATCGCCTTCCACGAGAATCTGTCGTGCTGTGGCATTTTCGTGAATAACTCGTTGGATTCTCGGACATCGCCGTGGTGCGCGAGCCCCGCGAGGAGCGAATTCCAGCAAACGATCCCTCGCTCGGGCATTTGGGCAAAGATCTCGCGCGCTGCGTGGAGATGCCCGTTGTGGGCATAGGCCGATTGGAGGAGCGCCCAGGAGAAGGAATTGGGGGCGGGCATGGAGTCAAACACGGATCGCGCGTCGCCCACGCTGCCGCATTTGCCATACATCTCCACCAGGAGATTGGCGAGGTAGGGATCATTCCGGCAGTCGGTGTCGAGGATCTGGTGGTGCGCGCGGCGCGCCTGGGCGAGATCTCTGGATTGCCCGGCCGATTTCACGAGCGCAAGGAGGGCGGATCTGGATGATTGGAGAGACTCTGTTGAGAGAAGCCGCATAGAACCCTAGGCAAGTGTCCGTTAGAAATTACATTGGTTAAATTTTTTGGCATTTGCCTAGAATGGGCATCTTGAAAAAGAATACAGTCTTGAGACCAACAAATTTAAATGTAGCATCTAAAAGGCGAATTATCAAGATGCCATTTAAAGGCAAATGCTGTCAAAGAATAGTTAATTTATTTAGTTTCCAAATATCTAGTTAATTTCTATTCAATCGGCAGAAAAGAACGAGTTGTTTAAAATGAGGTAAACTCTATGTTCTTGGGATTAATTATTTTTGTGTAAACAACATATGAATGAATGAATGATTGATTATCAGACCAATGATCGTGAAAAACCTTTGTAAAGGTTCTGGATGGTGTAAGCATTAGAACAGATAAAAAGCCACCCACGAGAACCATGTGGATGCGACCAAACACCAGCCTTTAGAACGACGATGGCTCCTGCGATTTTTTATCTAATTTTTCCTTTTTGCCTTCACTGATTAGAACGAAAAAACCTTTGTCTATTCGCCTCATTCCCTTCTTCCCTCTTTCGTGTTCTTCCGGAGTTTGCGGTGGATCTATCCATGGCTGCCTCTTCCGCGGCTGTTCTGGCAGCTGGATCGTGCCACCAGAATGCCACCAAAGAGTTTATCACCGGCTCCCAGCAGATCTGCTCGAGCTTGACTGCAATCTGTCAAACCAACAGGCTGCGCGTTGGATCGCACGACTTCTCCAGGCTGCGAGTGAGGTGGAAATTCACAAGCTTGATCTTCGTTTTGCTCGCTCATTCACTGGCTTTCCAGATCCAGAACCGCTCCACCCGGTGTCACTGTGGAGGCCACATTCAAAGATGTGTAAGTTTCTCCAAGCTTCTCAAGAGATCGTCCTAGAAACTTTCGTTTGATCCACTCCCTCCAGGCTAAAATCCGTGGTGAGGTTCGCTGCAAACACTCCCGCGAAGTTCTTCCTCCAGCAACTAGACAGTAAGTGATTCTCGCTCGCTCGCTCGATCAAATGGATGGGTCTTTGCTTTGCTTGCGCAGGGGAGCTGGATCGCGCCGAGGAGAGCATCAAAGACAGCGCCGCGGTGATCAAAGGGATGGCCAACACCGTCGAAAAACTCGCCGAGTATGCCGATAAGGCGGCGGACGGCGTCGAGGAGCTTATAGAGAAGGTAAAAAATCAAAGTTAAAACAAACCACGGCTCAAACTCTAGATTTACTCTTGGATTTGAAGGTGGAAGCCACAGCCGAGGAGATTCACGACGAGATCGAGGAAATCCTTGACACTGTGGAAGAAGAGAAGAAAACCGTGAAAGTTCTCGCGGAAAAGCTTGACAAGGGGGAGCTAGACGCTACTGCCTGATCATATAGAAACTTGTTAATATCATACATTCAAAGAAAGTTCTTGAGTTCTTACCTGAGCTCGTTATCAATCAAAGAGAACTTGGAGGTGAACTTCTTGGTGGATGGTGAGCAAGTCCGCGGGATTGATGTACGCGGCGTAGATCACCGAGGAAGGATTGTAGCGAAGCCCGTCGCGCTGGAGGAACCGCATGAGCTGCCTCGTGTTGTGCAAGTAGTTCGTCTCGTTGATGGCGAAGGCGGGGAATGGACCGATCACGGCTTGAATGCTACGGTGCGCTTCCCTGATGCGCATGCTCCTGTCCCTCGGCGATGGAGCATCGCCAACACTGGAAAGTTTCACACGAAACAGTTTAGAAGTTGGAAAACAAGGAAACGAAAATAGTCTCACCTTCTCGGGAGGTATAATCCAACTCTGTAGCCATCAACACTGGAGGCTGGCTGGACCATAAAAGGAAGGACGATTGGGACTTGGACGTCGTGCCGGTTGTCGCCATTCAAGTACGAGGCCAAGCGAAAGAATCCGGCAAACGTGGCAGCTTCGAATGTGGAATTTTCAATCGAAAGTTCCACCAGCTGCACGAGAAAATATCAATCCTGGCCTTGAAGCAAAGTTTGATTTACCTGGCCTCCAGGATACTCGCGAAGCTCGTAGCCAGGCTCTCTGGAGAAAACCGAGCATGGAGCTGTCTCGAAGCTCGTCAGAGGTCCGCAGTAGCCTGTAACTTGGAACACCAACAGCGAGCAAGTCAGAAGAATCAATACGGAAGCCATGACCGGAGTCTCAAGCCAAACAAAACTTCTTAAATGCTCGACTAAAGCGGAGCAATTTGGTTGAGCATGAACTCCGCATGACACAACTTTTGCAGTTGACTGCGGGTGCGCGGGTACAATTAGATTGAATCTTAACGGAGCGCGCGCATCTGAAAGAGATGTCGATATGAACTTTCAGAAAAAAAAAAACAAGCAGAAAGGTAAAGAGAGAGTACTCAATGCTCCAAATGGAAGACGTATTCCGTCAGGTTCTGTAAGTTGCTCGTATCCAGCTTTTGCTCCGCCGTCGGTGGAATAGCCCGGACGTTGAACATTTGCGATGTGGGATCCAATATCCATCCTTGCTGCTCAGCCACTGCAAGAACACAGACACACACTAAGAACTTTTTTCCAACCATTGCAAAAGTTTGGAAAGAACTTACATGCGATGGTCTCGCTCTCCGTAAGTCCAAAGAATGACGCAGCATCGGGTATGCTCAAAGTCGAGTATGCCGTGGACAGGAGCCGAAAGATTTTTCTCGAGAAGTCCTCTGTGGTGTAAGTAAGCAATGAGAAAAGAAGGCAAAGATCACCGACGAGTGTTTTACCCGCAACAGCAGCGACCACTTGTTTCACGTCTGGCGTCCAGTCGAATCCTCGGATGGCTTCGTGCACTGCGACGTAGTCGTGAGTCCACATGCACTGACCAATCTTCCAGACTTGAGCGAGCTCCATTTGCGACTGCTTGATCGAGTCGGGGATCCGCTTCCAAAGAAACCTAGCACTGTCCCTGGAGAAGGAAACAAAAAATCGATCAAGAGAGAAGAAAGAGGAGAATCTATAGCCAAAGAACTTACAAATCCGAGTTATAGATATGGCCAAGAATGTGGATTGCGTAAGGCCAATCCTCGCCATGCTCTGATCCTCTCGCGGCGTACTACACGTAAACCCTGAGCCAAGCACGCCGAAGAGAAAATCGCGATTACCTCGAGCTCCAGCGATTCGCAGAAGGCAGCGATCTCGTTGAATCGACGCGCGGCAATGAGATCGCGCACAGCGTTGATGTCCATGGCGCCGGCGACGGGCGCAACCGCGTGAACCTCGGCTCCCATCCTCCTCCGATAAACCCTAATTGATTGGCTTAACACGAATACAAACGTTACATTGATATCTAGCCGTCCAATTTCTAGACGGTCGAAATCTTTTCGCCCAGTGTGGTGTTCTTTTTCTGTGTGTACCGTCAGGACACCATTAACACGTTGTTCTCGATGCCGTCGGCGTATGTGATTGGACGGCATGGATCTACTCGCCATGTTCCATCCACTATAAACTTTACCTGGAAAAAAACATAAACAACTTGATTCTTAGTTCTCCACACTTCTGGGAAACTCAATCTACTTCTCTCCAATCCAAACTTCTGCGAAACTCAGTCTACTTCTCCTAAAACCCGATCAAAAATTTGCGAAGACCCTTACCTCGTAGCGCCCAGGATACAAATGTAGAGCCGTCACGAAGACTCCGGCACCAGATTTTTCCATCTTGATCTGCCAAGAGAAAGAGAATAAGAACTACTTTGTCACCGCTAGAAGATCTTTGATACCTTGTTTGTCCAACCGTCGAAGGAGCCTGTAAGGAGGACGTGCGACGCAGCATTGGGCCAAACAATGCGTACAAATCGCATCATCTTTAGCGCGTTCTCTGCTCTGTCGAGTAGCACTTGTTTCTCATCAGCTGCTCTGCGAGCTTCCCTGGAACGCGAAACTTTGAGCATGAGAAAGCTAACAGGGAATGCAACTTACGAGAGCTCCAGAGCCATCTTCGCTTGCATTGCAGTTACTTGAGCACGAGTTCTCCGGAGCTCCGCACGGGTTTGCATGATCTCCGTCTCCTTGAATTCCAAAGAGTCCGCGGCTTTTGCAAGATCTTCGCTAGTTTTTCGTTGTACCTGCAGTGACAACGTGAGATGTTTGGCGTGAAAACATTGTTGCCTACTCACCAACCTGCAAAAGCTTGTCTTCTCCTTTTAACAATGTGGCGCGCCCCGATTTTAGCGCTGCGCGTGTGGCAAGTAGCTTTGTTTCCAGCTTCTGCAATCGAGAGTTGAAAGAATTTGAGCCGCCGGTCTCTGTGGTAGAAGAAAAGCTTGCAGCACAAGATGAAGATTTCTTGGACAAAGCTGAAGCTCCAGTTGAGTATACTCTAGATGAAGTTCTTGTCAATGGAGCTGGAGTTCGTATGTCCTGTCCGGTTTTTGATGGGCTGCTGGAAGTGAGTGACCTGTCGGACGTTTCAGGACTTTCTGTCGTGCTTGACGGTACCGTCGAAAATGGTCTCAACGAATTTCCTTTCAAAGAACCCCTTGCTGGTAACTCCGCTGGAAAAATTCGAGACGAGCTTCGCGATACTCTGCTGGATGAGCTTCCGTCATCGCTCCTTGATAGCGGCGAAGACTCTCGTTCTGCAGGAGTAATATCAGCTGGAGGGGTTTCCGATGACCTTTGTTTCGAAGGTCTCGATCTTGATTCCAAAATCCACTGCTCCCTTTTTTGAACCATGTCGTGTATCCAACTCAAGGCATTCTTCACGCTGGTACTATTATCAGCTGCGATGGACGTCGTTTTTTTCCTGCGCTTTCTTCTCCAGCGCTCATGGCTGGCCTCGGCATTTAGTTCTGGGCCTGAGAGTAAAACAACTTATACACAGAACAAATAAAAAGAAACGGTACTTACCATCGGTAGTAGCTTTGTCAATTTCAGCCAGCGTGCTCGTTGTTTTTCTGGGATGTCTCCTACCCTTTCCATTTCGTATGTAAGAAGGTCCATCATTTGCGGGGCAGCTTGATTCTACCGGATTGCTTCCATGGACTAAAATTCCCTGACGAGGGTGAACATCAAAATCTCGGCCAACCAACGAATTATAAACACTAACACACCTTTGCAGGAAAACTTTGGCTGGTTTGGCCATTCAACCGCATCAAATGCTGCTCATCACTATCACTGAAACGAGAAAAGCAAAAGATGAATAAAAAAGTATTCCAAGTTGATACTCTCGCTCACCTTGATCCATTTTTCGAAGCTCGATCCTTCTTTTTCCTCGAACCATTGACGTGAATTTCGAATTTTTCTTGGGTCAGATCGCTCCCAGACGAGGATGGCCTTTGGAAATCCCATCCTACTGTCAGCCAGCCCCCTTTCCTAACAGCAGCTTCCACTAGATCGCCACGACCAGCAGCGAAGAGTTCTTCCTTGGTCGGGAACGTATTAGGTTTTCCCGATTGCTCCATAAACTTGAAAATCTCGAGCTCCACATCTCCATCCTGCGACTCCGCCTTCTTCCTGCGGCCGCCGCGCCTTGGCCGCGCAGTAGCGCGCACCTCAGATGACAAGAACACCGCAGCTACGATGCGAGATCGCTGGAGAGATTGCTGGAATTCCACCAAATGGAGCCGGATCGAAGCCGGCGATCGTCGTCCCCTGCTGGATACGCACCTCAGGTTACGCCTCGCGATGGCACTAGCAGGCGCTGGCGACGAGCAAGACGCTAGGGTTTGTAGCGCGTCGAGATACTCCATCCATGGAACACGATCAAGCTTCCACCTGCCATTTCACCCTGGAATATCCTCTCGACAAATTAGATAAAGATGCGGGAATATACCCACCGTAGGGAATCAAATCATCGCTTTTATAGTCTTTGCGTTTCCACATATGAAAGAGAGGTGATCTTTCACCTCAAGGATTTAAAACGTGGAGAGGGAATGATCCAACGCATCAACCAGGAAATCTGTGAAGAAATAGTGTTAAGAATACTTATCAAAGACAATCTAATTGATCAAGTTTGTTCTTACCAGCGTCCTCGAGAGTGAAGCACATCGGCGGCTTGATTCTAAGCGCGTTACCATGTCGCCCACCTTTGCCGACGAGCACCCCAAGATCTAAGATAGAAAACCCAGAAAACCGTGACAACGCGTAAACAAAGAAACCGAAAAGCTCACCTTTCATTCTTTCCATCACCATCATCGTCTCATTCTTCGCGGGAGTCTTGGCAACTCTGTCGGTGACAAATTCTACTCCCAGCATCAAACCTCTGCCTCTGACGTTTCCTATCACTGCAAAGATCAAGTTGGAGAGTTCTTAGAACTAAACCAAAGCATGGATATACGTACGCTCGTATTTATCTTGCAAAGCCCGGAGTCTCGCGAGAAGATGGTTTCCGACAGTAGCGCAGTGCTGCTGACGCTGTTCCTTGTCCAAAATCTTCAGCACAGCATGGCCTGCTGCCGAGCACACGGGATTCCCGCCGTAAGTATTAAAAAAGAGCCTTTCTGCGAGAACACTTGCTATCTCTGGTGTCGTGACCACCGCAGCCAGAGGAAGACCATTTCCAATTCCCTGGATATTGGAGTTAGCATATACTTCACTGGCAAGCAAAAAAGAGGAAGAAACAAACACCGACCTTCGCCATCGTCACGATATCTGGCAGAACATCTTGAGTTTCAAATCCCCAATAGTGGCTTCCAGTGCGGCCAAACCCGGTTTGTACCTCATCCGCGATGCAAAGACCTCCAGCATTTCGAATTATTTCGTAGGCTGCTGGTAAGTAGCCCGGCGCAAGTTCCACGGCGCCGCCAACACCCTGAAAAGAAAAAAAGACAAAGGCTCACGACACACAGAATATAAAAGCAAAACCTGAATTGTTTCTGCAAAGAATCCAGCCACTTTTCCGGGTGTTGCTGATTCAATAAGATTTGCGATGTCGTTTGCATAGAGCTTTCCATCAGCTCCAAAAGGACCTCTGTAGGGATCCGGATTCAAAACATGGTGTACTCCAAATCCCTGAAGAGAAGAAAAGAAAAAGAAAAAAAAGAAAGAAAAAATTCAGCTCTAGATCCGACACGAAAGATTTTACCTGAGGGACGCTATATTTCCAGGTGCTATGGGCAGTAAGTCCCATGGTAGACGGGCTCATACCGTGATAGGCATTACGTAGAGCAACAATATCAAACGACTTAGTGTAGAGCCGAGCCATAAGCATTGCCATATCGTTAGCCTCTGATCCAGAATTCACAAAGAAAACCACCTGGAAAGAAAGATAAAAGTTTACAGAAGAACATAGAACTTTTCACAGAACCTTGAGATTTCCAGGCATTTTTGCCGCGAGAGCTTCAGCATAATCGGCGACAGCATGGTGTAGATAGATCGTGGTTGTGTGCTGCAAGAGCTCGGTTTGCTTGATCACGGCCTGGACAACCTCTGGGTGGCAATGACCCACGGAAACAGTGACAATCCCAGCAAACGCATCCAAGTACCTCTTTCCACTCTCATCGTAAAGATATTGCATCTTCCCTTCCACAATATTGAGCTGCAAGACGCCCGCGATCGATCGATCCATCAAAAGGACACAAATTCTCACTCACAGGCTTCTTGTAGTAGAGAAACATTGCGGGATTCATGAACTTCCTCCGCTTCTCGAGAACTTCCTCGGCGCTGGGGCCGGCGTAGGGCCGCGGGACGTGATCGAAAGCCGGCATTTGAAGAGCTGGAAGATCCGGCGCGGCATCGGGCGACGACGAATAGAGCCTCCGGAGCAGCGATCGCGAGCGCGCGCAATGCCGGCCGATCGAAAGCGCCATCGCAGCTCCAGCCAAAGCCCTAGGCCAGAGCAAAAACTTTGCTCATTAGTATATCGTGCGCTGACGTGGACGGGGAGAATATCCATTGGATCGCTACGTACGAGAGTTTGGCGAAAGAACATGGAAGACAAATGCTCGTACGGCCTGTCACCTTCATTTATTCACTTGTCTTTTGACACCGTAACCAGGTCTAATGCCGTACGCGGGCATTTACTTGGGTCTACTGCCGTACGCGGCGCATTGTTCTGATTCTAATGCCGTACGCGGCGCATTTGTTTAAGATCCAACACCAAACTTACGAATCCTCGGATCTAAATAGCAAGATCGCTACTCCAACTAACAAGAATCACACATCTCCTGTGACGCTTCAAACTAAATTCACGGAAGAGCAGTAAGAAAATCCCCTCTTGTTTGATCCTTCCAAGAAGCTTGGAAAACTTTGGCCCGCCCAAAAAAAGCTTTGGTTGGCGATGCGAGTCTCTCGAGCCGCGTTCCAAGTTTAGCTCTCGATTGGATCGAATCATGGGCGCCACTGAGAATTAAAAGAAAAACCTTAGCTACCTTACCAAACAGGGGGAGAGATCGATCATCGATCATTTAATATATCGGTTAAAACTGGACGTGTTCTTCTTCTTCGTTGTGCTTCTTAATTATAGGCAGGTGAGAAGCGGGTTGGCTGCATGTAAAAATCCCACCTTTTCTACCATGCACAGTGGTAAAGAAAGTGATCCAAATTGGGGACGAAGAACAGTGAGTTTAACTTCTCAAACGCTTTTCAACTTTAGAGAGCATCTAGAGTCGTGTTTTCCTCTGTTTTTTTTTTTCTTTGCAGATTAGCTTTGCGTCTTAATTATCGAGTTTATTTGACTATAATAATCCGCCCGCCTGCCTTGTTCCTGCTGCTGCTGGCTACTTTGCTGTGCTCCCACTTTTCCCTCTCTCTTTTGTTCCATATGGTATAAATGTGGCCTCTTTGCTCACAGGTATCACGAGCTTGCTTTGCTTCTTTCTTTCACCATCTCCTCCATCTCTGAGAGGGAGGAGCTCTTTTTTTTACTCTCGCGAGAGTTATAGCCCATCTCTCGACCGATCGATCCTTGTGTTTTCCTTCCACCTCCTTGCCCGTGCTCCAGAGTTTTTGTCAGGAATTTCCTTTTCTTTGGCCTTGGCTCGCTTTTCTGGTCGCGTTCTTCTCGAATTCCCGGGGAATGCTCGCGGCACCGTGAGCTCGGCGAGAGATTTGGAGGACTTGGGCAGCTTCATCGTGTCGCGGAGCTTCCTCTAGCCGGTAAGTCGGTGCCAAATGCCTCGGATTCTTGATTGGGTCGTCGTGCCTGGCATTGCTTCTTGCTCTTCTTCGTCTTTCTTTGATCGATCGATCTTTGCCTCGCAGGGGCGACGATGGCTCTAGCTGCGCTCGTCTGCATTCTCAGCCTGGTGGTCACTTCGGTGGAATCCAGAGCTAGCAGCAGCGACAAAGAGTACCTCAAGATCAGCATCGACGCTCTCTTCCTCGGAAGAAATCCCACTCCCGTGACTCCAGCTCGCGGCTCCTCCTCCTCCTCCACCCAAGGCCTGGAGGAAAAAGAAGAGTCTGTCAGCAGTGGTCTCCAAATCGGTCTCATGCACAGAGATTCGGCAGATTCACCGTACCGCCCGGCCAACGCCACCGTACACGGCCTCGTCCGCAATCGTCTCCACCGTGACGAGCTCCGCCTCCTGTCCATCTCCTCCCGGATCAGCCTCGGAGTCGCCGGGATCCCAAAGTCGAGCCTCACGAATCCCCTCAAGAACACCAACCCCTTCTTGCAGCAGGACTTCGAGACGCCGCTGCGATCCGGCCTCTCCGACGGCAGTGGCGAGTACTTCGTCTCTCTCGGAGTCGGAACACCTCCGCGAACCGTCAACATGGTTGCCGACACCGGAAGCGATGTTCTCTGGCTCCAATGCCTGCCTTGCCAGAGCTGCTACGGCCAGACGGACCCTCTGTTCAATCCTTCCTTCTCCTCGACTTTCCAGTCCATCACCTGCGGGAGCTCGCTGTGCCAGCAGCTCTTGATCCGCGGCTGCCGGAGGAACCAGTGCCTGTACCAGGTCTCTTACGGCGATGGCTCCTTCACTGTCGGTGAGTTCTCCACCGAGACTCTTTCCTTCGGTTCCAACGCTGTCAACTCGGTTGCCATCGGCTGCGGCCACAACAATCAAGGCCTCTTCACTGGCGCTGCTGGACTTCTCGGACTCGGCAAGGGACTTCTCTCGTTTCCGTCACAGGTCGGCCAGCTCTACGGCAGTGTTTTCTCGTACTGCCTGCCGACTAGAGAGTCCACCGGAAGTGTGCCGCTCATCTTCGGCAACCAGGCAGTGGCATCCAATGCTCAGTTCACCACCCTGCTCACGAACCCGAAGCTGGATACCTTCTACTATGTTGAGATGGTCGGCATCAAAGTTGGCGGAACCTCAGTAAACATCCCGGCGGGTTCACTCTCGCTGGATTCGTCGACTGGAAACGGTGGTGTGATCCTCGACTCGGGCACTGCCGTCACCCGGCTCGTCACCTCGGCCTACAACCCGATGAGGGATGCTTTCCGAGCTGGTATGCCGTCGGACGCGAAGATGACGAGCGGCTTCTCTCTGTTTGACACTTGCTACGACCTGTCTGGGCGATCGTCGATAATGTTGCCGGCAGTGAGCTTTGTGTTCAACGGAGGTGCTACCATGGCGTTGCCTGCTCAGAACATCATGGTTCCGGTGGACAACTCGGGGACTTACTGCCTGGCTTTTGCTCCAAACAGCGAGAACTTCTCGATCATCGGCAACATCCAGCAGCAGTCGTTCCGGATGTCGTTCGATAGCACTGGCAACCGCGTCGGAATCGGTGCTAACCAGTGCAACTGAGTGAGTTATCACAAATCTATGGCTTTTTTCGGCTGCAAAACAAAGCGTGTGCATGGTAAGCAAAAGAAAAACTATAGAAACAAGGAGTAAAAAAAACAAGAGAAAGTAGTTACCTTGTTAGAGCTGTTGCTCCGGATTGATGCTCTGTTCTAATGCTATCTCATCTCATAAGATTTCAACTGGCTATCTCTCTGGCTGCTACTCGGAGGTTTTCAATCCCTGGAATGCGAGCAATGAATTTTCTCAGGAAAAAAAAAAAACGAAGTACCCAGCACAGGACATACCAAACTCAACATCACGAATTAAACCATCGCTGCTGCCACTGATGCTCTCTGGGATCACACCTAAACGCCTGCATAGTACGAAGTATTTAAAGGAAAACCAGACGAGCAGCAACACAACGCAATTGTGGTGAGGCAGACAAAAGGTAGAAAAAAAGACAATCCCACCCAGGAGCTTACACTTACACTTTTTAAGTCGATGGTGGTTTCACGTCACCACTGCCTGAAAAGAGCTTGTCTGGAGGTAAGAGCGGCTTGTCAAGCTGGTACCACCCCAAAGCCGGCCCAACAAATCTAAAAACAATCCATCCTCCAGCGATTACAAAGATGGATGCGTACGCGAGCTTGTTGAGCCAGAAGAGAATCCCCTTCTCACCAACATAGACCTCATACGCCTTCTCTCCCAGCGACATTTGATCCCAGGGCTTGATTTCACGCGTCGGAAGATCGGACCTCGCCGACGAGCTCGCCGCTGGATCGCTCCTCCGCTTGCGCCGCCTGGATTTGAGCCGCGCCTCCAGCGCTTCTATCTGTGAGTCGGCCGGGGAGGCTTCTTGCGGCGGAGCCGGAGGATCCTCGTCGCTTGAAGACCTCGCGGGAAGCGCGAAGCGATCGATGTGTGGAAATCTAAGGAATCTATCACCTGTGATCGATTGCCGCGGCGTGGACGAGGCATTCTTCCGCAATCCCAATGCGCGGGCGGTCACTGGAATGGCAGCCATAGCCGAGCTCATTCTTTTGTTGTTTTTAGGGCAACCAGATGATAAACCCACGTGGCATGCCAACGTGGGCAAGTTTAAATTATATTTCCCGCCAAAATTTCGTCTTAGGGTTTATGCTGGGGACATCGCCGCAGATCGGCGTCATTGATGTCAAGCCAGCTTGTATCTCGTGGGATTTCCAAGGTATGGCGATTGATCGAGCGCGATCGATCGTCTCTTTAGGATTGCGCTCCAGCAGCTAAATCTTACAGGATCTCTATACTGACGCTTGTCATTAGTTCGTGCGTTTTATAATCTCCTGATTGGATATTTGGGACCATTCACGCACTGGATATTTTTGCTTACTCCAGGTGCGCTCTTCTCTTTCTTTTGCTGTTTCGATCATGAATGCAAACTTCTTTTTAGAGCGGAGATGGAACTTCCGGATACCGAGACTGCGCTTGTGGATAAGTCCCAGCAACTACAGGTAGAAAGGTTTCTTTCGCTGTGAAGAGCTTACTAAGAACTTTCCTTGTTCAGCTTCGAAACTCGATTCTTCAAAGCTCGATTTTTCAAATCGAGGCAGGGAGAAAAGCTGCAGGGCCCCAAGTCCAAAAGCTGTCCGTGGAGGTGAAAGAACTCCAAACAACTAGCTGCGTTGTAACGTGCAGCATTTAAGAGAAGCTGGATGAGCTGACTGACAAGGTACGAAGTCTACCATCCAACATGTGACGCGATCTTTACTTCGATCTCTAGGTTGTGAAAAGTGAAAAACCTCTCAATCCGCAAGAAGAATTTCAGCTACGAATACAGATTATGCAATGTACCAACAAGCTTCGGGTAAGCTATGAAAGATCGTGTTTTACTGTCAGTTTAATGCTTTTGCTACTCTAGAAGGTGCTTGGAGGCAGAAGAGCCAACATGTCGTCAAATGGAAGCGAGACACTTGCAAAAGTATGTTATTTCCGTTTCCTTGTGCGTTTCACATTTTTATGGTGTGATACAGGCTAAAGGAAAGGGGCAAAGATTTCTAGATATGATGGACGCGCTGGACAAGCAGGTGCATGCGTTTTTTTTTTTTTTTTTTCGCTTTGGATTGGAATGAACTACTCGTGACTGCTTGTTTGATTTCACAGACACTTGGCGAAAGGTGGTCAAAGATTCGAAGGGGATGAAATGAAACTCAAAGAGAACGAAGAAAAGCCCAGAAAAACTGAAGATTGAAGGTAATCTTCTCAGGATTTTTCGCGATTCTTCTGGAGAAGCTAAACTCGTCTTTCAAGGAAAAGGAGCTTGACGACTTCAAGTTGCAAAACGCGAGCTTGCAAAACAAGAACGTAAATTGCGAGAAGGCAAGACAGGTAAGCTTAAATGAGTGTGATCACTGCTTGCTGGTTCTTATACAATCAAGAATGCTCTATGCAGGTGGAATGAGCTCAAATGAGGCTCGGTCAAATAAGACGCCAAGCTCCAGGCTTTGTGGAATCGATGCAAGCTTGGCATTTTTTTTTCAAAAAAATTGACGCGACACTATTTAGGGTTCTAAAGCTATGCTGGATTTCTGCGAGCAGAGTGTGGGTGTAGCGCTTCTTCAGCTGGTAAGCCGAGCACAGGCGCTTATTGCAGAGCTTTTGCGGCTCTCAGATCGTGTTCCGGAGGAGTTTAAGTCGCCCGGATCCATCTTCGCGCCTCTGCTGTTCGATTTCAGGTGTGTTTTTTGCTTTGGAGTTTGGATTTATGCAACGTGGATTAATGCGCAGGTACTTCAAGTCGCCTGATGTTTTCGAGGAGCGTATAGAATCAAATGCTGAGCTATCTTCCCTGGACGACGAGTTTCGAGACAAGTATTCTTACTTGTTAGAACGGTTCTTCCAGCTCTTCAATGGCATTGTAAACTACTATGTCGATCTTACACGGTATCTGGAAGATCTTCAGGTAACTATATCAAGTTTTTTTTAGACTAAGTTCTAGCAGTTCTTTGCTCGGTTTGTAGGAAGGTGTTTACATCCAGAGCACTGTCGAAAGCGTTCTCCACAACGAGGATGGTTGTCAACTGCTAGTAGAAGCATTGGTGCTTCTAGGCGTCGTGCTCATTCTCCTTGAACATCGTCTCGATGGAACACTCCGAGAGAACCTTTTGGTTTCATACTTTCGCTGTAAAGGCACGTTTGACGTCCCAAACTTCGACTCCATTTCTACGCTTTGCCGGCACTATCCTCAGCCAACATCTTCGCCCGTGGTGGCTGTGACAGCGTTTCTTCAAAGTTCCCCGCCACCAGTCCCGGCAACGATGCTCAACCTGCACAGGCCAGAGGAATCGTTTTCACGCTTTCCTTTGCCGAGTTCTCTGGTGAAAACGGTAATTGGAAGGCTGAAGTCTCACGACCTGTACAATCAAGTCGGGCACTATCCTAGTCCGGATCACAGAACTACAGCTCTTCTTGGTCAAGCTGCCAGCCTTTACGTGCTACTCTACTTCGCTCCAACCATTCTTCACTCCGATAGTGTGATGATGCGGGAGATTGTGGACAAGTTTTTCAGAGTTTACTGGGTACTTTCCAGTCTTTATGGGATTCACCGTGGACCTTCTCAGTGCATGGAGTCGATTCAAAGCGGCAAAGAACGCAATTTCATCGAGCATTACGCTTTCTGCTGTGCGTGTTGTGAGCCAGGAACAAATCTCCAAGGTGAGAAGTTTCAGTTTTGCTGGTTATTTTTCTGAAGAACCGTCGTGACGGCAGGTCCAGACACTCTTGTCAGATCTCTCTGCCTTCTTATCGGAAGGAGTTCTGAATCAGGATTTCGTGCTCAACAATATCTCAACTCTACTGTCTTGTGCCCGGGACTGTAATGCGACATTACGATGGCTGCTGCTTCATAAGATCGTACGTTTTTTTCCTTGTGAAATGTTCACGCTGGCGATGCTTAATTTCAGACCACCAGCCGTAAACTTCGAGAATTGGTATCGAACCAAGATATGGCTTTGCTGACTTTATTGCTGGACACTTCACGGGTATGTTTGCGCTTTGTCCACTTTCTGTTTTTAATGACTGTTCTTTTAGCTGGAGTTCGAGCTTAAGAATGTCTACGGTGAACTTTTGAAGAAAAAAGAATCCCGTTGGGCTGAATCCAAGACGATCGTCGCTGAATGCATGAATGACCTCTCTGCGTTCTTTTCGGGGGTTAAGGTACGGCCTTAATATTATCATAAATTTCTCATAGTGATGTATAACATACAGGTTCTGTCGAGGACTATCAGAGATGAGAACTTGCAACAATGGTTCTCTCAAATGTGTTCTGAGGTCAATATCGTACCTTTATAAGTATATGGACTTATGGAATGTCTCAGGTTAATTCTTTAGACTATTCCGAGGCAGTAACTGCAGGTAGGAAAATTCAACACATAATTACGGCGCTTGAAGAAGTTGAACATTTTCATCAAGTACGTTTGATCTCGATTTTTTTCTTTTTCTTTTCTTTTTATGTCTTTGACTCGGGCGTTTGTTTCTGATCAGATACAAGGAAGTCTTCAGACTAAGCAATACTTGTCAGAGGCGCGAATGCAATTGCAAGAAATGATTAGGACACTCAACGTGCAAGAAAGTACCCTTGCTACTATATCAGTGGTAAGAACTTCTATCAAAAATTCTTTATGTGAAATCAAACTGGCGCACAGATCAGCGACTGCTCTTACTCATGGGGCTTGATAGGAGAATTTACTCTTCTTATTCAATCTCAAATCCAAAATGATCCATTCACTGTATCGAAATTACAGTGTTTGTTTCTCAAGCTGCGCTCTGTTATGGATATACCACTCTTGAGGCTATATCAGAGCCAAAGGTACCTACAAAGAATTTGTTAACTCTACACATAACACTACTGCTTTTGCAGTGCGGACCTCGACTCTGTCTCAGAATACTACTCATCTGAGCTTATAAACTACGTGCGAAATGTTTTGGAAATTGTCCCTGTAAGTTTGTGCATACCGCTATGTCCGTAATCCACTCTTTACATATATTCTCAGGCCAGCATGTTTACGATTCTCAACGGGGTAATCAAGGAGCAAATGATGAACTTAAGCGAGATACCAGGGCGGTTTGAGAAAGATTCCTTGAAAGACTACGCGAAGGTTAAGATCTCTTGTTTCTCATTTTGCTGATAAACGAGAGTCGCAGCTGGATGAGCGTTACGCGTTGGCAAAGGCAACTCAAAGAGTTGCTGTATTTACGCAGGTACATTTGAGGTCTCTCGCTGTCTAGTAACATATGTTGATTATAGGGAATAATGTCAATGAAAAGAACTTTCATTGGCGCGATTGAGCTGGTAACCACTTTGATTGTCTATCCAAATTGTTTTCCGATGGCTTTCCGCATTGCAGGATCCAAGGCAACTTCTTGAAGAAGGAATACGTAGAAAACTAGCAGAGGAGATCGACTTGGCTTTGAAAAAAGCATTGGTCTTTTCTACAGGTTTTTTTCGTAGAAAATGAAAAAGCCTGTCCATCACTTGCTATTTTGCAGGTCGAACTGAAGATCTTGAAGACAAACTAGAAGCATTATCCGCCTCATTATCCTCGCAACGCCAGTCAATGGAATATTTCCAGGTATTTTCTCAGTGCTCTTTTGGTTGCTATGAACACCAGTATTGCAGGATTACGCTCACGTTCACGGCCTAAAGCTTTGGCAAGAAGAATATACAAACATAGTAAATCATAATACTGAACTGGTATTTTTATTATTATTATTATTAAACCGAAAGCTAAAATATTCAACAGGGATGTAAACACTTTCTGACGAAAGTTCACAAGCAGCCGACGTCCATACTTGATTCAGGGAGCGTCAATGATGATAATTTTATGAGTGAGTATTCTCACCTATGTTTGTGCGTTTACCTTTCTTCTCCTTCTCTTTCAGATCGAGTTGTGCTAAAACTGCTCAACCTTACAAATCCTTCGAAATCTATGTACCTCGCCCCAATGACCGGCTGGTAACTTTTCCAAGTGCTTTAAAGTAAAGTTCGTGACTTCTTCTTGATCGTGCCTTGTAATCAGGTTCAATGCGGAAGGCCAAGAGCTTGTGGGTTTGAGAACCTTCATCACCTTGCAAGAGAGGTACTTTTTCTAGAAAACAAAAACAATCGGATATACTGTATAGCTCCCTGCAACAGTCTCGGACCTGTCGGAGTATCTGGTATTGATTCGATCGTTTCTTCTCATGCTGCGAGAGTGCTCGGGAAGTGTATCTCTAGTTTCCGCTCCGAGGTTTGCTCCATATTTTTCAGAGGAAAAAGAGAGCCTTTGGAGCCTTACAGATTGAAGTCAAGCTGCTAGATCACTTACAGGCGTTGGAAGGTGCGGTTAGACCACTTTCTGTTACCCCCAATGGAGCTGTATACGCTGAGGTAAACCAGATGGCTGGCAGATGTTTATCACTGATGGCTGGCTGATTTTTCCCATTGACTACGAATGCGTTGCAGTGTATTGCGTTGATATCAACAAGCACCGAGTGCGTAACATGGGTGGAGTCATTAGCGCACATTGGACAGCTACAACTCATTCGATGCCTTCTTTCATCGCAATTACGTGCAGCATCTCAGGTCTCTGGCATTTTTATTTTTTACTTTTGTATCTGATGGTTTTGGTACAGTTGGAGTCGGGCATGGTCTCTTTCGCGTTGGAAGGTCTCGGTACTGCTCTATTTTCTACCATGGAAACTAATAGCGAGGTGATCGTCCGATTAACACCTTTTCCATTCACCAAACACTTTTCTTCGCAGCGTACAAATGGGAAAAGCAACGGAGTTTTGAAGGAGCTAGCGAGGCAGCTTCAAGCATGCGGCATGTTTTCGCCAATGAAAACTACCTACATCACAGCGAAACCCCCTGCTCACATTAGCCTCTTCTTGTTCCTCATCACCATCAATCAGGTCCGAATCCTTTAGCTTACTCCATGCTCAGGCTTTTTGTGCTCGCAGCTTACACGCTTTGTGCTTGACAAGCACTTGGGAACACTCGTGAGCAAAGCCAAAAAGACCGCGCTGGATTGCTGCCCTCTGGTAATGACTAGAAAACTTTGAAGAACAAACTCGAACTTCCATTGCTTATTTTTCCAGGTGGCTGGCTTCGCTACACTGCTCCATCAGTTTCACCCCTCCCATTCAATCTTGTACATACAGGCAAGAACTCCACACTACTTCTTACTTGATTCTTACCGGCTCATGTTGCAGTACCTGGCACAATTTGCACAAGCGCACATCGGGAAGAGCTCGGAATCATCAACAGCACCGCAGTGGGAGGTAGGCTCGCATTCTATTCAAGCTGAAGTAGCAAGATTTACACAAGAAGTTCACACAGGTTGCGAACACTGTTGCATGGATACTAGACTTCGCGAAGTACGCGCGAGTGTCTCACGAGGTCCTCGAGACTAGTGTGCCTCCCTTGGTTCTGGAAAGCTTTGGGACAAGGTAGAGTGGTCGTCGTCCATGATCTCTGGTTTGTTCACAGTCCACTTCGATCGCAGCATGGGCACCAGGTCACACATAAGCTGAAAGCACAAGAGTTTATCCTTTTCAGCTAGAGCTTTAAAGGTGTCTATTACTGCATCTTCAATCACTGAGAATGTCCAGTTCTTGAAACTCCTGACAGTGGTATTCGAGGTGAGATTTCCTTTCTCTCACGCCAGTTGTGTGTAAAAGATCTCCTTTTTCTTCGCAGTTTGAGAACAAGGTGTTTCCACTGGACAAAGTTGCCGGTTCCCAGGAGAGAGTGAACTTGAGCTCGCCTTTCTCCTGTGCACTTCCAAGTCATTTGTTTGCTCCTCGGGCATCCGGTCCTATCGAGTACACTTATCTCGACACGGCCAGCTTCATCGTCAACACGGGCGACAACGTTGTGGCGTGAGCAGTCGTGGTCCTGGGCCTTGGACGTTCGTGTTGAGCCGGCTTAGAATTTCAGCCAGCGAGCTTGATCACTACTTTGACAAGGTCCATCTCTTGCTGGCGCAGCCGTATGACAGTAGTGAGAATGAATCCAGTGACGCTGAGCTCCTGCTCGAGAAGGTTGAGATCGCAGTGTTTCTGAGGCTGTTCTACGAGGCTTTCACTGGCGCTCCAATCGCTTCTTCATACGTGAGCTTCTGAAAGCCAAGGTTGACTATGGTTCCATCTATGATCGACGTGGTGGTGCAAGAAAGCCTCTACTACGCGACCACGCAAAAGCTCCATGCTTTAGTCTTTGACAGCTTGGTGTGTCAGCACTACATGCGCTTCCTGGAGCTGCCTCTCTTGGAGCCGGACATGCGAGCGTTTGTGGAGCTAGCCAACTTCGTGCTGGTGGTAGCCGACTGGGACAACATCAGCGAGCCAAAGAAGCCAAAAGGCCACTTCTCTTTGGATCTACTTCTGGATGGCCTGAGCCGCTGCTGGGACACTGAAAGATCGGCTTCTCCTCGCTGGGTGATTAGCAAGGATGAGTTCTCCTGGCGAGTCAGCTCAACGAGGAAGCTGGGGTCCGGGATGCCGTCTCGATGGCTGTGGAGCTTTTCAAGTATTTGGAGGAGAGAGAGATTAGCGTGTGTGCCTAGAGTTCTTCACGTTATGACTATCAAGGTGGCGAGGATTGGAGAGAGGATAAGCGTAGGTCGCAGATCCATTGATGTGTTTGAGGAGGCCTCGTCCATTCCATGACTGGGAATTTGGATTTGATGGAGTGAAGCCCGGGTTTACACTTTTACTGAGCTACTTGACGATCCATCTTTCTTTCTTTCTAGGTGTCGAAAGATGAATCATCCTATCAGTCTCTTAGATGAGAGCGTTCAGGGGAGAATTGGAGATTATTCATCTGTTATTCTCGAGCATGATATCGCGGAGAATCAATTCCTTTGTCGGCATGGCTCTTTGAAGACAGTCAAGGTGATCTTTTTCTGTGGATGAAAGTTTGTCGTGGACACACCGACAAAATTAATAAAAAAAGATTAATTTTTATACTTTCTCACTAACTTGGTCCAGATTTCACATTCCTGATTACTTTTGTGATATATGATTGCGTAATCTCCAAATGCTTTGTCTGATGAGGTCCTGTGGCACCCCCTAAGAAGCATGACACCCAGGGACTGCCTATATTTTTGTATGATATAGTCTTGTATTCATGAGGGGAGGAACAGTTTAGGTTATCCAAATAAGGCAAATCAAAGTTCGTTGTTGTGTCTGTCCCCACGCGTCAAACACACTGGCAAATCTTAATGTTGCTATTTGTATTTATACCATTCGGAGTTTAGTTATGCTTGTCCTTATGTAACATTATAAATATCAAGACATGTGGTATTACTTAAAATGGCAAAATTATTTCTTTTGAGTATAGTATTTGTATTAATATGGGAATCTATATATATGCAATCAACTATAATTAATTATGAATATGGTGGAAGAAGAATACATAGGAGCTATTTTACAGATATGTTTAGTACACTAAGATTCTTAATGAGAAATAGTTTTCCTACTGGTGGTTTCACCTTACCTTTAAATAGTTTCCCAAATACAATAGATATTCGAAACGTAATGTTTGAGGCAACAATACATATTATTACTGTTGGACCATTACGCCATATTGATAGGTTTGGAGTTTCTTATATTTTTAATGATCAAATCAGAGATACAATATCTAATGCAATTTACACAGTTTTAAATGAGCTTTCAGAATGTCCTCAATATTTAACTATAAATATTGCTTCTCTTTATGGAACATTTATATTTCGTTGTAGAAGGATACAACAATCTTTGAATGATCTATCAAGTATAATATTTACCAATTTAAGCATGAATATTGCTAAGTTTCAAACCCCTAATAAATTTGTTATGCTAAGTGGTCTTGAAAGCGAACAGATATCAAAATTAAAAGTCAATCAAATTTTATATAATGAAGCTAGTGGTTATTATTTAAGTATGCAAAAAGATTGTAATCTTGTATATTATACTTCTAAAAATTTTCCAGTATGGGATACAAAAACAAATGGTCTAGATTTTGATTGTAAATTAAGAATGCAATTAGATGGAAATTTAGTTTTATATGGTGCTTTTAATCAAAGGGCTAGATGGTCTTCAAATACGTATTGTATCCCTTTACCAAACTGTCTAGGTGATTCTATCTTTATAATACAGGAAGATCATAATTTAGTTGTATATAGAGTTGGTCATCCTGAAATGTCTGTATGGGCAAATAATATAAATATAAATCTGTAAAGTAGAATTGCTTTATTTCTTGGCTCAGTTCCAAATGAATATAAATTGCACTGAGAAAACCAAGAAGCCAATAAAGACAAATTAGGAAATGAACAGGCTCTTTACTAATGAGAACTAAAGCCTACATGAAAAGGACGGAATGTTGTTGAGCATTTTGAATCTTAAGAAGAATGATTTATAAATGCATGCAGGAATCGAGTCTTTAGTTGGGTGGATGTAAACACTTCATATAAAGGATGATTATACTTGATGATTCATTGAAAAGCCAAAGCAGAAAGTGGAACGAGCTGGTGTTTTGGACAGAATACCCTAATATTCGCAAAATGGCACTGTGTCCGTTCCATTTAGCGATTCCCACTCACGATCTAACAGCAGCTCGGGAATTTTACGGGGGGTAAGCATCGCCATACAAATCCTCGTTTTGATCTTGTGTAGGATCTTGGGATGTCCCGAGGGCCGATCGGCGAGGACCTGGGTGGATTTCAATCTCTTTGGCCATCAAGTGAGTGATTTTAAGTTTCTCCCTCGAAACACTCAAATTCTGCCCGATTTTGTCAAGCTGGTGTGCCATTTTGTGGAAGGATACAATGCCGCGAGCACTGCAAACGCAGTTGGTAACTAAAGATCCAAGATCGGTCTTGCGAGAGCTGGACTGATCCATTTTTTTTTGCTTTCTTCTTTTCTGGAAGATGGAGATCCAGTTCCAGTCCCACACTTTGGATTGGCTCTTTCGGTCCCGGATTTCTTGAAGCTCGCTGAGCGCGTGACTGCTGCTGGCGTGAAGTTTATCATCGAGCCACACCTTCGCTTCACCGATCAACCGGGAGAACAGGTTCTTCCAAATCTGTGTGTCTGTGTGCCTGTTCTTGGAGTATTTACCATTTCGCTCTCTCTTCAGTGGACGATGTTCTTTAAGGATCACAGCGGCAACTCCGTCGAGTTTAAAGCCATGACTAATCCTGAGAACTTATTTGCCAAGTACGTAGTGGAGTGAAAGACCAATAAAATAAATAAATGTGCCATCTTACCATTAAAGAAATTACATTATAGTGGACGATGTTCTTCCAAGGATCACAGTGGCAACTCTGTGGAGTTGCGAATCCTGAGAACTTAAATCACCAAATATGTAGTGTTGTAAGACAGATATATGTGTAGGATTGATTACCTTGTCATGGATGGGATGCTACAAACTTCTCGCTAAACTCCCACAGCTCCGCAGCCATTTTCATATCATTGGCAGTGGCACTGCACTCTGCTTCGTTGCAATCACACAAGTATTTCCCGGTGACTCCACGCATCGAGGGGTGGATCGCAGCGTAAACTGTTGTGGCAGCGCCCTGGTCGGAAAACAAACAAGTTTAGCAAAGCAAAAGAGGATTTTGTGCAAACCTGAGGGACAGTTTTTAGAAAAGGCTTTCCGAGGAAAAACACAGTAGCTGCATACAAAAACTCAAAGCCTTCAGCTCTATCAATCAAGCCAGGATTCTTACAAACAAGAATTTTGTTGAAATCACGTCCCAGATTTGTGTCTATAGCGCCTGGATGGAGAGCGTTCGCGGTGACATTCACATTTCGTTCCTGTGAACACCGAAATCCAATAAATAGGAAAGCCGTGACTTGTTTGGTCAAAAGAAAGTAAAAGCTACCTGAAGCCGTCGTGCAAGTTCCTTGGCATGCCATATATTTGCCAGTTTGGAACGACCGTAGGCTCCCGTCCAGGAAAAGCTGCATGGACAGTATCAAACACGAGTCATCTTAGAAGAACTTTTTCCATGCCTGTCTTTGTCGTTGAGCTTTTCATATACTAGTTGTTTCGGAGCAAACTTATGGGCCTCGGAGGAGACGATGACAATCCGGCCCTCGATGCCTGTCTCACTGGAAGTTTTGATGACATCGTCCAGCAGAAGTTCCACGAGTAGGAAATGGCCTGTTGGAAGCTCCAGCAAAGTTGAGCTACAATTTTGGAGGAGCGCAAAGCTATCTTACCCATGTGATTTGTCGCAAAATCAAGCTCCAGTTCCTCGGGTGATAGAACAAACTTCCCACTAGAGATCCCGGCATTGTTTCTTCAAAAGCACAAAAAAAAATTAAAAATGACCAGATTCTTGCCAAGAGAAGAATCCAAAAGCACAGGAACGCTTACATGATCATGTTGAGCGGGAGTTCCAAAGCCTTGAATTCGGTCACGAACTTCCTCACCGAGGCCAGCGAGCTCAAATCCAGCTCCCCAACGCTCACCGTGGCATCTGGAAACTCCTTGAGAATCCTCGATCGCACTCCCTCCGAGTCCTTGATTTTCCTGGCCGGGACAACGACATGAGCGCCGTGCTTGGCCAGGACCCGCGCGGTCTCGAATCCAATCCCAGACGTCGATCCTTGCAAGAAACGAAAGAAAAATCCTCGAAATCTCGCCAAGCGATCGATATTTCGCTTACCAGTGATGATCGCAACCTGAGAATGCAGCGAAATCCCTTGCGCGACATCTTCCGCGGTGGAGGATGATCCAAAGCCGCTAGGGCCGCGCTTTCCAGTGAAGTAGCTGAAGAACCCTACCATGACAGGCGAACAAACTCCACGGGCTCCAAAGACACGTACTATATACCTTTTGCAGACTTCTAGGTGTTTGGGAGAGGTGTCGAACCGGTGACCGGTTTGAGATTGGCTATGGCGGGACGACGAATCCTCCGCCAGGTCTGGAGGCGCGGCGCTCGATGGAGGGATTCCACTTCGTTCTCCACGCGTGCGATCGCCCCGGCATGCGATATTTCGATCGATCGAGGTGCGCCTTTCGGTTCTAGAGTTTTCGAGCTATGGCGCGGCTACTCCTCGGTTGGGACGAGTAAGCAGCGGCAATGCTGGTCGTGTGGGGCGGCCGCGCAGGCGGTGGTTTTCATGCTGTGCCCGGCGTGCAAGATCATCCAGCCGGCCAATCGATTGGTGAATTTCTTCGATATTTTCGACTTGTAAGAGCTTTTCTTTGGCCATCCATCGTTGGAGCTGACGTGATTTTTCCAGGAAGAAGGAATTCGAGCTCGATACAGGAGAGCTCGAGAAGCGGTACAAGAATTTGCAAAAGAAGCTTCATCCTGATCTCTACAGCATGAAATCTTCGGTAAGAAAAACTTTTTTTTGGTGATCCATGCCTTATACTTTCACTGGTGTCATTCTAGAAAGAGCAAGAATACTCTGCCGATCAATCCTCTCAAGTGATTAATGCGTATCAGGTCCTCTTGAAGCCTTTGTCTCGAGCTACTTATCTGGTGAGTGAAAAGCCATGGAACGACGAGCTCGAATCTAAGCCTTTGTTTTTCTTTTCTTCTCTAGCTGGAAACTTTCGGGGTAGACGTTGAAGAGGAAGGGACTGTCACCGATCCAGAAATCCTGATGGAGGTAATCACATAGAAATGTTATTTTCCTTCTTAACACCAATGCTTTTGATGGATAGGTGATGGAAATGCAAGAAACTATCAGCAGTTGCTCGGACTCAAACAAGCTCCAAGCACTCAAAGAGAAAGTACGTCAGATTGTTGGTTTTCTAAAGCTTACATCCATTTTTCTTTTTTGGATCACAGTCACACTCGAGAATGCTCGACTACCAGAAAACTTTCGCGGAAGCAATGAAGAGAAGCGATCTCGACGCTGCGAAAGAAGCCGTGCAGCGCATGTCCTACTTCCACCGGATCATCAACACGATCATTCAAAAACTGTAAGCCGATTCTTTCGACAGGCAAGTAAGTGGTGTTCTTCTTTTCTCGCAAGGAGCCGGAAACTCTGTGCTACTTTCCAGTGCAACAAGAAAAAGAGAAGCTCCAGGACAAAGCAAATGCTAGAACGGATTCTGGAACCGGTCGTACTGCTGCAACCTCTGCTTCTTCTTGTGAGTGTTCCATCCGATTATTCCTAAGACTACGATGAGCAGGAGCAAAACCAGGATGATCCCCTGCCAGGATCCTCCCTTGTACGAGCTCTCGATCGAGGGCGAGGGAGCGATCGGCGTTGGTGGCGTCCCAAAGTAGAGAAGATCTCTTTGCTGCCGCGGCCTGCCTTGCATTGTCTCATGCGTGTGGCTATGGCTTCCAGGGAGACCAAGAACAAGAAGCAGCCATTGGGATTGCAAGAGGTTTTCGGTTTCGCTTTGACGTGGCCTAGTGAGTCAATCGCTACAGTTATAATTCAGTGATCTATCAAAAGTTTGGTTTTTAGAATCCGGGGAGAGCATCAGCTTGTCAGAGGTGAAAAAGCTTTCCTCACGATCCAATCGGAGTGTAGAATAAGTTTTGCTGGATCATCATCTGCTCTCTCGGGTCTCGACCTTTCAGAGTTTCAAAGAAACGCGACATTCAACACGGCATCAGTTCAGATCGCCCGTCGCGTGGAAAGATCATCACCAAGGAAGGAAGAAAAAAAAGAACTTGGCGCAGAATCATTAAACACCAGATGCGAGGCAAGAGATCAAATGGGTCGGTAAGATCTGCGGCAAAAGAGTCTTGCATCACGATTTAACGCCGCTGAAACCCTCCGCCAAGAGAAGAGAATCGTCTTGACGCACAGCAGCGCTGGTAGAGATGCGAGAAACCAACGAGCTCAGAAATCGCGAAAGAGAAAATCACAGCTTCTCAGAAGTCCAGACATAAGAAAAGCACGAATTCATCACTGCCCTAGCCGACTCCCTGCCCTAGAACTGACTCTTATAAGGCATATTCAGCAGCATATTCGTAAATTAGATTAACATTAGTGCTTATATTTTCATAAATTCAATGAAAAAACCATGAACCTGGCTTGTCCGAGACAACAATCACCACATCTCCAAGAACAGTGCCATCGATCGTTGCCTTGTGAATGCTCCGAAAGTTTGATGCACCTTCAGATTTTCAGCTTTACCATTTTTTCTTTACATAAACCCTAAGCCCCAAGGCTTAGTCGCCACCTTTCTTGTGACAATGGAAAACCTCGGGGTCAAGTCGGAGCGGCGTTATCGGATATTGCGGAAGGGTATCAAGGAATTGAGCAAGGTAGAGTGTGAGTATGACAAGCTCATGAGGTTTGCCAAGGAGAAGAGGCTGGTGGGGCAATATGTCAACACGATGTACAATGCAGTGGCTCAGGATCCAGACATGGCCCATTTGCTGGGTTTGCTCTACATCCACCAGCACTGGGATCTCTTCCAGGATTTCATCTCTGACGAGGTTTTCCAGACTGCTCGCCAGATTCTCCAGGACCCATGCAGCCCTCAACTTGCTCGACGTTTTCTGGACTCAGGTAACAGGTTTGTGTGGTTTTATCGTGGAGCTGAACAGCGATGCATTGCTGTCTGATCACTTTGCTCAGCGCAAAACGGTGAGTGTTTCCTTCCTCCTTTTGTTTGTTCATGTAGATGGATCTTTCAAGTGAAAAGTTTGGTGAACGAGCTCAACCCGTTTACGAGGCCCTCTCGGATGATATAGTCAAAATTGTTGAACTGCAGTCATCACCAAGCTATGGCAAACTCAGCCACCAAGAACTGGAGCTGCTGCTCTGCAGCATCAAGTTCGAACCGTTTATCAAGGACTTGCTTGTGCCTTGCCTTGTTCCAGACGTCCTAACACACCGCGAGAAAGTTGAAGACGTGGTTGCGCATGCTCGACTCATGTTGCTAGAAGTAGACACGAATATTTTCACTATGAGTGGCAAATTGTGAGACATAAAATCTCTAAGCCCCAAAGAGGAGTTGAAAGGGTGCCATATGGTAATGGTTTTAATTCCCCTGGGAGATCAAATAGTCGATACTCCCAATCCAAGTGTGGGTGGCACTACCTACTTGGTTATTTAGTGTGGCTTAACAGAACCTCTCTCTAAGCCTAGGGCTAGAGCATCCAAAGACAGAAGGTGGGGAGAGTACCTATGAGACTTGTATATGGCTATAGTATTCTGAAATGTTATCCTAAAGTCCCAGACTATGGAAAGGAAAAAAGGCAATCCTCTAGTGTAGTGACCAAGGTTATGGTCATATGGTGTGAAAGTCCTAAAGGACAGTGAGACTTAATGGTCAGGCTGGTGGGCCTTGATCTAATGGAAGTGTTGGAAAATGCGGCCATGGACAGAAAGGATTTGGTAGGGACTGAAAAAGGGATATTGGGGAAGGCTATTCCCCATAGGCATTTTAAGGATGCTAAAGAGTGGATTTGGGATGACCACTTATAAATAGAGGGCTCAATTTTTGAGAAATAAGATTGTGATGTAGGTGGTGTTAGATTATCGATATGACAAAAGTGAATAGGCATGGCTTTAGAGTAATAGGCTGATATGTCCATGGTATCTTTTAGTGTCAGTCATGGGATTGAACATGTGGAGCATTCGGACCAAGTGTAAAGGTTGAGTGGCAAAGATGCCATTCTTGAGACTACCAAACCCCAAGTGCTGAATTGGACTTATGGAGGTTGTGAATTGAGACTCTTCCAAGTGGTTAGAGGTGTGGTTAAGTGATTGAAATAGAATGGAAAAATTAGTCACTTACACAAATAAGCTAATTTGTAGCTGTTTTAGTGGATCTTTTTTAGGCATGACTATAAATGGATCATTTAAGACTATAGGGATTAGTTTATTAGTTCAAGTAGTCATTGTTATACTCTCTTATATACTTATATACTTTTTTTTTATTGGACTGAAGGTAGTGTGAAAGCAAGTTTGAGGTTTGGTCAAAAGGTGAGACCGAAAAGAGAGTTGTTAGGGATGAATGATCAAATACGTAAATAATTTTCTCATCTCGGAGAGATGATTTGTAACAAGGTGTTAATTCATTGCTCGTATTCACATTATACAATTAAGAGTCTCTATCTTGATACATGTTAGTTATGGTGGTTTTACAAGTGGTAAGTCGTGGGATGGATAGCAGTAAAGTGCTAAACCATTTTGTCTAGACTTACTATTGAAGACTTGGGTTACAATACTTAATTCTTTTCTGAGGAACCTTGTTATTATTCCTTGAGTATCTTGGTGTTAGATTAGTTTTGAGTTTGGTCGGATAGAGAGTGGCATGCATTTGTCTGTGTTATGAATAAAAATTAGTGGTGTTAAGTAAAATCTCTATTGGTGGGGTGTGGCATTTATGTTGCATTTTGTCGAATCAAGTTGACACTTGATAGTCACGTAAACTTTGGTAGTAATGATATGGGCATTGCTTATGGTGTTGCTCAATTAATGATCAAATAATTGTGATTTTATATCATATCCATGTAATAATGAGCAATATGTTTACGAAGTTGTTTAGTTAAAAAATGATCAAGTGTAAAGTTGTTAATAATGAAGTTAGTTTACTTATAAGTAGTAGCATTAAAGTAGCTTTAACTTGGTTCTCAATAGTGATCTATGATATGTTAAGCATATGTTGGTACCGTGTTTCCTTAAGAGTTTGCCCATTGAGGTGTTGGAAAAGAGTTGTAGCATTTATTTGCTATAGTTCGTCAATTGATTTGTTAACACTTGGAGTAGATTGTTGGATGGAAAAGATGTGTAATTAAGGCATTGACATCACTAACATTTGTGTTAGTGGAAGTGGCATTATTATTTCGAGTGATGAGGAATTTTCTTAGATCTTGATTTTCCATGTCATTTTTTTTATTAATGTTTTAGCTTCACATTGAATCTTGAAGGTGGTTAAAGAAGAGTGTTAGTGCAATGTGGATATCCAAAGATATAGTCTTCGTGATCAAGCCTTGGATGTTCATTTTACATTTTGCAAATGTTAGTGTTGGATATTTGAAATATGGGCATGATGTTCGAGGCTTAAGAATATTATGGGTCTTGAGAATTTGTGTCGAGGTGAACCTTTATGAAGTTGTTAGTAAAAGGAAGTTGGTTGAGTCTTAAAAATTTGCATTTCTAGATTGAAAATCATTCTTTCTTTAAGATGGAAATTTTCTATAAATTTCTTAGGTTAATTTTATGGCTAATTTGTTGATCATTTTGTCCAAAAACCTTTCCGTTTTTGTAAGCCAGTACAAACTAGTAAAAGGGTTGGAGTTGATTTCAGTTAATTTAGAACTTAGTATGTAGTTTATATGATGCAGCCCGAAAGGGATGCTAACTTCTTAAGGCTAAAGTAATTGAGTTGGATAAAGTCTAGAGTTGGTGTAAAAAAGTGACTGTTGCGCTTTTCTAGAAAGGTGACTCTTGTGCTTTTCTTTTATAACATTGTGTTTGGTAACAAATTGCATCTTGCATTTCGTTAAGACTTTATGAGAGTAGTGAGCTCTCACTAATTTTGATTTAGTCTTGGTAGCTTTGCATTTTGGCTGAGGATGGTGATGTCCAATTTAATTGTTTGAAGTTAAGATGTTAGTACCCATATTATAACCTTGTCTATGAGAAGGTTGTGTACCAATATGAGTCCATCTCATGGTTTCACTTTAGTTTTGACTAAATGTTGATTATATATAATTAACCTCTTCAAGACATGTTTAGAGCTATTGGCTAAATACATTAGTGAGCTTATTGTAGTTGAGTTGGATTCAAGTAGTCATTTAGTCTATGTTTGTCCATATTCCTATATCTCGTACTTGGGGTATTATATTTATATTAGACAAGTATATGACTTGATAACACGAGTTTAGTGTTTGAGTTTTGTGGAAGGCAAGTTGAAAGAGTGATTATTAGTTGCTTTGTAATTAGTGATTGTTTGTAGACTTTATCGAGGGCTGTGACACTTGTTTCGCTCAATGATGATTTAGCAATGATGGGCTTGCTTTACTGAATGGTGTTGTAAAAGATCGTGTCATAGGCTTGTATGGTTTTTCCATGTTAGCATATTGATTCCACTTTTGTTAATATCATTTGATTGCATTTAGTCTGTAGTGTTAGATTATATTGAGTCTTGAATGTGGTGAATCACTCCTTGACAACATATTATCTGTAACTCAGTTTGTTGAAGGTTTAGTTTCAAATATTAACTAAGGTATCTTTGACTTTGGCTAGCTTGGTTGTTAAAGAGCTTTGAGTGGTGATTCACTCTTGCTTTCTATTAACTTTGTTTTGGTGTTGATGATATTGAAATGATGCTTTGTTATTGATATTATTGATGTTGAGATTTAAGTGAAGTGAAATATCTCTTCGTTGAATTGATATTGAGTTTCATTAGTTTCAATGTAGGTAGTGTTAATGATTTTGCTGTAGCTTTGTATTATTGGTATCTGTGCATTTGCTAGTTAGCAATTGTATTAACATTCAAATGAATTGAATGGCAAGTTTGAGTTAGTTGTGTTCTAGATGAGATTGTTTAGTAGGGGTTGAGCTTTGAGCTTTTCCTTGAAAAGTGATTTAGTTGTGGACAATGCTAACTTGATAAGAGGAAAAGTTAATGATTGATATTGAAATGTTTGAATCTTTATTAGATTTGAGTTGAAATATATTGATCATTAATAATTCTTCTTGTGCTTGTTATGAAATGAGTTACATCTTACAAAAGATGAATTCATGGAGGATCGATTTAATGATCACTTGTTAAGCATAACTTTGTTTTGTTTGGCTTTTGGACTGATATAGATATATTCTTCATTATATTTTGCATTA